>NC_052349.1:55300872-55639202 GCF_009727055.1 Benincasa hispida
CACGACGATAGGTAAACGATTTACCTTGCATTACTA
This sequence comes from Benincasa hispida, assembly GCF_009727055.1. NCBI lineage: Eukaryota > Viridiplantae > Streptophyta > Magnoliopsida > Cucurbitales > Cucurbitaceae > Benincasa > Benincasa hispida. The sequence continues at coordinate 55,300,909 of NC_052349.1, forward strand.
AGCGATCATTTAGTCAGTTACTAAACGATGAAGCTTACTGACCTAAACGATCGTCCAGTGCGTGCGCATTAAACGATACGTGAGCATCTCATCGTCTAGCCGATGCATGAAACCAGGTAAATTATTTACCTTGCGTTACTAAGTGATCATTTAGTCAGTTACTAAGCGATGAAGCTTGCTGACCTAAACGATCGTCTAGCACGTGCGCACGTTAAGAGATCTGTTAGCATCTCATCTTCTACACAACTCGATACCTAGCGATCGCATACCTGATCGTCAAAACGATACGATCAACTCTTGATCGCATACCCCATCATTTAACCAGTGCGTTCAACAGTGATCACATACTCCTTCGTCTTTATAATGCGATCAACAGCGATCGCGTACCACATCTTCTACATGATGCGATCAACCTTAGATCACCTCCTTCCTCGAACAACTGCAATGCTTGCCCAGAACTTCTTCGACGAACGACTCAAAACTTCAAACAAACTTTGAATAAAGACTCGATAATAATTATTAATGCCCAAAAACGCAAGGGCTTTTATAAACAATAAAAAATGTAAAAGGATCTATATCAAACCGAGGCTAATCATCTTGAAAACAACCATAAATCCGCATCCACAGCAAAATTGACCCATTAAACAACGTAGAAATGCACCCACCATGAATGTAATTGTCATTTCGTTGCAACATATGAAATCGGAGTATCATAACCTGGCTCTGATACCAATTGAAGGATCTCTTACCGAAGAGTTCCATGAGCACGTTCGGATCGCTCCGATCTCACAGTAACCGAAATACAACAATATACATTCAAACGCATAGTTATGCAAACAAATCTTAATTAACGACATGTTATAAACAACAAAATAACAAGGGAAAAAGTGCCATACCAGTTGAAACCGTTCTTCAAACTTCAGCACTCAAAGCAATGGAAAACCTCCACACGATATACCAACGGCAAACGGAAGCATCGACTGCAGCAACATTAACAACCGCAAACTCACGACCACAACAAGGACGACACCACCAGAAAAGAGCTCCGGGTATTCTCAGAGTGAGAACCCAAAGCTTGGTCTTTGGTGAATTTGGTAGAGGAAGGAGGAAACACAGATCGTGTATGCTATAAGCAAGTGGGAGGGAAAAAGGTTTTATCACATAGCACGATGCTTATCATTTAGGAGAAGCTACACGATCGTGTAGATTTTACTGAATGATCATTTAGGAAATGGTACACGATCGTTTAGCAAAATCGACACACTATACAAAAACTATGCAATCGTGTAGGAACTAGTGTCCGATCATTTAGGCGCGAGGTGGATGATCGTCTAGGCGGAGAGGAGCTATCATATAGGCTCTTGAAATGCTTAAGCGATCGTTTAGCTTTCACCAGCGCGCTCACCTCTTTCTTTTGGACGATTGACGAACAATCGATTCAAAAAATGAAACCATTTCATTTTTATTTCATCGGTTACAATAACTGACTCATTCCCACTAACCCACGTCCAAACGTGAAAATTGGTTTAATTATCATATAATTAACCAATTAATTAACAAATAAATATAATCATTTTATATTTTTTAATCTATAGTTTGATTTCACATATCTACTATAGTATTTTCTCCTCTACTAGATATAAATCATATTATATCTAATTTCCTCCAAAATAATGTATCTCATACATTTAGTCAATTATATCATATATAATTAACCAGTCCAATTATATCGTATATAATCGAACTTCCTCTTGTCAATTTGAACATTTCAAATTAACCCAAACACCGATTCTCGAATTTATCAAAGCTACCTAGGGGACCTAATGGACCTGTGGCTCGAAGTTCCAACTGTCCGTGAATAGTTGACTAAACTCTTTAGCCACGAGATCCACCATCCGTTAGCTGTTAGACATTCCACTAAAGACCAACAGCTGAACTCTTCTTACCACAGATATATTTCTGTGTCCATCGGATATATCCAATCATGAGTACGATGACTCTTCACAGATGCTCGTAAATACAACTAGGCGAAATTACCGTTTTGCCCTGTAGTTACAGCTCACTCCTTAAGTACCACTGATTCCTCTAATGAACAATACAACATAGTCCAACTATGTGTGAACACTTCTCGGGCCAAGAGAAGGGGTGTGGCGCCACATCGTTCAAGCCTTAGAATCAGCCCTTAAGGGAGCTATCTATCTCCTTACCCTATCTCGGGGAAGGAGTGAATTCCATGTGAAACCCGTATCTCCATTTTCCTACTTAAGTAAGTGATTAAGGGGTTAATTAGGAGAAAGTTAAATCCTATGTTATGTAAATAATCTAATAATTTTACAATTGTCATAATAACTGTAATAATTGTCACCTTCTATGGATCAACAATTAGTAAGAGTGAATGTAAACTATAATGGTTAGGTATTATAGTTACGATAACCATATTTGATCCTGGAGTATGAGTAGAGAGGACCCTAAAAGGATAAAAAGAAGAGAAAACCTTGAAGACTTAAATCCTGAATAGTGAAGAAAGGATTGAAGAACTGAGGAAAATATAGAAAATTATTTGGGAAAATTCATGTGGAAGTTGCACGGAGATACTCCATATGCCTGTCTCTTATACACATCTAGATGTGTATAAGAGACAGGAGTGGGAGAGAGCGAGACTGGTTGAGCGAGAGAATGGGAGAGAGCGAGATTGGAGAAGAGCTAGAGTTTGAGCGAGGAAGTTGGAGAGAGCGAGAGTGGAGAGAGCGAGAGTCTGAGCGAGAAAGTTAGAGAGAGCGAGATTGTGAGTGAGAAAGTGGGAGAGAGCAAGAGCAGCCTAAATGCCTCATTCGAACGTCACGCCCACGCGATTGAAGGAAACCGCCTGTGCATCGAATGGCCGGGTATTTATGCATTGAATTTGGCCACAATGTTATAGATTATGCATTGAAAACCCTAAATTGAATACAAAAAAAGCTTGAAGATGTAAGGGCAAACATCAATTAAAAATTAGGTTTCCGATTAAGAGGAATTCTTAAACCCTAAGAAATTGTGTTGGATGCATTTGGGAAGAACACATTGAACCAAGGTGAAGTCAACTTACGTTGATAAAGGGAGGATTAAACATTTGGCCATGTAGCCAAGTAGGTGATGTCAATACCATAGGAGGTTTGGACGCCTATAAATAGAGCCTTTGGGATTTCATTTTCAAATAAAAAATCATAAAATTCTTAAAAGGAAGGGGAGAGTAGAGTGCATTGGACAGTGAGGGTGGAGGAGAATGCATCAAATTGAGACGAAGAGATCTCCCAATCTACTCAAGCGTTTGATGTAATTTCAAATCCATCTAAAATATAAGAGAGTATAGTATTTATGGTGAGGCTGCCAGAGAAGAATCTCTAAGGAATTGGGCTGGAAAATGAGAAAAAGATAGAGGGGTCGAGCTATCGGGTAAGCTGAGCCAATCTTGATGTTTGGATGCTTCCGGCTAAACCATGAAGATTTATGAGCTAAGAATTTATGGTAAGCTTCTTGAGACATTTTAGAATAGTTTTGTAGAAGGAAGTATCTCAAAATAAGGTTTAGAACCATGAGTAATCTACGCTATAAATTGGATCTGGATTCTAGGGGTAAAAAGGGAGCCCGAGGTAGAAAAGGGAACTATTAGAAAGGCTCCTAAGCAATTAAGGTGAGTGTTATAGTTTTGATAGTTAACATATGTCGTGAGTGTTATAGCTTTGATCATTAACACATAGTGTGAGTGTTATAACGTTATAGTTTCGATATATCGTGAGTGTTAGGTTGCTTTGATAGTAAATGTATATTATGAGTATTCACTTAGCTTTATACTCTGATATTGGAATATATGCATCTGTAGATTCAAATTACATGCTTTGGTAATATGATGTTGCCATGATATTGTTTGTGTGTGACTATGAAAACTGCGATTATGCCCGAGATGTGGTTAGCATGCTTAACAAAAGGTGCTTGGCGGGAAAAATTGGGCAGCTTCGGTCGGCGGGAAATAATATGTCGGCTTCGGTCGGCGGGAAATAATTGGTCGGCTTCGGTCCGCGGGAAATAATAGTCGGTGACGACCGGCGGGAAATATGGTCAAGTACCTAAGCATGACTAGCAGGATAAATAAAATGGTCGATGTGCACATTGGCGGGAATTGGGGTCATAGGAAGGTTTCCATAGATGATTGTATTGATTGATGACATGATATGCATGCTATGTGTAGCTTTTGGGATAAAGATTACTGGTTGCATGATTATATCTTTGACTGTGCATGAGTTATAATGCGAGTGTTGGCATGTGATTGATTTCCCAAAAATGATGATTTTCAAAGTGAATTTCATCTTAAAAGAACCACTCACTGGTCTTAGTAGCTCAACACTCTTCAAAATGTTTTCTTAATCCCCCCCAGGTAGCGGAAGATGAGGAGTTCCAGGGTGCTACTAAGGTCAAGGTCTGCCACGTGCCCCATTACACTTCCGAAGAGTTTCTACGGTTGTCGTTGTAAACTTTGTTCTTAAGTCCTTAAGTTGTATAAACGTTATATCATTGTCGTAATAAAAGACGGACCTACTTAGCTATAGTTTATCTCCTTGACTTAATCATTCCACTATGTAATAGTTATAGTATGGTATCAGAGTTATTCCGCAAGAATCATTAGGCAGTAAGTGTCAGCTCAAGGGTTGATAACTACTCTAGTCGCATCCCTCTTCCAGGCTGAGAAGGTGGTTTGGGGGCGGGGTGTGACACTCCATCTTGTGAAGCTGAATTCCCAGCTCCCAAATCAGATGAATCGCCAAAATGGTAGGTTTGAATCGGCAATCTGGCCACTCGCATCCATACAAATCAAAGAACCGCCCTCAATGGCTGGAGTTCTCAACTCACTCAGGATTGAGGTCATGTTACTTATGGTCATCCTAGTGAAGTGAAGTCTCTGTCATGAAGGTGTTATATAACAAGACGTTACACTTCGTGGTCAGGTATTATATAAACTCTTTGTATAGGATACTCCCGCTCGCATGTCCCCAAACACGAATGATTAGGATCAGACCATTTATGACAAGTCACAACAATTGTGACCATTCAACAAAGCAGGCCGCATCTGTAGCATTACCAGGACAAAGTTTCCCTCATATATCCATATACTACAGACCATTTTGGTTATCACTCAAGAAATGATCCACTTGTATGTCACCACATACATGCTTAAGTCACATACAGATAACCAGGGATTTTATGTTTATTGGTTTGTGGTAAAACAAATCAAACAAGCAATTGAGCAAAAATACAAAATGTGAAGTAAATATCATATATTAACAACACAAGCGTTCATACAAACTATTTACAAACTACAGGACACGAGACTTTAGGGCATTAACCCCAACATGTTTTTCTTCCGTTGTGCATGTGTTCATTCCATCATGGCAGAGACGGAAGGTGGGGGAGGGAGGGTGATCGGACCACTTGCAACAGGTGGAACATTTGACCTACATCTCTGTCAGTACTGGCAATGAGGAGGTTCTACAAATGGGTGTCAAGACAGAGGTTGATAGAGTACTAGGTGGAGCCTGCGGAGGCACCGGAGATGAAAGAAAACTTAAGAGTGGGGTTGGGGTAAGAATAGACTAAGAGGGCAAAGAAGAGGAGGCAGAGGCGGTGTGTGTCAGATGAGAGGGCTTGGGAAAGGGAAGAGAAAGGGGTTTTGTGGAGGAGGGGAAGCTTCATGTGGTGTGGTCAGCAGTGATAGAAGAATGAAATGGAAGAATGGGAAAAGGGAGTGCAACAAGAAGGGTGGATTCATACTTTGTTGGGAATGTCCTAAAACTTGTTGTTCGTAAATCATGGAAACATATTCTATTTATCAATAAAAGTATTATTGAAGTTTTTTATTCGATAAAAGTGTTATTGAAATTGCATTATATAATAAAAATCCACTAAACGAATCCAGGCTATAGTATGAATGCTGTAACTTTATGTAGAGACATAAAAGAGGATCAGGTCATAGTTTATAGCCAAAATGGTCTATATATATATATATGGATGAGAATGAGTACCTCGTCCCGGGAACACTATGGATGTGACCTACTTTGTATAATGATACGAGCCTGAAATCATTCATGTGGAGACATACGAGTATGGACATCGTATGCAAAAGAGTTTTGCATAAGACTGGACCACGAAATAGTCACTTTTTCTTTATAACGACAATTTACTATTAAAACTAACTATTTCAATTCGATGACCTAGGGTAACTTAATCTTAAACCTGAGCTAACTATGAACTCCTCTATATATGGGATTATCCTTTGATTTGCATAGGTGAGAGTAGTTCAACAACACTACTCAACAAGCCTTTCAATTTGAGGATAAGACCGGATAGATAGTTGGGAACATAGTCTTGCAAGATAGGATTCGCTCCTACCCGTTTTAGGGTTAGCAGATAGGTTATTCCCTTAAGTACTGATTCATGGTCTTTAACAAAGGGGCTCCACCCTCTCATGGTTTTGAGGGACATGGTTTATTAGTTGGACTATAAATCAATTGTTCAATAGAGGATTAGTGGAAGCTTAAGGAGCAAGATGTATTTGCAGGGGTAAAACAGTAATTTTGACCCAGCTGTAAATACGAAGGACCTATGAAGGATTGACTTACTGATTATGGTTCAATCAAGTGGACAAAAATATATCTACAATGAGGATAGTGCAACCATCGAGCTAGTATGTCTTGGTGGTTAACAAATATTGATTGACTCGGGTTAAAGAGTTTAACCGATTAATCTCAAATTGTTGGAGCTCATGATCTGTAGGTCCATAAGGTCCCTCTATGAGATCATAAAACTTTACACCTTGGATTAGGAAATTGAGCGAATTTGAAGTGCTCAAAATTTAAAATTAGGGTTTTGAAATTGAAATGTTCAAATTCAATTTTAGGGTTTAGATAATTATATTCAATATAATCAAACATTTTAATTTATTGAAATTAAACATAATTTGGAGAGTTTAGAATATTTAAATATAGATTTTTTATTGAACACTTGAATAGGATTCGTGATTGAAATTTGGTATTTCATTAATTTAATATTTGAGATTAAATTATTATTTAATTAATTATTTAAATTAAATCAAAATTCAAATTTAGAAAATTCATTTTTTAGAAAAATAAATTTTAATTTAATGTAATTAAGTTGAATTAAATTTAATTTTGAAAATGATTTTCAAACTGGAAAAATCCAATATTTAAGGTTGGTAGTGGAATTTTCCATCTTTTGATACCTTGTATACTCACTTAGTGCAAATTGAGGCATCAATTGGCTAAATCTACGAGTACTTGCATGTTTAAGCTTGTTAAATACTTCATAAATCAAATTTATGAAGGCCATACATTTGAAAAATTAGGGATTTTTCTGAAAAATCATTACTCTCAAATTCTATCAAGCTCTTTTATTCCCTTTCAATTGAGAGTTTCCACCACTCAATCCAAGGTTGAGAATAGTAGAGAAGGCTCTCTTTGTAGTCTACTAGAGTTTTGAAGGTCAAATTTGTGGAGTTTAGCTTGGGTCAAGAGATTCTACAAAGGTATATATCTATAAAACCCTTCTTTTTGTAAAATTATTTTATTTGTGCTTTTAAATTCAAATTAAGTGTAATTAGAGAGCTTATTGATAAAAGAAAATAAAAGAGAATAAGAGAGAAAAGGGAAAGTCGATGGTTGAATCAATTGTGAGTTGTTGTCAAGATGGTTGGGAGACGTTGAGGTTTAAAAGAGAAGGACGCAAATAGAAGGGGGGGGGGGGAAATTGGTATTGAGGAGTTCAGAAGACGAGCTCTCGAGAGTGGGAGTTCGGAAGACGTTGTCATGGAGAAGCCATTGGAGTGTGGCGCTCTTCGTCTACTTCCACTAGGCGATCGTGTAGTAAAACTCAGTGATCGTGTAGCACCTGGTAGACGATTAGATAGTAAAAGGTAGGCGATCATATAGGTACCGGTAGGCGATCGTATAATAGTAATAACTAAGTTATCATGCAGGAGTTTGTGGGCGATCACGGAGGATTTAGTAAGCAATCGTTTATTAATTTAGGGCGATCATTTAATAAATTGTAAACGATCGTTTAGCGTCTGGTAAGTGATCGAGTGATCATTTGTAAGTGACCATTCGATCTTATTGATTCCATTCGTTTAATAAAGAAGTTGTTTATAGTTTAACCACTTTCTTGGAGATTATACCCATCTGTTACGTTAATAAAAAACTTCAAGAATCAGTTTCCTAACAAATTGGTATCAAAGTAAAATCACCTGGGCAAGCATGGTTTAGAAGCGTTTTGAAGAAAAACTGGAATTACTAGAACAAGAGATCTCAGGATTCAAAGTCGAAATACAGAAATTGCTGACTATAGAGGAGAACTTGTCGTTGTTGGCAAAGAACGTAGAGAATCTGGGATTGCAAGTAGAGAAGCATCAATAGATGCTCTTCTATCATGTTAAAGAACTGGCCAAGGGAAAGGCAAAAGTGACGGAAGAAGGAGAAAGATTGTGCGAAGCAAATCGTTCGGGGAAATCCACAGAAGAAGATGCGATCGGTGAACGAAGCAAATTCAAGAAAGTTGAAATGCCAGTATTTAGTGGAAGCTATCTAGATGTGTGGTTATTCAGAGCAAACAACTATTTTCAAATTCATAAGTTGACAAAAACTAAGAAGATGACAGTGGCAGTTGTGAGTTTTGATGGCACGGCATTAGATTGGCACCAGTCGAAAGAGGGCAGAGAACAGTTCAAGGACTGGGAGGACTTGAAGAAAAGGATGCTGGTGTGATTCCAACCTTTAAGAGAGCGGTCGATCTGTGGAAAGTTTCTGGCTATTAAACAAGAAACAACGGTGGAAGCATATCAGAATTTGTTCGATAAGTTAGTGGCACTGTTGCCACATCTACCAAATGAGGTCCTTGAGGAGACATTCATGAATGGTTTGGCGACATGGATAAAGACGGAAGTTGAATGTTGGGAACCCACTGGATTAGCACAAATGATGACGCTGGCATAGCGAGCTGAAGACAAAGAAAATGCACGAGCTGAAGTCAGACGAGCGTGAACATATGGGGTCAAGTTCCACAATTCGAATATTTCGAGATCCAATATTGACAATGTGAATAAATCAGTAAGAGGGAATGATTTCAAAGAAGGGGAGAAAACCAGAGAGTCATTTCCGATGAGGACTATTACATTGCGAGGAACATCGAGTAATGATAATCGAAGAGAAATTCCGGTAAGAAGATTAACAGATGCTGAGTTCCAGTCAAGAGAGAAAAAGGGCTCTGTTTTCGGTATGATGAAAAATACACTGTTGGACATCGGTGCAAAAGGCGAGAGTCGAGAGAATTGAGATTTTTGGTAGTACAGGTGTCCGGAGAGGAGTGAGAGCTACATGAGGAAGACGAAGCGAGAGAAACGATGTTGGAATTGAGTATGCTGACGCTGAGTAAGGAAATTTCATATGTTACTGAATTGGCAGTGAATTCAATTGTGGGGTTGACGAACCCACAAACAATGAAGATTGAAGGGATATCAAAGGAGAATCGATAGTGGTTGATAACGGGTAGAAATGCACGTTATTACAACACAAATAAATAAAACAATGAGGGAATTCGACGGTAAAGATATACAAAATCATGTCCAAAAGCACTAAACCGAGAAAATTGCAATCGCATGTTCCCATCGCATAAAAGTAGCTAATTTACTTATTTTATGCAGGAAAAATGCGTTGGTGCAAAGGAAATTGATCCAAGGAATTAGGCGTCCACGTGCATTGAAAAATTGCGATCGCAAAGGCATGCGATCGTATGCGATCGCGAGAAGTTGCTCAAGAAGGTGGCCGCATAAAGACAGCACATCAAGGTGAAAGCTTAATAAATCATGATGGGATGGATAGCTGAGGACGGTCGAATCCTAATTTAGTTGACAACCCGTTTTACGACACACTATAGCAAGTGCACTCAACTTTTCGATGATCATTAATCGACACATCAGAGCAGAAGATTTAATGACTGCCCATCATTGCAATCATTAGAGAGAAAAGCTTCTTCACCTTGAGCTCTATAAATACTAGAGGCCACCATTGTAAAAGGGTTAACAAGTTAGATCATATACAAAGTAGATAGTCGTTAGTCTGTTCATAGTTATTCTTATACTTAGAAGATGTAAATGAGCGAAGAGAAGAACACGCCAAGAAATCATTCATGGACAGCTCGAAAGATTGCCAGGAAGCGCTTTAAGAGGAGAAAGGGCCAACACTTGCGAAAGCAAGGATATTCTTCTGGGCAGAGTTAGAGTGAAAAGACAGTGTAAAAGGCCATGGGAAGCAAGACATTGCTACCGGGCTTCTTATCTCTATATTCTATTGTTATTCTATATTCTTCATTTTATTTATAGACAATGGAAATCACATTTCAACTTATGTTCAATCTCTCCATACTTCACATGAGTAGCTTAATTACCGAATGGGTTCAGAAGAATTTAGCTAGCATGACCTAAGATTTTCACTTTATGTGATCATCTTGTCTTATGTATGTGTCATTCACCCTTTAGAGATACTTGAGAGAGTAGTCAAGAGAAAGAATTTAGACTTGAGAGAGTCAGGTTAGAATCTAGGCTTGAGAGAGTTAGATTAGAACTGCATAAGCAAAAGATAGAAACTTAGACATAATTCATCATCGGTCACCTTGTGTATGTGTGCGGTCACCTTGTTTATGTGTGCATCATTCATCATCGCATAGACAAGAATAGAGGCTTAGACATAAGTCCTATCGACATTATCGTATACATTGCATGCGTCCTAGAAATAGGAACTATGATATTTTCATTGAGAGATGACATACTATTTTGTGTATGTAGCATGATTGCATAACTTGAACACAATCTTAGGAAGTGTTAGTTAAATCCCTTCTCAACTCGTTCATCGCATACTCATTGTAATTCTTGATTTCATCAACTCTTTACTCGAATCCATTGCATAGGAAGTATACGTAATCAAAACACCATCCAACTTATTTGTTTTTGCCACTGCAAAGGAATCACATTTACTATCGCATAGTAACTCAGTAGTCCCTGTGTTCGACCCTGGACTTATTAGGAAACCTAGTGAGATTTATACTTGGATCTTATTAGGAAAACTTGCATGTTCAACGCATAACTCATCACCACAAATATACACCATAATCACATCACATTTACAATGCATCAGTGGTATTGATAGATCGTGGATCGACACATAATTTCATATCAGAGAGTTTAGCGAATCGACTACAGTTGAACGTCACAACCACGACCAGCTATGGAAAAGTTTTAGGATCGGGACCTATGCTGCGAGGCAAGGGAGTATGTGTAACAGTCTCATTCCGCTGAAGTTAGAAGGTGTAATAGCTAAGCCAAAATGTGGAAATGAGGTTGATGGATTGGAGAATGTGTGACAGTTTCATACTTCTGGAGTTGGAAGGTGTTGACGTAATTTTGGGAATGCAATGGTTACACACTTTGGGGAAAACAGAGGTCGATTGGCAGAATGTGGCAATATCATTTGTTCATGACGGGCGAAAGATTACTTTGCAAGAGAATCTGAGTTAGATGGAGGCCGATGTTAGTCAGAACTGTACGATGAGGATATGGAATGAGGCTCTGCAAGTACTTCAAAAGTGTTGGAGAATGACTCAAGAGAAAATGAAGAAGTCTGGCAAAGAGGTAGCTAAACAAATAGAGCTATACCTTGAGGACAAGATAAAAGTGGAGGGCAGGGGTAATGACAGGGCTCCAACTATATGGCAATATCAAAAGAAAAAAAAAAAGAATAAAAGAGAAAAGGGGAAGTCAATAGTTGAATCTATTGAGAGTTGTTGTTAAGATAGTTCGGAGAGGTTGAGGTTTAAAAGAGAAGGAAGCAAACAGAAGAGGGGGAATCAATAGTGAGGAATGAGTAAGAGGAGCTCTCGAGAGTGGGAGTTCAAAAGATGTTGTCGTGGAGAAGCCATTGCAGTGTGCCGCTCATCATTTACTTCCACTAGGCGATCGTGTAGTAAAACTTAGCGATCGTGTAGCACCTAGTAGACGATTGTATAGTAAAAGGTAGGCCATCGTATAAGTACCGGTAGACGATCGTATAATACTAATAGCTAAGCGATCGTGTAGGAGTTTGTGGGTGATCGTGAAGGATTCAGTAAGCGATCGTTTAGTAATTCTGGATGATCGTGTAATAGATTGTAAACGATCATTGAGCGTCTGGTAAGCGATCAAGTGATCATTTGTAAGCGACTGTTCGGTCTTGTTGATTTCATTCGTTTAATAAAGAAGTTGTTCATAGTTTAACCACTTTATTGGAGATTATACACATCTGTTACATTAATAAAGAACTTTAAGAATCAGTTTCCTAACAGTTGGATGCATAGTGGAAGTTTTGGCTAAGTGTTGGGTATAGAGGGTGTTTTGGATGCATAGAAGACCTCCAAGAAACCCTAATTGAAAAACTTGAATGCATGCTAAGGGTAACCAGTCACCTTGGACACGTAGAAGACTTCTTAGAAACTTTTCTATGAAAATGAGGAACTATGCTACGAGAATGAGAAGCTATGCTATGAGAATAAGGAGAAGACCATGTGTTGGGATTGAGATTTCTTAGGGAACAAGATCAAGTTGACAGCAAGATGAGGTATATGGCTCAACGAAATGAAGTCTTAACCAAGTCCAAGTAGAAGGTGGACACTTATAGAGAAAAGTAGAGTATGCGAAGTGTTGATTGGACACCTCAAAAGTAAACCATGTATTGGACCTTGCATGGTGAAGACACATAAGATTTGCATGCAAGTAGGAAGCGTCACGATGTGAGAAATTAAGGGGATGATGAGGATGGCTTGAAATTGACTATAAATACCCCAAGGGAGTCTCATTTTGCTTCACCCTTGTGAAATTATGTAACGCTCTAGGCCCAGGATTCGGAATCTGGATTCGGCACCTGATGGCCCCGACATTCCCCTGCATCCCCTACGACCTGGCTACATCATCCTCACTTGACTTGAATGCTTCTACAAGTGAAAGTTGTCCCCATAAACCAACATGGGTCCTTTCAACATGCTTTTTCCCAGGAGATCACCCAACATAGGATTGCTCCAAGCTAAACACACTTAACTTTGGAGCTCTTATGATTGAACCACCGAAAAAGAAGGTGCACCTTGTTGGTATAGGTAGTAAATTTCAATTCTTTTAAGCCTTTCTTAACCATACATTCATGTCCTCAGGATCCCTCCCATTCAGATGTGATATCGGTTCATTCATGTATCCCTCCTGAACTCGGGTCGTCACATGACAAAGCATGTTGAAAGGACATATATTGGTTTTTGGGGATAACTTTCACTTCTAGAAGCATTCAAGGCAAGTAAGGATGACGTAGCTAAGTCGTAGGGAACGCAGGGGAATGCCAGGGCCATCAGGTGCCGAATCTGGATTCTGAATCCTTGTTCGAATCCTGGGCCTGAGGCGTTACAAATTATCTCAAAAGAACTCAAGAAAGAGGTGTGAGATGAAGATCATGCGTTGGGGAGGTAGTCCACGCATTAAGGAGGACCAACCATGCGTTCAGATGAAGACCATGTATTGGGGAGAGTGGACCATGTTTCTAACAAATGTTGAGATAGGCCACTCTATGACCACTACTGTTCTGAGTTGTTTCGAGGCCTAGTTTCACGTCTGTTGGAGTTTATAAGTTAATTTTAGAGCCATGAAGGTATTCTAAGGTTATTCTAGCCATAAACATGACATTTTAAGTTAAACTTTGGCCAACATAGGCTTGGGATCCAAGAAGAAACCAAGAAGCCAGAAGGGTTGGGAAGAGAGAAATTCTCACTGACGAACGATGAGTGATATTTCTCTTAGGTCTTTTCTGTGAAATTCCATATGTGTATATATGGGTGGCTTGTATAAGGTAAGGTTATGTCGCATAGGATGGTCAAAGGATTTGTGGATCCAGAATCTTAGCCTATGGCAGACTTCGCACAGGATAGTAAGAAGATCTATGGATATAGAATCTAAGCTTGTGGCAAACTTTCACAGGATGGTCAGGAGGTTGTAAAACCTTATTCCTGATCCTGTGGGTGGAACCTCTCGTGGGATGGTTAGAGGATCGATGGGTCTAGGTTCTGAGCCCACAAGAGGTAGACCTATGTACAAATAGAGAATGAGACATAGAGGGATTAACTATCTATCGTGTGTGTAGGATTAGCATTGGAACGTATCCGCACGCAGCAGAAGTGACGAGGATCAATAAGCACTCTAATTCATTAATTTTGGCAGAAACGAAAGCATGCTATAGCAGAAATAAATGAGTTTCATGACATACCTTTGTAGAACTTCTTCAAAGCTTGTATCTAGCTACAAATCTCTCTGAATCTTGATGTAGACTACCTTAAGATCTTCCCTACTATCCTCTTGGAGCTCTAGATTGAGTTGTGGGACTCAAAATAAGCTACAATCGAGGGAATTTAGAGACAAGCTCACAACAGCAATCCAATGAAGACTCTTTCTTCTCACGAATTTTTCAGCAAATTTCTATCGATTGCATTGCCTCAAAATCACTACAGTCTCTTCAATATATTGCAGACCAACATGCAATGAGTATCCCTGCATGAGACACAGCTCATGCTTGGAGTAATTGAAAACTTAAGATGGTGGGTCTAGTGTGAACAACTTGAAGAAGACGATGGAAAATGCCAATTTTTCATTTGTATTTTTCCTTCTTTGTCAACTTTTGATAAATTGATTTCATAAATCAATTTATTTTATAAAATTGAAAATATTATTAATTTTACAAAATTAATTTCATAAATTAATTTTCTTAATAAAATTAATAAATAATTATTTAAACAATTTAAATAATTCTAATTTATTTAATATCAAATATTAAATTAATTTTACACAATTCCATCTTCAAATATTTAAATCATATTTAAATATTAATTCTCCAATTCTGTTTATTTCTAATTTGAACATTTCAAATTAACTTATCACGCTACTCTAGAGCTAATCCATTTACGGGCTAGTAAGGAGACCTCACGGATCTACAGATTACGGGCTCCAACGATCTGAGATTAATTGACTAAACTCATTAGATCGAGTTAACCCCCATTCGTTAAGTAATGGGACACTCCACTAAAGGCCATAGTTGAACTCTCCTCATTATAGATATATTATGTCCACTCGATATAACCATGATTAGTAAGTTAACCCTTCACAGGTTATTCGTAATAACGGTTGGGTCGAATCTCTGTTTTACCCCCAAAAATACCTCTTGTTCCTTAAGTCCCACTGATCCTCTAATGAACAATTGATTTGTGATCTAATCAAAAAATTGAATCCCTTTTGGTCCAATAAGAGGGTGAGGTCTCTTGTTCAAGACCCGGAATCAGTACTTAAAGGGGAAATCCTCTCTACTAACCGTAATCGGGTAGAAGTGAATTCCGTTTTGCACCCTATGTCCCCAGCTATCTATCCGGTTTTATCCCCAAAATGGGGGGATTATTGAGCAGTGACGTTGGACTACTCTTACTGTTTGCAGATCAAAGGATAATCCCGAACAAACAGGAGTTCATAGTTAGCTTAGGATTAAGGTCAAGTTACCTAGGTCATCACTTTGAAATAGTCAGTCTTAAACAGTAAACATCGTTATAAAGTAAGAGTAACTGATTTCGTGGCCTGATCTTGTACAAAAATCATTTACACAGGACGCCCCCACTCCTCATGTCATAACATGTATGAATTAGGATCACTTCGTTTGTAACACTTTGATCACTTCGTTTGTAGCACTTTTCAACTCTTTGTAATAACTAAAGAATAGGCCGCTTCCAATAGTGTTACCAGAATAAGGCACCCAACCTTATTCATATACTATAGATCATTTTTTTACTATATACTCGAACCTGATCCACTTGTATGTCTCTACATAAGGTTCAAGTACTCATGTAATAGTCAAGGGACTTTTAGATTTATTGGATTTTTAATAAGTAATATATTCAATAACAACTTATTGAATTTTCAGAATAAGTTCTATTGTTTACAAACCATGAGTTTTAGGACATAAAACCCAACAAACTCCCACTTGGACTAAAACTCTAGTGGCAACTTATATATCCCATAAATAAGACTGGTTTTTTGAGTTTTATAGAGAAATACAATAAACTAGGGCATCCCATACCCATGGTTTACCATTCAGTATCCCATACCCGATATTTCTCCCAATAGCCCTAGGTTATTAATCTAGTGTTTTTAGTCTTACTAGGTGATTCTCAAACACTTTAGTCGAGAGAATCATTGTAAACATGTTAGTTTACAATAGGCTTCTTATTAAACTATAAGGGGTGATAACGGGCAGAAATGCACGTTATTACAACACAAATATATAAAACAATGTAGGATTGCGGCGGTAAAAATATGTAAAATCATGTCCAAAAGCATTAAGTTGAGAACATTGCGATCGCATGCACCCATCGCATTAAAGCAACTAATTTATGTATTTTGTGCATGAAAATGCATTGGCACAAGGCAGAATTGCGATCCAAGGTGGCCGCATAGAGACGGCGCATCAAGGTGAAAGCTTAATAAATCACGATGGGACAAAAAGCTGATGACAGTTGAATCCGAATTTAGTGACAAGCTGTTAACAACATATTATAGCAAGTACACTCAACTTTTCGGTGACAATTAATCTGCGCATCAGACAGAGATTTAATGACATCCCATTAGTGCAATCATTGAGAGAAAAACTCTTCACCCTAAAGCTCTATAAATACTGAATGCTACCTTCGTTAAAAGGAGTTGAGGAGTTCAGAATTTTTGGAGTTCTCTTTCGCCATATACATAGAGATAATAGATAGCTGTAGTATGTAATTTATATACTTAGAAGGCAGTGGCGAGTGAAGAGAGAAGATTCTGAAAGATCATTCCTGGTTAGCTGAAGAGAGTGTCGGGAAGTGTTGAGAATGGAGAGAGGGTCGACTCTTGCGAAAGCAAGAACATTCTTTTGGGCAAAGTAAAGTAAAACACAGTGTAAAAGCCTCGGGAAGCAAGACATTGCTACTAGGCTCCCTATCCTTACTTTCCATTGTCATTCTGTATTCTGATTTGGAATTTGCATCTCTACATCTGTTCAATCTCTTTAAATTATGCATGAGTAACTAAACTTCCGAATGGGTTGAGAAGCACTTAGCTAGCATGACCTAAGATCTTCATTTTATGCAATCATCTTGTCTTATGTATGTGTCCATCACCCCTTTAGAGATACTTGAGAGAGTAGTCTAAAGAAATAACCTAGACTTGAGAGAGTTAGGTTAGAATCTAGGCTTGAGAAAGTCAGATTAGAACTACATAAGCAAGAGCTAGAAACTTAGAGATATGTTCTGTTTGCTAACATGCATTGTATGCAACTCTTTTCTCAATTCCGCCGTACAGAATTTATATTTTAAACAAACATACCAACCAACTTATTGTTTTGATTGTTACCGCAAAGGAATCAGAATTTACCGTGCATATTGTCTCCATAGTCCCTATGTTCGACCCTGGGTTTATCAAGCAACCTAGTAGGATTTATACTTGGATTTTACTAGGAAAACTTGCATGTACAACGCATACACCATCATCGCAATATACACCATTATTTCATCATATTCACAAGTCATCATGGGGATGCATCTTATTCTCAATAATGATAGGAAGCACACTTTCCTCCCACTATATTGAGGTACTCTCAACTCTTTGATTTAGATGCATTTGACCTATTTTAACAGCTCTTGTTAACAGTCAGATCTAGAAATCTTTAAACTTACTATACTTTGAACTAGCCCTTTCTTAAATATCTGAATATTTGCAAATGGCTTTTAACAATTTAATTCTTAATAGAAGTTGCTATGAGACAGAATAAACATATTTCTGAAAATGAACATTTCATTTAAAACAAAAATATGTACATTATCTTCATTACATAATACAAAAACAGGTAATATCATCATCAATAGCAACTTCTCCCACTGGTCAAGCTGAGTAAGTGATCTTCAGGAACTAAGTTGCCTGTTTAGCTTTCTCTGCTCTCTTCTTAGTAAGGTATTTAAGACAATTTCTCTTCCAATGCCCTTCTTCGTTGCAGTGGAGGCATTTCCCTTTGTCTGCAGTGGTTTTCTTACTTTTCTTGCCAACAGGTTTCTTTTTCCCTTTCCCTTTGTCCTTTTTTGCAGGAATATTCTTACTTTGTGAAGAGGAGGCAACATAAGGCTTGGAGGACATTCCTCTCTTTTTAACAGTAGCAACATTTACTTCTGATTCAAAACCTTTAGTTCTTAACATAGTTTAGAAAGCCTGTAGCTCATTCAACAAAGTACTCAAGTTGTATTCAATTTTATTCATTAACGCATTCGTATAGAATTGCAGAAAACTCTTCGGAAGAGATTCTAGAATAAAACCAACTTGACTTCTCTTGTCCATCACAACGCCGTTTACTTCTGCCATATTAAAGTGGACCGTCATGTCCGGACATGTTCACATACAGAGGTCCCCTCTTTCGTGCGGCCGTTATAAACGTATTTGATAGCATCTTACCTTAGGGCGAAGGATTGTTATCCAAACATGCCTCTCAAAGATTCCATAATCTCTTTGGTAGTACTCATATCCTCGTGTTTCTTTGCCAAAACGTCAGAAAAGTTGGCGAGGATATAAGCACGGGCTTTATCATTCGCCTTGATCCATCTATCAAACGCTTCCTGAACAGTTCAGGTTATATTAGAACTTGGAATGGGAGGATATTCCTTTGTTAAGACAAATCGCAAATCGTCTATCACAAGTATCATGTTCAAATTTGATTTCCATGTCACATAATTATCCCCGATGAGATTGTCTAATTCCAACAATTGTATGATTGAACTCGTCATTCTGAAATTATAAACAAATTCTATAAGTGAATTTCTTTTAAATCCAATCAAATTTTAGCAAAGTTATAATAATGTACCCATAACAATTATTTATTTGCAACGATACTTTAGTGATTTAGAACAATTGCTACCGAGGGGTAGTTAAGAATTCCTTCACAGAAGCAAGACAATTCTTGACCAAATACTATCTCTAGAATAACTCATATTCCGATAGTCATTTAGTAATTCTTGTAAGTGTAGAACCTCCATTTTCAGATCTTATAGAATGGTATGAATATGTCTCCGAAATAGAAGACAATACCCAAGATGGAACTATAAGACCCTATTCATTTTACTGAAGCCTGGGTTGTTCTGAATCCTATGATACAACCCTCCGAGGGGATCTTCGCAGTTAACGACTAGCTAGTGCCATCTAAAAATGACAGCAGATGCAACATAGGAATCTCACGGTTCAAACTAATGGAGGAGACCGTAGGACAATGTTGACACATTTCCTTCACCCACTTACTATGAACAAATTCCCTCATTCACCTTGTTATTGACCCATGCAAACACTTTCCGAATGGAGCAGTTGCGGTAAAAGCAACACGAAGCCGAACATAGATCTCACGGTGTGAACTCTTGATGATGTGAGAGCTAATAACTTTTAATCTCCCACTGAAGTGTTCTAAATGTTTGGGTAAATTTATACTTAGGTTCTTTTTGGCTAATAAAAACAATCCTAAGTTTAGGTGGTTTATCCAAGTATAAAACTTATAAATGGATTTAAACCTATGATGTCTGCACACCTCGCCCCAAACCAACCTCTTAGCCTAGAGAAGGGCGTGATTGCAGCAGTTATCAACCCTGTGGTTGACACTTACTGCCTAATAACTCTTGCAGAATAACTCTGATACCAAAATATAACTTAAGTACAGCAGAATGCCTTTAGGACCACAATTTATTAATTTAGAAGCATAACATATTTAGAGTCATTACAACATTAGATTCACAAGTCCTAAAACCCACGAACCCTAGTCCCTATATGAACCACAGTAACATGTGTACAATATTAACAGTAACCACCTAACAGATGGGTTACAAATCTTTTGATCCTTTAGTGGCAGAGTAGATGCAGAGCTATCTTCAGAGGATTTTAAACGGGGTGAGCTTATGCCCAGTGAGTGACTTAAGAAAGATAATTGATTCTCATGCAAAATCTCAATAAAGAGTTTAACTGAAATATAAGCTTCTACAGTACTTGTACTGCAGTATAAACATTTTCCAAGCATAGAACATATAAAGCTATTTTAATCATAAAATAGTAAAACTATTTCTCAGTTGAGAATAACCCTTGCTATGGATAAAACAATCCCAACACCAACTACTAGTCAAGAGAGAACCCTTTTGCTCAATCTCTGACTCTACCTACATGCACGTGGCCATACTAAGTACCGTCATACCTTAGGTACTTCTGCTTAGATACCTTCTCAAACGTCTTTCAGTATCTTTTTGGTTTGGTACCTTCTCAAACGTCCTTCAGTACCAATAGATACCTTCTCAAATGTCCTTCAATATCTAGTTAGGCGGATACCTTCTCAAATGTCCTTCGGTATCGCGTTTTAAGTAAAACTAGTCATAAATGACTTTCTCTTTAAAGCATGTAAAGTATAACACATATAAAAACATGGCTTTAAAGGTACTAACGCATGCTGCACATATAAATAGCTTTTTTTTTTTTAACAAACTTCTCATTCATGCATGTGTTTAAAACATAATTCATAGCTTGCTTGGAAATCACTTTGTAAAACTAGTTGGCATGAGAATAATTTAAAACATGCTTTCTATAACACGTTGTAATCAAACATTTTAGGCAAATGTTTTAGTCAAAACGTTTTAGCCACTCACCTTGATTGCTTAGGAGCTTTTCTTTCTAGTAGCTCCCCCTTTTCTACCTCGGGCTCCCTTTTCACCCCTAGAATCTAGATTCAACTTACAGCTTAGATTACTCAGAGTTCTGAACCTTATTTTGAGATACTTTCTTCTACAAACATATTCTAAAATGTCTCAGAAAGCTTACCCTAACATTTGAGCTCAGAAATCCTCGTGGTTTGGCCGGAATCATAGAATCTTTAAGACTGGCCTAGATTGATCTGATAGTCTGACCCTTCTGTCTTCTTTTCAATTTCTAGCCCGATCCCTTCTAGCTTTTCTTCCGGAAGCCCTACCCTGAAAACTAGACTTTCAGAGATTTTAGGTGGCTTTTGAATCACTCCAAAAATATAATAAAAGAAATGGAGGCTCTAAAGAAGAACGACATTTGGGAATTGATCACGTTACCAAGAGGTAAACGTACGGTTGGCTTGCTAGTCAAATTTACTACTTATGCTTTTAGAAAAAGAAAGACTTATTCGTATAAATGTGCTGAAAATTTTGTTCCAAGCTGCAGATTCTATTCTGGGCATGAATGTGCAACCTAAAGACTCGCTGGGGCTTGATTTTGATAATATTAGAAAGTCTTTGAGAATCTTTCTAGGCAGATAGGACGACTCCTGCACCCTCTCCTTTCAGTCGAGCTACTCAATGTTCCTCTCCCTCATAAACTAGTGGGCTTCTTTAGAAAGAAGAGAGGTTTCAGCACTTTCGATTCGGTATCTTCGATTGCTCAAGACATCTCTTTGAAACTGAGAAACAAAACAAGATCATTTCATTCCATTTCCAGACGGAAGATTAGGTATAAAGTAAATTGCCCAATGTTTCCAAATTAGTCCAACTTCGTACCTTTCCGGCATAAACCGTATATCTAAGAGAGGTCGTATTTCTTTGGGTTGGTAGTAATGGAATGGTTTCCGGATGTCCTTCTCCTGTCTTGGATTTGATAAGTATATCGTCGATGTACACCTCAACATTTATTATAATACATGCATCATGCACGAGTAAATTGGGAGAACTTCTCGTCCCAAGTTAATGCATCCTCCTCAGACCTCACTGTTCAATGCGTCCTCTATGTCTAACGCATGGATTTGGCTCCAACGCAAGGTTTGCTCAACTTTCCCACTCTTTTTATGGTATTTCTGAATTGTGAACTAAAAATGAAGTCTCTTGGCTTTATTTATAGGCTTCCAAACCTTCTCCGGATTTGACACCACCTACTTGGTTGCATGGCCAAGTGTCTCCTTCTCACCCCATCAACGCAATGTTGTGATCATCACAAGCTAAGTGTCTTCTTCCCACCTTGCCAATGCATGGGCCTCCAATATGATACCACCACCTAAGGCTTAAGGCTTTCCTCCTAAGAAGAAACATGGTTTTGATGATGTTATCCTGATGATTTCATCCTTGTATGCGTCCAACTTTTGGTCGCTCAACGCCTAGTCCATAAGCAATGCATAGCCTCTACTCAATGCATAGCGAGCCAATTCACAATCATGACAATTCAACTTAGGCATCGCAAGGAGCT
Organism: Benincasa hispida; assembly: GCF_009727055.1. Lineage (NCBI taxonomy): Eukaryota > Viridiplantae > Streptophyta > Magnoliopsida > Cucurbitales > Cucurbitaceae > Benincasa > Benincasa hispida. Next base: position 55,323,290 of record NC_052349.1, read on the forward strand.
AACCATCACCAATGCATAGGGTGACCGTACATTCTTGACGCATGGCTCACTCGCACGGCTTGCTTGGCAGCCACCAACGCATGGGCGTGCTGCATGGGCTGGCCGCTCGACGCATGGGCCTGCTAGTCGCTCGACGCATGGGCCTGCTAGTCGCTTAACGCATGGGCGTGCTTGGCCGCATAGGCTATATGTGACGCCTTGATGCTTGGCTAGGTGCTTAGGCGCATGGGCGTGCTGAGGCTGCTCGATGCATGGCCTGGGCACTGGCTGAGGCTGCTCGATGCATGGCCTGGGCACTGGCCGAGGCTGCTCGACGCATGGCCTAGGTGCTGGCCGAGGCTGCTCAACGCATGGCCGTCTTTCCATGCATATCTCACCCATCTGTGTGCCTTCCAATGCATCATCTCCTTTTTCTTTCTTCAGCCGCATGCCTTCACCAACAACTCTTCCAATGCATCAACACCACTCTAACACACAAAATTTTATACTTAGCCAAATTTTTTTCCAAATTTTCCCCAAAAGTCTTCCAATTTTCCTCTTTTCTTCTAATTTCCATTCTTTTCTCTACCATTCAACACTAGTTTCCACATCAACCTACTCGTCATACTAATCTCAATAGGGAACATACTCAAATAGAGAAATTAGGATTCAGGGTTCACAATGTCTAGGTGATAAACCGTTTTATTACCTCACATCGCTCACGTATGCTCATAAATCTGGTTACCAATACTCAATAATTCGGCCATAATCCCTAGGTAGGAGTTGTTCCGTAAATCGTTAACTTAAGTACCCTTCAGCCTTCAATAGGATTATATACCGGTTGAATTTGTAACCCTAGTTTTACAAGTTTAACAACTTATTGTAACTACTAAAACGAGTGGTTAACCTAAGTGAGCATGCAACTATTCTTTGTTATGGATTTTAAACGTCTAACACAATTTTATAACACCTTACAAAATTTTAGACATGCTAAACATCCACAACATACAACAAAGGCATTCAATATATAATATAACTATTATATTAAATAAAAGAAACCCTAACATGCATACTATATATTATAACATTTTATAACTTATTTTCAATGCATGTAAGATGCTTCCTACGGTGGTATTTTAAATCTGCATGGCATACTGTATGCACATACAAGATTTATTTAATTATAACATACATCACATGAATAAATAATTAAACACTAACTGATATGGTTTTAGTTTTGGCAAAAGCAAACAAAAAAAAAACCTAATTATTACAAAACAGCTTCTGAACCGCTTCCAGACCACTCGAACTGCTCCAAAACAACTCAAAAAACTTGAACCAAACCCGAACAATCTGAACTGGACCAACAAAGTCTTAATCGGACCAGCCAAAAACTATTCAAGGCTGAACGAACCGGACCACTAGAGAACTGGTCGAACCGGCTGCTCTCGCTCCACGTTCAACATCTCGCTAAGGCTCATCGTTTAGCATTGACGACAATCGTCATGCGTTTGCCTAATCATTTAGCGTTTGCATGATCGTGTAGCACCAACGCATGGCGCCTGACCAAACTGCACGATCGTGTAGTGTCTTCCTTCTATCGCATAGTGTCATCATCTAGTGTCGGACAACGCTACACAATCACTTAGTGTCTTACACTATCGTGCAGCTCTATCGTCTAACGCCAGACAAATGCTACACGATCACTTAACGTCATCATCTAACACCTGAAGTTGATCGTTTAGCGTGCACACAAAGGTAAGAGATCATGTAGTGCTATCGCATGGCACCTCGACGCATTGCTTAGCTGCGCATAAAGGTAAACGATCGTGTAGTGCTATTGCATAGCTCTTCAACGCATCGTTTAGCTCCCACCTGAAGTTATATGATTATGTAGTGCCATCGTATAGCAATACAATGCATCGTTTAGCTCCCACAGGTAGACGATCGTCTAGCACACAACACTTCAACGCTTCAATGCTCGAAGCTACACGATCATCTAGTATTAAACCTCAACAATGATATGAATAAAGGCTGATAAACTGGAATATGCAACGCGACTTCTTCACTTGTTTCTTCAATTACGGCTTAATTTCAACTCTAATGACTCCAAATAGATTAAAAAGTTTTGGGAACACATATAAGCTCATCAAATAAGAGCCAATTACAATTTTAATTGAGAAATCAAAGAGAAATGAAAAGGAAAAACTCAAAAAACCATATCAGTGCAGAAGTTTCATATAACTCATATAAAACACCCACCACACCAAAATTAAACTGAATTGGATGCTTATATGATGCTCTGATACCAATTATCGGATCGTATCAGCACGTAGCAGAAGCGATGAGGATCGATAAGAACTCTAATTCATTAATTTTGGTAGAAACGAAAGCATGCTATAGCATAAATAAATAGGTTTCATGACATACCTTTGTAGAACTTCTTCAAAGCTTTTATCCAACTGTAAATCTCTCCCAATCTTGATGTAGACCACCCTAAGATCTTTCTTACTATCCTCTTGGTACTCTAGATTGAGTTGTGGGACTCAAAATAAGCTGGAATCAAGGTAATTTGGAGATAAGTTCACAGCAGCAACCCAATGAAGGACTCTTTCTACTTACAAATTTTTCAGCAAAATTCTATTGGTTGCTGTTAGGTTTTATGTCCTAAAACTCGTGGTTTGTAAACAGTAAATTTATTTCTGAAAATTCAATAAGTTTTTATTGAATATATGAATTTTTTATTTGGTTTTAGAAATAAATCCAATAAACTAAAAGATCCATGACTATTACATGAGTACTTGAACTTTATATGGAGATATAAAAGTGGATCTGGTTCGAGTAAATAGTCAAAATGGTCTATAGTATATGAATAAGGTTGGGTGCCTTATTCTGTTAACACTATTAGATGTTGCCCACTCTGTAGTTGTTACAAGGAGTTGTAAAGTGCTATAGATGAAGTGATCATGATTCGTACATTTAATGACATGAGAAGTGGAGGCATCTTGTGCAATGAGTTTGTAAGATCGGACAAAGAAATAAGTCATTCATACTTTATAGCGTTGTTTACTGTTTAAGACTGACTATTTCAAAGCGATGACCTAGGTAACTTGACCTTAATCTAGAGCTAACTATGAACTTCTATTTATTAGGGACTATCCTTAGATCTGCATAGGTGAGGGTTGGCTCAATAGTGCCAGATCAATAAACCTTCCATTTTAGGGGTAAGACTGGGTAGATAGCTGGGGACATAAGGTGCAAGACGGAATTCACTCCTACCCACTTTTAGGGATTGCTCCTGCTCTTGTTTGTGATCACATGAATTTGCCCAAGGCAGAAGTCCCGGATGCCTTGATCTTGGGCTCCAAGGCTTTATTTATAGAGCTCAAACGTTGACAACTTTGATAATCCCACTCTGAATCACTGCCATTACTAACGCAGTAGGTGAGAATGTCATCATGATCTTATCTCTTTGATACTCCCCAGATATGCATTCATACTCGCTTCTGTTGCAGGATCAACGCATCCCACATACTCTTTGCGATTATACCTTCTATCATGGCTATCACTCTGTAGTTGCGGCATTTCATGCGACCAACTTTCTTCGTTGAGATCAATGTATGCGATCAAATTTGTGATGGTTTGAGATCAACGCATGTCATCGACACCTGCGACAACTACAAAATAGACATTTTGCCGCAAGATAATGCATGATATAGGGTTAGTAGGGATTTTTAGGGTTGATCAATGCAAGTTCATTACTCTACATAAATTCTTAGCAATATCAACACATATCTTGCTCATCAACCCTCATAATTCTTAGTAAAAGGTTGTAATAGCTTGTATTTCTACAAGATATCATGAATAACTCTAGAGAGGATTGGGTGCAAAAGTTAGATGAGGATCTCTAGGCCTACCGCACCACATATGAAACACCCATTGGCATGTCCCCTTATGTGCCGGTGTTTGGGAAAGCATGCCATCTCCCATTTGGATTAGAATATAAAGCGTGGTAGGCCTTGAAAAAGTTAAACTTAGATTTAGCAAGCTCTGGTGAGGAAGTTTCAATTGAATGAATTGGTGCCGCATATGAGAACGCCAAGCTTTACAAGGAACGGACTAAGAGATGGCATGACAACAAGATTTATAATAAAGATCTTGCTGTTTGTTAGAGAGTTTTGCCTTTTAACTCTTGTCTTCGTCTTGTTCCAAGAAAGCTTAAATCATGGTGGTCAGTGATAACTTGTAGAAATACAAGTTATTTATGCCACTTTATCTAGATATTGCGGCCAAAAGTTAGTGAATATGCGTTGATTGTATGAAAATTAGCCTAGTATTACAATAATTATAAATGTTTGCAATTACACCCACTAACACCATAAAGATGGAAGACAAGCCGAATTTTACTCTGTTTTGCAGGAGACCAAGTAACCGCTTGCGCTCAAGGCTCACGAGAAATTGATCAATGCATCTCTGTCACATTGCGCCCGTCAATCAACAATGAAAAGACGATTACCGAAATGACGGCGCAATGCGATAATCGATCCAAAGCTGCGCTTCAACTGCATGTGATAATAAAAAAAACACCTCATGCGAACCTATGATCAAATGATGCAACTGAGCAGCACAAGAGCGGAGGATTGCGATACGTGTACAACTAACGATTGTGCATAATTGATGGTCTGATTGCATAATAGAAGGAATAATATCCCTCCATCTACAGAATTACCATAACCATCAAGTGGGGACCACAAGGCTGGAGTCAATGATTTACTCCTATAAATACCCTATTGATTTCAGAGAAAAGTATGCTACTGGATACGGGGCTAAGTGCTGTAAGATTTTAGAGAGAAAAAGCTGAGCTGAGTGCTGTAGAGAAGAAATCCGGGAAGATAACGAGATAAGACCGAAAGGTGAATCTCAGATCCGACCTGCCATATATCCCTGCTACCAGTGGAGAAAGCCTGAGAGGGAAACTCTTCCTGCCATCAAAACCATTCGATCCGGCAAGCATATCTCCATCGAATCTGTGCCAAGACATTGGCACTAGTTTGTATCTGTTCTATCTCTCTTTCATTGTATTCCATATTTTCTTTACCTCTTTATTCACAAATCATGTATCAAACGCTTAGTAGAAATATTAAATGTTTCGATAGATTCCATCTACCATTTTCTGTCTATTTCCATTCACCCGTTAGTCACTTTCTTCATGATGTTTTCTTAATCTCTTGATGAGCAATATGAATCACCAAGAACTTAATCTGTATTAAAGTTACAAAATACGTTTAGCTAAAGCATGCTAGACGACATCTGCACCTGTGAGAGCAGAAGTGAAGATGTCATTCTGATCTATCAAGAGAGGGTTAGAAGAGTGCGTTAACTAAAGCGAGTAGTACTTCCAGACATGGAAGCAACCTTGCATTCATTACGTTAGACTCTGTTTCACCATAGACATGTGGGGAACATGGCCGATCACTGAGAGGTGTATGCCAAGAGAAGAGCGGAACAATATTTTTACCTTCAATCCAATTAAGAACTTGCGTTGTTTGTAATACTTATCTTTCTCTTTCTATTCTATTCATAAGACTGTCGCCACATCCCACATCTTTGCACAACCTTCATAGCCATCTTTAATCCTAGCATCTTGTACATAAAGTCTGTATCTTGTAACATCTAGCTTAGATTTATTGTATTTTTATGTTTTATCACATCTTTACTGCTTTCCTTTATTTTACCGCAATTTACATACTTGTACAAACTCTTTTATAAAGAATTGGAAACCTGGTCGCATATACCATGAACATACCGCAGTAACCGAAAACCATTTCCCCGTGTTCGACCTCGAATCATACCGAGAAACTTGCGGTGGAATTACACTTGGCTCCATTGTAAGGAAACTTGTGACAACGCAGAGCATACTACATGAATATTCCTAATTGACGCATAAATAGAAGTAGTATCGCAGCATTTTGAGCATTTAATATCATACATACCTACGAGATCAACAGTCAGGACCATTCATTGTGAGAGAAGTCTTTCCACATGGAGCTGTCGAACTAATGAATGAAGATAGGAGCAACATTTTTAAAGTTAATGGACAATGAGTGAAGCCTTACTATGAAGGCTCGGTGGATCAAGACAAATAGACCATTAACCAAGGCGGGCAAGCCTGATCACCCACATGGATGCATCTCTTCTACAGCTTCACTCTGATCTTTCCACGGATGTCTGTTTTATCCTTTTCATGCTTTCATAGTTAACTTATTGATTTGCTTTATTTAATTCCTGCTATTTTGAGATTTGCCACATGACTTCTTGATTTGACCTCATGGAAGCGATCTGCCGTTGAATCATGACTTCTTGCTTTATTTCCAGGGATGTCTGCTCTATCCCAACTTCCCTTGCTACATAGGCTGGTTAACTTATTGAGTTGGAGTTGTCAACCAGCCTATGCAGCAAGGAAATAGCAGGCTGGAATAGTGGTGGTGTCCTAGGGGGAAACCCTTGCGATAGTGGATCCTAATGAGGACGCACCACGATCTCCAATGAGGGATTCATTAGTGATGTGTTGAAGGAGGTGGAAGAAAAAAAAAGGGCCGAGAAGGAAAAGGCTAACAAAGAAAGGGAAGAGAGTGCTGAAAGGAGGCAAGAAGAGAAGGATAGAAGAAAAGCTGAAAAGAAACAAAAGAAGAATGAGGAGAAGAGGTTGAAGAGAGAAGAACGACACCGATGCAAAGCAAAAATCCCGACTATTAAGGGACAATCCACCTCCACAAGGGTGGAAGATCCATTGGCGATGAAGAATACTGAACCAAACAAGTAAGAAATTATCGATATTCCTCAAGCGAGGTGTTGGAGAGGTACCAGCACACAGTGGAAGCGAACAAGATCCATAAGCACTCTAATTCATCAATTTTGGCAGAAAAGAAAACATGCTTAAATAGAGTTTAATGGGTTTCAAGAACATACCTTTGCCAAACCGTTGAAATCTTTATTTCCAATTGCAGATTCCAGACGATTAGCCTCTGTTCGTATCGTCGTTAAGCTTCAGAAGCTAAACGATCGTTTAGCTTCATGCATTAGATGATGTGAAGAAAAAACTAAACGATCGTGTAGCTTCGGGTGTTAATCGTTTAGGTGTTGTGCACTACACAATCGTGTACCTGCTGGAGCTAAGCGATGCGTTGTATTGCTATACGATGGCACTACACGATCGTGTAGCTTCAGGTGGGAGCTAAGCGATGCAACGAAGAGCTATACAATAGCACGACGCGATCGATTATCATGATCGTTTACCTTTGATCGGGAGCTAACCGATGCATTGAAATGCTAAGCGATAGCATTAAGCGATCGTTTACTTATGTGCGACAACTGGGTGATGCGTTGAAAGCTATGCGATAACACTAAGTGATCGCTTACCTTGCATGCACGCTAAACGATCAAGACGTGATGCTAAACGATGAAGCTATGCGATAGTGTTGGACACTAAGCAATCGTTTAGCGTTCTATGGCACTAGACGATGACACTATACGATAGAAGGCAAACACTACACGATCGTGTAGCTTTGTTAAGCAATGTGCGTTAGTTGCTAAACGATCAAGCAAACATTAAACGATTAGGCAAACACATGGCGATGGTCGTCTGAGATGTTGGGTGAGAGCAAGAGCAGTCGATTCGATCAGTTCTCTTAAGGTCTGGTCTGGTTTAGCTTTAAATGGTTTGTGGCTGGTTCGGTTCAGACGGTTTGGATCCGGTTCAAACGACTTTGAGTAGTTCGAGCAGTGTTGAAGCTGTTTTTGTAATAGTTAGGCTTTTGCTTGCTTGGTTTTGCCAAAACTAAAAACCATATCAGTCCATGTTTAATTATTTATGCATTGGATGTATGTTATAATTAAATAAATCTTGTATGTGCATACAGTATGCCATTTTTAGATTTAAAATCCCACCGTAGGAAGCATGCAACATGCATTGAAAGTATGTTATAGTTTGTTATAATATATAGTATGCATGTTAGGGTTTCTTGTATTTAATATAAGTTTTATATTAGATATTGAATGCCTGTATGTTGTGGATGTTTAGCATATCTAAAGCTTTATAAGCTGTTATAAAAATTGGGTTAGAAATTTAAAATCCATAACGAAGAACAATTGCATGCTCACATAGGTTAACCACTTGTTTTAATTAGTTAAAATAGGTCGTTAAACTTGTAAAACTAGGGTTACAAACTCAACCGGTATATAATCTTGTCAAAGGCTGGGGGTATTTAAGTTGACGGTCTACAGAACTCCTCTTACCTGGGGATTATGGCCGAATAATTGAGCGTTCGTAACCAGTTTTATGAGTATTCGTGAGCGATGTGAGATAATAAAAGGGTTTATCACCTAGACATCATAGGTTTAAGTCCATTTATAAGAGTTATACTTGGATAAACCACATAAACTTACAGTTATTTTTATTAGCCGGAAAGGAACCTAAGTATAATTTTACCCAAAAAATTAGAACACTTCAGTGGTAGTTAATAACTTCTATATGATAGAGTTATTAGAAAACTTCATCAGGAGATTACCAACATACGCGATATGTTATTCTTAACTCTCACATCCCTAAGAGTTCACAGTATGGATTTAAGCGTACTTCGTGTCACCCTGGGAGTGACCTCTATACGGAAAGTATTTTTTAGCTTAAATTTAGACTCTGGTGAATAAGGGGAAGTTGTTCGAATAGAAATCAAGTGTACGATTTCAACTGCCACGTCTCCACATAGTTCACACCATGAGATTTATATGATGCTTCGTGTCACCTGAGAGTGACCTCCCTACGGAAAGCGGATGTATGCGTCAATATCAAGGGGAATGGGGGAAGTAGTTCATAGTAAGTGGGTGAAGGAAATTTGTGAACATATCCTACGGTCTCCTCCATTAGTCTAAACCATGAGATTCTTATGTTGTGCCTGCTATTTAGCTTTCAGCAGCCCTTTGCTAGTCGTTTAACGATGGCTATCCCTACGGAGGGTTGTAACATAGGATTTGGAACAACCCAGGCTTCAGTAAAATGAATAGGGTCTTATAGTTCTATCTTGGGTATTGTCTTCTATTTTGGAGGCATACTCATACCGTTCTGTAGGATTTGAAAAAGGTGGGTCTACACATACAAAATTATTAAGTGTTAATAATGTCTAACCAAAAGCGGTACCTAAATAACTATCGGAATATTAGTTATTCTTGAGGTAGTATTTAGTCAAGAATGTCTTTATATAGTATTGTTGCAAAATAATAATCTTCGATACATTATAAAATTGCTAAAACTTGATTGGATTTAAAATTTCAAAATGATGAGTTCAATAATACAAGTGTTAGCATCGGATAAACTCATCGAGAATAACTATGTGAATTGGAAATCAAATTTGAACACAATACTTGTGATAGACAATTTGCAGTTTAACTGAGAATTGTCCTCCCATTCCTAGCTCTAACAGAAACCAAAATGTTCGGGATAGATCTGACAAATGGGTCAGGGCTAATGATAAAGCTCGTGCTTACATCCTCACCAACTTATCTGATGTGTTGGCAAAGAGGATATGAGTACTGCCAAAGAGATTATGGAATCTCTACGAGGGATGTTTGGACAATTGTCCTTCACCCTGAGGCATGATGCCATCAAAGTATGTTTACAAAAGTCGCATCAAAGAGAGGACCAATGTTCATGAACATGTTCTGGACATGATGGTCCACTTTCATGTGACAGAAGTAAACGGTGCTGTCATGAACGAGAGAAGTCTAGTTGGTTTTATTCTAGAATCTCTTTCGAAGAGTTTTCTGCAATTCTGTGTGAATGCATTGATGAATAAAATTTAATACAGCTTGACTAGTCTACTAAATGAGCTACAGGCTTACCAGACAATGTTGAGAACAAAGGGTCTGGAGTCAGAAGTAAATGTTATTACTACCGAGAAGAGAGGAATGTCCTTCAAGCCTGATGTTGCCTCCTCTTCAAAGAATAAGAGTATTCCTTTGAAGAAAGGCAAAAGGAAAGGGAAGAAAAGCCTATTAGAAAGAAAGGCAAGGATAAAACTATAAATAAAGGAAAATGTTTCCACTTCAACGAAAAAGGGCATTGGAGGAGACACTACCCTCAGTATCTTGCCAAAAAGAGAGCAGAGAAAGGTAACCAGGCTAACTAGTCCCTGGGACCATTTGCTCAGCTCATCCAGTGGGAGAAGTTGCTACTTGTTTTACTACTTTAGTAAAATCTTGTTAAGAACAAATTGTATATATTTTTGTGATAAATGAAATGTTCATTTTCAAAAAATTATGTTTGTTCTAGCGACCTCTGTTAAGAATCAAATTGTCAAAAGCTATTTGCAAATATTTTGATATTTAAGTGGCTAAATCAAAATATAGAAAGTTTAAAGATTTCAAGTTCTGACTGTTAACAAAGAGTTTTTGAGATAGGTCAGATGCATCTTACTCAGAGTTGAGAGTACCTCAATGTAGTGGGAGGAAAGTGTGTTTCTTGGCCATTATTGAGAATAAGATGTAATCCCCATATAGTTTTATTCAAAAGCCTATTGTATACTAACATGTTTACGTCGACTCTCTCGGCTAAAGTGTTTGAGAATTACCTAGTAAGACTAGAAATACTAGATAACCTAGGGCAAGTGGGAGAAATATTGGGTATAAGATACCAAATGGTAAAAGATGGGTATGGGATGTCCTAGTTTATTGTATTTCTCTATAAAAACTCAAAAACTCAGTCTTATATATCGGATGTATAAGTTATCACTGGAGTTTTAGTACAAGTGGGAGATTGTTGGGTTTTATGTCCTACAACTCGTGGTATGTAAACAATGGAACTTATTCTGAAAATTCAATAAAGGTGTTATTGAATAGATCTATTGCTTGAATAGAAATCCAATAAACCTAAAAGTTCCTTGACTACAAGATGAATACTTGAACTTTATGTGGAGACATAAAGGTGGATCAGGTTCGAGTAAATAGTCAAAATGATCTATAGTATATGAATAAGTCAGGTACCTTATTCTGGTAACACTATTGGATGTGGCCTACTCTGTAATTGTTACAAATAGTTGTAAACTGCTACAAACGAAGTGATCCTAATTCGTTCATATTGGACATGAGGAGTGGGGGTGTCCTTGTGCAAAAGGGTTTGTAAAAGATCGGACCATGAAATTAGTCACTCTTACTTTATAACGCTTTTACTGTTTAAGACTGACTATTTCAAAGCGATGACCTAGGTAACTTGACCTTAATCCTGAGCTAAGTACGAACTCCTGTTTATTTAGGATTACCCTTAGATTGCATAGGTGAGGGTTGGCTCAACAATGCCAGCTCAATAGGATTCCCATTTCAGGGGTAAGACCAGATAGATAGCTGGGGACATAGGGTGCAAGAGGGAATTTACTCCTACCTGCTTTTAGGGATAGTAGAGAGGTTGTTCCCTTAAGTGCTAATTCTAGGTATTGAACAAGGGATCCCACCCTCTCATTGGCCTGAGAAGGACTTACCTTTGTTGATTGGATCACAAAACAATTGTTCATTAGAGGATCAGTGGGGACTTAAGGAACAAGAGGTAATTTTGGAGGTAAAATAGAGATTTGACCCAGCCATTATTGCGAACAACCTGTGAAGGGTTAACTTACTAGTCATGGTTATATCAAGTGGACATAATATATCTATAGTGAGGGGAGTTCAACTATGGGCTTTAGTGGAGTGACCCATCAGTTAACGAATGGGGGTTAGATCTGTCTAATGAGTTTAGCCGATTAATCTCAGATTGTTGAAGCCCATGATTTGTCCATGAGGTCCCTGGTAGCTCGGAAATGGATTAGCTCTAGAGTAGTGTGATAAGTTAATTTGAAATGTTCAAATTAGAATAAAATGGAATTAGAGTATATATATATATATATATGATTTAAATATATGAAGATGGATTTGTGTAAAACTTAATTTAATATTGGATATTAAATTAATTAGAATTATTTAAATTATTTAAATAAGAAATTAAGTTTTAAAATTAATAAATTTTGATTTTAGAAATAAAATATGATTTCAAAATCAAAAAATAGATTTTAGAAATAGAAAATTACACAAAGTGAAAAATCAGATTTTTCATCTTCATCTTCAACTTGCTCACAATGAAACCCACTTATTCAGCCTTCAATAACTCCAACCATGAGTTGCATCCCATGCAGCAAATCTCTTTACATGATAGTCTGCAATATATTGAAGAGATTGGAGTGAAGATAAAGTGATGCAACCAAAAGAAAATTTTCTGAAAAGTGAAAAAATTCAGGTAAAAGAAGATGTTCTTCTTTTGGGTTGTTGTAGTGAGTTTTCTCTAGATTCCTTTTGATTCCAGGTTATTTAGAGTCCGACAACTCAATCTAGAGCACCAAGAATAGTAGGGAAGATCTTGTTGTGGTCTACACAAAGATTTGGAGGATTTAGCAACTGGAAACAAAGATTTCAACGGTTCGGCAAAGGTATGTCCTTGAAACCCATTAAACTCTGTTTAAACATGTTTTCTTTTCTGCCAAAATTGATAAATTAGAGTGATTATGGATCTTGTACCTTTCCAACACCTCGCTGCATGTTGGTACCTTTCCATCACCTCGCTTGAGGGATATCAATAATTTCTTGCTTGTTTGGTTTAGTATTCTTCATCGCCAATGGATCTTCCACCCTTGCAGAGGTGGATTGTCCCTTAATAGTCTGGATTTTTGCTCTGCACCAGTGTCGTTCTTCTCTCTTCAACCTCTTCTCCTCATTCTTTTTTTGTTTATTTTCAGCTTTTCTTCTATCCTTCTCTTCTTGCCTCTTTTCAGCCCTCTCTTCCCTTTCTTTGTTAGCCTTTTCCTTTCAGCCCTTTTTTCTTCTTCCACCTCCTTCAACACATCACTAATGAATCCCTTATTGGAGTTCGTGGTTCGTCCTCATTAGGATCCACTATCGCAAGGGTTTCCCCCTGGGACACCACCACCATTCCAGCCTGTCTATTACTGACTAAAATTATGGGGATGCAATATGCGATGTATGTCTTAGGTAATGCGTTGGTTCTCATGCGTCAGTGGCCATGCATTGGAATGAAATGTATGTGTTGATCTCATATGCAATGACTATGCGTTCCTGTCATAAGTTTTCTTGCACTCCTGCCAAGTATAATGTGAACGCAAGTTTCTCGGGTGATCCAAGGCGAACTCAAGGACTTGCAGCTAAAGGGTATACGGTGATGTGTTTGCGGCGGATAAATAAAATAATGATGGGGGTTATAAGCTATAAACTACTCCTACTCCTAACTAATAGATTAAGCGATGGGAATATGATTGAGAGGTAGAGACACGACAACTGTTGATGTGTAGTAAAATGCATGGAAAAATAGATAAAATGTGAGGATGTCTTCATTACAATACTAAGCTATACCGCAAGGGCAACCCCAGCCAACACAAACTTATGCGATCATGCCATACACATCCAACGCAGATGCACGTGATGTGTAATAGCAAACGAAACTTATTCCTAAGTCTCCATTCTTGCTTATGCGATCTTAATCCAGCTCTCACGAGCCTTGATTCTAACCTAGCTTTCTCAAGTATTAGGTTTGTTCTTTAGACTCTCTCTCGAGTAGCTCTAAAGGGGTGATTGACGCATACATAAGACAAGGTAATCACATGAGTCTGGCTATTGTAAGATTATTCCTATTCCTAGTGAATACGAATGCGATCAACTACTTACCCTCCCGGGCAATTAGTTGCTGTTGATTTTACTCATAGACAAGCATTGTGTCCGCCTATAGATAAGCATTGCTATAGCTTCACACTTAAGCAAATAAGGTTTTCTCACAACACTCACGCAACGCACACCTCCTGGTGGTTTGCTACATGCTTCATATTCTTAATCCGCATGATTAAGTATGCGATACTCTAGCAATCTTACTTAATGATGCAATGAAAGTTAAGGGTGCTAAGTAAATGAAGATGGAGATGGAGTCGAAGGAAAATATAGAAATGTATTGATCACAAAATGTATTAATTCCTTAAGCCAAAATGTAATACAATACAATATAAGGAAAGAAGAGAAATGGAAGGACCAGTTGGAAGCAATGTCTTGCTTCCAACAGATGTGTGTCAAGGCTGCTGGTGGTGCCATGGATGGGCGATGGAGCAGACTCTCTCGAGCTCTAACTCCAGCAAAGGCTCCAGTCGTCACTCGAATTGGATGAAGGAGATGAAGAACTCTCAAGCTTTCTTCTCACGCTTTCGTCTGGATCACAAGGATCCACCCGAAGGTAGAAACTTGGATAATTTGAAATTCTACTCATCGGCTTCTATTTATAGAGCTTGATCTCGACAACATTAATGGACCTGCTCTAATTCTAACATTCACGGCACGATGGTCCTTTTGATAATCCCAATGTATGCATTCATGCTTGCATTTCACTTACCTTCCGTTCATCCCTCTATTATGGTTATCATTATGTAGCCCAATCTCTCTACAATGACCGCATTTGCTTGATGACCGCAACTTCTCTGCAATGACTGCATTCACTTAACGACCGCAACTTCTATGCGATGGACGCATGCGGTTAATGACCGCAACGTCCATGTGTCGAAGGTATGCGTTTGCCTTTGCGATGGAGATTTTCCCCGCATGTAGTCGTCTTTGCAATAGCCCGGCTTCCGCGTATGCGCCTGCTTCCTGCATTAGCTACAAAAATAGATAATTGAATGCATAATAACGCATAATAGTGGGTTAACTGAGATTTTTGATGTCGATCGACGCAAACTCGTTTTCTCATGAATTCCTAACATATTCGCCGTATATTTTACTTAACAACCCTCATAATTCTAAATAAAAGGCTAACTCCAACTTCAATTAGCCCTCCATCTCAGTTCATGTTACTTAGAATGTTGCTAAATACTTCCTTGTCACCTTTCCTTTGCAACTCGCTTGCAATGTGAAGTTGGGATAGAACAAACATCCCTAGATTATTCAACTATCTTTCTCTTATCTCGATGGTCGAAGCAACACCTTCGAGGTAAAATTAAATTCTCCTGACGGTGGTTGAGCAACCGTCGAGAGTAGTTTGATTTTTAAAAAAATAAGAAATAGAAATGAAATGATTTATGGCAAATTTTTACGGTTAGGCCGATGGTATGGAAGTATTCATATGGATAACGTTTGATTTTCTCGACAGTCACTCAAATACCGTCGGGCTTTGTGGCATTAAGTCGATGGTACATGGAGAGACCATCGAGTGATTGTTATTACAATAAAAAATTTATGGAAAATAGGGAAGTTATGCCGATAGTGGTTTAAGAAGATTGTCGGGAGGCGTGGAGTACGCCCGACGGTACGCGAAGGACCGTCGACCCATGGGTATTAAATTAAAAATTAGGTTAGAATTTGTGAATTTATGCTGATGGTTGTGTCAGAACACCATTGATAGAACTTTTTATTAGCTCGACGGTTTTCATGTGACCCTAGGGAGTGTGCAACTCCCTCGACGATTTTTTATTTACCTTCCCGACAGTTTACCAGACGACCGTCGGGAGAATTTTTTTTAAAACTCCCGCATAGCCTCTTCTTCCTCTATTTTTCTTTTTCTCTTTTCGATCTCCAAAACGTTTTTTGATCTCCCTCACTCGTTGTCCGGTCTAGTCACCGTCAGCTCATCGTCCAGTCACCATCACCTTTTCTTCAACTTTAGTAAATCTCTTCCCGTGTCTTTTTTAACTCCCATGCGCTAGATTTTTGTTGTGTATTTAAACTGCGTTGTCCCTGCATATTGATGTTTGCTTAACTCTGTTGAGACCTGTGTTGAATGGAGTAAAAAAATATTCCATTATGCAAAGAATGAGTGAGAGAGTGATTGCTCTCAAAAAGAGCTATTATTCCTAGCTTAATTCGAGCTCGTTAATGGATTTTATGTGTTTATTTCTCTATTTTGTAGGTAACGAGCAACCAAGAGGTAGAATCAGGGATTTGAAGTTGATCGAGACTAATTTGAAGCGATTTGGAGTAGATTTGAAGTATTCAAGCTTCAAGGGACATGAAATGACCAAAATACCCCCAGCATCAGCATCACAACGCTGTGCAACGCTCAAGCCCAATGTTGTAAGACAGTAGCGTAGCATTGCAACGGTTCTTTAGAGCGTCACGATGATAAGACATTTTGACGGACGGATGAGGAGAGCGCACGCGAGTGAGCGTTGCAATGCTACCCTGAATTTTTCTATAAATGTCTCCTCTTACTAGATCAAATGAGAGAAGTGGGAGTGCTGAATTGTATAGAAAAAGGCCCTAAAAATGTCGAACTTTTCATGGAGGTTGAGAGGAGGCCTTGATTTCTTCTTTTTCCTCTATGTATTTAGTATCATAGGTTAGATTTATTTTTCTGGATTATGGTTTTGTGTTGGATTGTATCCCATTGCTTTGTCTATTGATCAATGAGGTATCAATTAGTCCTTAGACTAAATGTTCTGATGATATATATTCACTAGTGATGGGCCTACGTTCCGAAGTGCGCTCATGCAAGGGATGCATTGTCAATGGAGTACGGTATCATAGTATTGAGCGTGATAATTTTTGAAGTACACAAAATAGCGAGATCATGCTGCCTTCAAAAAGTGAAGGTGGAAGAGCTATGGTGTTGTCAATGAAGTATTGGACTTCCAATATGCCAAGAGAAGGCGTGTAATTATATTTAAGTGTACTTGGTTCGATACAGATCCTAAAAGGACAAACAGAGACACATGGATTTAGGGTATATATCAATTAATACAGCTTGTCATTTGTTTGTTAACGAGCCTTTTGTATTTGCCAGTCAAGCCACACAAGTTTTTTACATCAACGAACCCAAATATGGTAATAATTAGAAAATGGTGCAAGTAGTCTAAAACAAGCGTGTGTGGGACATGCCAGAAGTAGAAGAATGTGAGAATGACTAACCTAAGTTGTTAGAAGATGTGAATAGTATTACTTGTACAATTGATGAATCAATGAATGATATCAGTTGTAGAGTTGATGTTGATCCTATAGTTGTAGAAGAACAGATAATTCAGCCAGTTGATGATGACTTCATAAATGACGAGGAAGAAGATGTATAATCGTCTTCTAATAGGAGTTTGAGTTTCGAGGAAGAGGATGTAGAACATCTTAATGATACGAAATAACCATGTAATCTTCTAATAGGACTTTGAGTTTGAGTTTCATAACTTACATATGTTTGTATAACATATATATTGTTGTTTGCATAGGAATAATGGTAGGTCATACTGATGAGGAGGCAATCTTGGAGTATTTAGCGGTCGAGCAAATTGGCGGATCATCCTCCATGGGAGATAATTAAGGTTATTTTAGACTCACATTTTATTTTAAATCCATACTCGGTAATTTGAATACAAACTAATGTTTAATTAAACTAATAATGTATAATTTCTTTAGAGTCTAGTTGGACGAGTAATAGAGCTGGATGCAGATACTCTCGAAACGTTGATTTGGATAGATATGTGCAAAAAAATTGGGGAATTCCTATCGAGATTGACCCTGTATGTGAGAAACTAATTTCCAACAATGCAACAATGTTTAGCAATGTCATTGGTACCAACTTTCGGGAATATTTTTCTGTTTGTTATGGATCATGGGGAGAGGTACCAATAGAAACTAGAGAGCTAGTTAAAAGTTGATTATTGGTAAGATGGTTATTTGATATTTTACAAATTATATACATGTGTCTGCATGTGTAGAGATACTAATTAGTTTTTCTTTTCTTTCTTAATTCAGAACCATTTTGTGTTACACTTGTCCAGCCAATTGGTCTATAGATTCATCGATGAATAGATGAAAAGTTCGTTCAAAGAGTACAGGGGGGAACTACACAAACACTATAAAAAATCTGCAAATCCTGAAGAGGCACGAGCACACCCACCTGATCGAGTTAAAGACGACATAGAAGATTGGCACTTTTTATGCTACAAGTTTGAATCCACCGACTAGAAAGTAAGAACTTTTTGTCTTTTTTTTTTTGTTTACAATCTTTTCAATTACTCATTTCCTTTTAATTTCTCATTTTCTTAGAAAGTGGCAGAGACTAATCAAAGGAATCGGTTAGCCCAAAAGTATTCTCATACAGCTGGATCTAAGACTTTCATGTGAGAATCCACGTTATTTAATCAGGCCGCTAATGATGCATATGTAAGTTTTTATTCCGCTATTTAACTTTATTTATATGTAATTTTCATACAATAATTAGTCCTAATTATAGATGTAGAGTCAAATTGTCGAGCTGAGAGAAGCCTTCACCCAAGAAGGGTCTGAACCAATATCGAAAGAAGAAATATGCGAGCAGGTGTTAGGCACAAGAGTGGGCTTTGGTATGACACTAAAGGGTAAAAAAATGAAAGGAAAAAAGTAAATCATCATCTAGTGCATCCTCAACAAGAGAAAAGTAAATCATCATCTAGTGCATCCTCAACAAGAGTTATGAAAGAGCAAAAACAAGAGATAGAATAGTTAAAGGCTAGACTGGCTAGATTGGATGAACTGGAAGCTCAAAGACAATCTGAGATGGATCATATGAAAGCTACGCTCTTACAGCTCATGGGAGATAAATCGAACTAGGTATGAACTCTTCAATTTTTGTAGTAAACTAATTAGAAGTTTGTGTATGTTGTTATCCTGCAGTTATGGTAATAACATTAATGTATAGTTATTTAAAGTATGGTTAGTGTTCTGATGTTGAGTTTGATTTTTAGTTTATGCTAAATGGGGGAGGGGGAGATATGAACTCTTCAACTTTCGTAGTAAGCATGACTAGAAGTGTGTGTATATTGTTATCCTGCAGTTATGGTAACAACATTAACGTATAGTTATCTAAAGTATAGTTAATAATCTGAAGTTGAGTTTGATTTTTTGTTTGTGCTAAATTTAGGGGGGGGAGGGGGGGTTATGAACTATTCAACTTTCGTACTAAACTAATTAGAAGTTTGTGTATGTTGTTATCGTGCAGTTATGATAACAACATTAACATATAGTTATTTAAAGTATAGTTGGTTTATTGAGCTGGCGCTGTTGAGCCAACCTTGACCTATGCAAATCTAAGGATAATCCCGAATAAATAGGAGTTCATAGTTAGCTTAGGATTTGGGTTAAGTTATCTAGGTCATCGCTTTGAAATAATCAGTCTTAAACAATAAAGAACATTATAAAATAAGAGTGACTTATTTCGTGGTTCGATCTTATGCTTCCACTCCTCATGTCATAACATGAATTAGGATCACATCGTCTGTAGCACTTTACAACTCCTTATAACAACTATAGAGTGGCCCGCATCCAATAATGTTACCAGAATAAGGCACCCAACCTCATTCATATACTATAGATCATTTTGACTATTTACTCGAACCTGATCCACTTTTATGTCTCCACATAAAGTTCAAGTACTCATGTAATAGTCATGGATCTTTTATTTTATTGGATTTATTTTTAAAACGAAATAAGCAATTCATATATTCAATAACAACTTATTGAATTTCAGAAATAAGTTTTATTATTTACAAACTACGAGTTTTAGAATATAAAACCCAACAAATCCCACTTGGACTAGAACTCCAGTGGTAACTAATATATGCAAATATATAATACTGAGTTACTGAGTTTTATAGTGAAATACAATAAATTAGGGCATCACATACCCACTATTTATCATACGGTAGTCGATACTCGATTTTCTCCCACTTGCCCTAGGTTATTCACCTAGTATTCCTAGTTACTAGGTGATTCTCTAACACTTTAGCCGATAGAATCGTTGTATACATGTTAGTATACAATAGACTTTTATTAAACTATATGGGGAATGCATCATATTTTTGCAACACTTGTTTCTCAATAATGGCTAGGAAGTCATACATTCCTCCCATTACATCGAGGTACCCCTAATTCTTTAAGTAAGATGCATCTGACTTGTTTAAACAATCCTTGTTTGCAGTGTTAATTCAATAACTTTTTATTGACTTATGCAAGTTTTTATGGAAACAAATAATACAAGGTGAATTTTAACAATATTCCAATAATTGGAATGATGTTGAGAAAACAATTTAAGGCAATTAGAAAGTTTGTTACTGGATTTCATTTTCTATCAAATAGACCTAGAAATCTTAAACTTTCTAAACTTTTGATCCAATCAAAGCATTTCGGTTTTATCTAACAAATTTTGTACATTTTGAACTTTTCAACTGTTCTAAACTTATCACTTAGGTTAAATAACTACTTGCCTTTATTGGTTTCTAGCCGTTTTAAAGATCTGAATATTTACAAATGGCTTTTAACTAGGTTGATTTTTAGCAGAAGTTACTATGCGATAGAACAAACATAATTTTTGCAAATGAACATTTCATTTATAATAAAAATATATGCAATTTGTTCTTGTACAAGGTAACAAAAGTAGATAAGATTATCTTCAGATAGCAATATCTCCCACTGGTCGTGTTGAGCACAATAAGCAATCTTCAGGAACTAGTTTGCTTGTTTTGCTTTCTCTACTCTCTTCTCAGCAAGGTATTGAGGGAAATTCCTCTTCCAGTACCCTTCCTCGTTGGAGTGGAAACACTTTCCTTTGTCTGCAACGTTAGCCTTGCCTTTTCTCTCAGCGATTTTCTTTTTCCCTTTCCCTTTACTCTTCTTAAGAGGAATACTCTTACTCTGTGAAGAGGAAGCAACATCAGGCTTTTTGAAGAACGTTCCTCTCTTCTCAGCGGTAGTAAATATACTTCCGGTTCTAGATCTTTAGCTCTCATCATTGTCTGGTAGGCCTATAGCTCATTAAGAAGAGTAGTCAAGTTATATTCAATTTTATTCATAAGCCATTCGTGCAGAACTGCATAAAACTCTTCGGAAGAGATTCTACAATAAAACTAACTTGAATTCTCTCGTCAACGACAACCCCATTTACTTTCGCCACATTGAAGTGGACCCATGTCTAGGACATGTTCACGAACAGAGGTCCCCTCTTTCATGAAGTAGTTGTAAACATACTTAATAACATTATGCCTTAGTGAGAAGGGCAGTTGTCCGAACATCCCTCGTAGTGATTCCATAATCTCTTTGGCAGTACCTATACCCTCATGTTTCATTGCCAATACATTAGATATACTAGTGAGGATATAGGCACGGGCTTTGTCATTCGCCCTCATCTATCTATCATACGCATCCCAAACAGTTCGGTTTGCATTAAAGTTTGAAATGGGAGGAAAATCCTCTATTAAGACGAACCGTTAATCATCTATCACTACTATAGCATTCAGGTTTGATTTCCAAGTAGCATAATTATCCCCAATTAGTTTATCAAATGCCAACAATTGTACTAATGAACTTGTCATTCTGAAAAATATAAACAAATTATAAGTGAATTGCTTTTAAACCCAATCAAATTTTAGAAAAGTAATAATATACCCAAGATTACTTTTGTGACGATATTATGGCAAGACATTCTTGACTAAATACTATCTCCAGAATAACTCAAATTTCGATAGTCATCTAGATAACATTTTTGGTCAGAAATTACTAACTCTTTAGTAATTCTGCAAGTGTAACCCTTTGTTTTCAGACCTCATAAATCTGATCCCAACGATGCTCCCGAAGTTGGAAAGTCAAAGTTGAAACCGACTTTAGAAATCCCTTCCATTTATGGAGTTTAAGTTCTTCTGAATCCTATGTTAAAACCCTCTAAGGGGATAGCCGTCGTTAAACGAAAAGTGAGGCAGACTGAAAGATGACAAGTAGGCTTAACATAAATATTTCACGATTTAAACCAACAGAAGAGACCATAGGATATGTTGACATATATCCTTCAGCCACTTACTATGAACTACTTCCTCCATTCGCTTTGGTCTTGACCTGTGACAACACTTTCCGAATGGAGCAGTTGAGGTATAATCAACACGAAGTGTTGCACGGATCTCATGGTGGGAATTATCTAGGGACGTGAGAATTGAAATCAATATATCATATATTTGATTTTTCATTGAACAGCTTCCAAATGGAGCATTTTAGTTATAATCGACACAAAGTGCCGCATGAACCTTTCGGTGTGAACATCTTGAGAACGTGAAAATTTTAAAATCAAAACATCACAATTGATTTTAAAGTGAACATCTTCCCCTATTCACCTAAATCTCAATTCATGTAAACATTTTTTGAATGGAACAGTCGAGGTATAATCGACACGAAGTGCCACATGAATTTTGATCGGAACTCTTAGAGACGTGAGAGCTAAAAATAATCATATCATATATGTTTATTAATCTCCCAGTGAAGTGTTCTAACATATCATATACGTTAGTTGATTTTCACTAAAGTGTTCTAATAGCATATCATATATGTTATTAAACTCCCACTAAAGTGTTCTAACGATTAAATGAGGTATTCATTTCTTAGGCTTGTTCTGCTAATTAAACCACCTAAGTCTATGTAAGACCCTAACATTAAATCTAAAGTGGGAAGTTAAATAGAGAAGAAAAATCCTAAGTAAGGATATTGGAACAAAGGGAGGAAAACATCAAAATTATCCAAAAATGTAACCAAAATCCAAACGCCTATGAAGGGCTTAAAACATGTTGGACGCAAGAAGGCATGGAGGATGGAAGCTAGAAAACTTGAAAAATGGCTAAGGGTTGCACACAACCAACGCAAAGGCATACATGAGGACACAGGTAGCAAGCATGCATCGAAGTGAACATGCTAGGCACGCCAGCCATACGTCGAGGCCAAGCACACAGGCCGTGCGCCAAGCACACAGGCCAGCATCGAGGCCTAACGCACAGGCCATGCGGTGAGGGCAAGCGCAGCCCATGCGTCGATGGTGTATGCCGAGCGCGTAGTCCATGCATCGATGAGCGCCTACCTATGCGTCGAACAAACAAGCAAGCGAGCTATCCTATGCACTGTCGGGCAACCATGCGTCGATGCGCCAGGCCAAGCGTAAGCCCACACGACCGAGAGTGCCTATGCGGCTGAGCATGCCATGTGGCCAACCGTGCAAGCGCTTAGGTAGCACACCATGCGTTCATACCTAGTAGGCCGAGCAAGCACAGCTAGCAAGCCATGCATCGAGGGTGAGCGACCACCCTATGCGCTGGTGATGACCAACTCATGCGTTTGCTAGGTTGGACTTTGATGAAGGAAAGGTGAGTTGCTATGCGTTAAGGATAGAAGGTGAGGCTAATTGATGGAAAACTTCAAGGGAGAATGCCAAGAGTATACGAATATAAGACTTAAAAAATTTAAGTAGTGAAATATGTGAGGTATTTAAGTGATTTAGGTGGCAAGAGGAAGATCACATAAAATCCAAGTAGGAGGTGGCTAAAGGAGATTTCATGCAATTCACCTAAGCATAGGGTGGGTGAAGGAGATTTCATACAACAAAAGGAATTTTGGCTGGCAAGTTGAAAGGAGAAAACTCAAGGCTATGCTAAGGATAGGCTGGGTAGACTGAATGTTGGTAACTCCAAAGGGAGACAAATGGGAGTTGTGTTGTCAACATGGGGTGAGTTTGAAATGGCTGTAAATAAGGGAGTTGGGCAAGGGAAATTCATTCGTACCAGCACCTAAATCGTGTGTTGAGAGCATATTTAGAGAGTGACATTTGAGCTATTAGGCTGATTGGAGATCAAAAGAAATAAGGTTGCGTTGGTAAGGCATTGAGGCAGCCGGACGCATAGCTAGCCCACGCCTTGCATGCATGCAGCGCTGCGTCCATCTGTCCGTCTGCACGTGCATCGCTCGACGCATCCCGTGTGCTAGCCCAATGCAGCTGCCTTCCCCGTGCAGCGCATCATGCCTAGTGCAACGCACGCCCAAATGCGCTAGCCCCTATGCGGCACAGAACGCCCATTCTGTCTACTGCCCAATGCCCAGCTGCCTATCTCGGTCCAAATAACATCTAAAGAGGCTAACTTTGGTATTTTGGCTAATTTTTCGTAGGGTAAGCTGGTGTTTTCAATATATAATGATATTTTAGCTAAGTTTGACATTATTTATTGATATAATAAGTATTAATTGAAGAATTTCCATTGATATGGAGGAATTCTCAGGAAGGTGGTCTGAAGGTGATTTTAGTGGAAAAACTTACTGACGGTGAGTGTTTACTTAGCTTTATGCTTTGATATGTGAGTAAATGCATATGTAAGTGCAAAATACATGCTTATGATGTTATGATGATTGCCATGATATTGTTTGTGAAATTGTTATGGAAACTGAGATTATACCCAAATTACATAATTAGCATGCTTGAGAAAAGGTGCTTGGCGGGAAAATATAGTTGGCCTCGGTCGGCGGGAAATATAGTCAAGTACCTAAGCATGACTAGAGGGATAAAGAATTGTCAGTGTGCACATTGGCAGGGAAAGTGGGTTATAGGAAAGTTTCCATAAAAAGTTGTGATGATTGATATTGGTCCATGATATGAGCATGCCACGTATAGCATGGGACTAAAGGATGTTGATTGAATGAACATATACATGATCAAACATAAATTATACTAGAATTATGATTATGTGATTGATTTCCCAAAAAAAAAAAAAATGATTTCCAAAGTGATTATTATTTTAAAAGAACCACTCACTGGGATTAGTAGCTCACACTCTTCCAAATGTTTTCTTATATCCCCCCCCCCCCCCCCCCCCTTCCCCTCCCTAGGTAGCAAAGTGGAGCATTCAGGGAGGAGTCTGCTAAACACCATCACACCAAGACTTGGTAAATTCTCAGGGCACGGCTCGGATCATGTAATAAAAAATATAGGAATTTGAACTATGTGTATGAAAGATAGATACAGTGTTGAAAACATGTTGGAATCCTTAATAGATATGGGGGGAATGTTAAATTTAAATGTTGTCTTGGAATACTATTGGTTTACCCTCACGCTCCCTTCCTGGTCTTGGGGGTTAAGGCTAGGGGAGAGGGTGTGACAGCTTGGTATCAGAGCAAACGTTTACATAAAACCTGGGGAAAAGTTGAGTCTAGCATAATTATAAATAGAATCTAGGGAAAAAAATAAAGGAAAAAGGGATTGGTTAAAGCCAAAGCGGCATCAGAAAAAGGCTTACCTAAGGTAGGGAAGCCAGATAATAATAAAAACTAGGCCAGGTCAAAACCTAAAGAGGAGTAAATATAATGAAATATATTAGGAAACCTAAAATAGAATCAGGAAAAGTTAGGAAAAAGAAATGAGAAATAATAAGTGGACATAGGGAAACATGAGAAAAGGGGGGAAGTGAAAATAATTATTAAGTAATAACATGAATAATGTCTACTGTAGGAAATGAATCCGAGCAGACAAGACTGGTGGTGGAATGACTCCTGAACGCAACTTGGAGACCGCGGTGCTAACCCATGAGAAAACCCTGAACAATCTGAAAATAGTGTGAATAATAATACTGAATATCCTATTACCTTGAACAATGCAAACTTGGTGGAATCCCGAACTAACATGGGATGTCCACATTGTGGGAAAAATCATAGTGGTATGTGTCTGAGAGGAATCAGAATTTGTTATGGGTGTGGCAAGATTGGCCATATCCACAAAAATTGTTATACTTTTCAGAGAAAAACAAGAGAGATTCAGGAAAAATATCAACGGAAACTGGCCGGAGGTTCAAGTTCAGGAAGCAACAACATATTGCCTGAACAGACAGTGGACCAAGAATGGGCACGTGCAGGAAAGAAGGACATTCCTCAACGAATCGTAATTGAATTCGAGGAACAACCCACCTATGACTCTAACAACTCGAAATCCTATAAATGTTGTATCTTCTGTAAGGAAATAGGACATGTGCAGGAAAGATGTGTATGGAGAGACGAGAGAATGCATCTTAACTTTGAAAAATTACGACTACCAGAAAATGAGTGAAAGACTATGTAGATTGAAGGAAACTAATAATGTAAATAGCAACAATGTTCATAAATAAAAGTAGTATGTTGATAACATATGTCTAAATTATATGTGAATGGTTGTAGACAAAATGCTGAGAAGTGGAAAACGTAGAGCGGGGCAACCCTCTGGAAACGAAAGTGAAAGTGCCTCAAGCTATCCAAAAGAAAAATCCAGGGAGGAAGTACAAATGGATAAATTCACCCAAAGACTTCAAGCAAGCTTAGAAAATATACAACCTGATCCCGAGAAGAAATATGGGATAGAACGATTAAAGGCATTAGGATCCACAAACTTTGAAGGAACAAAGAATCCTGCAGATGCGGAGGCATGGATGAATCAAATAGAAAAATGTTTCCAAGGGATGAGATGTCCTAAAAACCATAAGGTAAGTCTTGCCACATTCTTACTGCAAAAACAGGCAGAAGATTGGTGGAAGCTACTCAAAAATAGGAAAGGCGATCAAGAAGAAATATGTTGGGAGGACTTTCGAAAAGCATTTTTCGAAAGATTCTATCCCCGATCATTTAAGGATATGAAACAAGATGAATTCCTACAGCTCATGCAGGAACCATGACTGTAGTGGAGTATGAATTAAAGTATATGGAATTATCCAAGTATGCTTTAAACATGGTGGTGGATGAAAAAGAACATTGTCGGAGGTTTGAAACAGGATTAAAACAAGAGATTTGAACTCCTGTTACAGCAACCGCGGAATGGAGAGAATTTTCAAAACTAATAGAAGCCACAATGAGAGTAGAAAGAAGTTTAACGACAGAAGAAGTAAGACTAGAAAGAGACTCATCAATAAGTCGGTGGCGGAGGGAAGAACCAAGAAATTTTACCCCCAGGGTAGAAAGCAGAAGTGGATGGAAAAGAAGAGGAACTACCAACACTAAAGCAGACCCTGAACAGGAGAGCCAAATAAAGGAATCAATGATGAGCGTTAACCAAAGACAAAGATGCCCGAACTGTAATAAATATCACTGGGGAAGATGTTGGGAGAAAACCCAAGAACGGTTGCACACGTGTTTTAAGTGTGGCAGACCAGGACACTTTAAACGAGAATGTCCTCTGTTGATGGATACTGGAAATGTATAACCACCAAACAACCCGGGAGGAAAATCAACGACGGTTGAAGGAGGACGAACTGTTGGAGGAAGAAAAGAAGAAACGGGAAAAATGACGTTAGGGAAACTATATGGACTAACTCAAGATAGAGAGGATAATATGTCGGTGATGGGAAAAGGAAAAGAGAAAGTTTTAGAAGACTAGAATAAAAGTTGTGGTGTAATAAAACTGTATGAGGTAAATTATTAAATAAAAGTTCTGTTGTAAATTAAGTTTCGTTAAATTTCGAGGACGAAATTATTTTAAAGGGTGGTAAATGTAAGACCCTAACATTAAATCTAAAGTGGCAAATTAAATAGAGAAGAAAAATCCTAAGTAAGGATATTGGAATGAAGGGAGGAAAACATCAAAATTATCCAAAAATGTAACCAAAATCCAAACGCCTATGAAGGGCTTAAAACATGTTGGACGCAAGAAGGCATGGAGGATGGAAGCTAGAAAACTTGAAAAATGGCTAAGGGTTGCACACAACCAATGCAAAGGCATACATGAGGACACGGGCAGCAAGCATACTTCAAAGTGAACATGCTAGGCACGCCAGCCATGCGTCGAGGCCAAGCACACAAGCCGTGCGCCAAGCGCACAGGCCATGCATTGAAGCCTAACGCACAGGGCATGCGGTGAGGACAAGCGCAGACCGTGTGTCAAGCGCAGCCCATGCGTTGATGGTGTATGCCAAGCGCGCAGCCCATGCATCGATGAGTGCCTACCTATACGTCGAACGAACAAGCGAGCGAGCCATCCTATGCGCTGTCGAGCAACCATCGTCGATGTGCCAGGCCAAGCGTACGTCCACACAACCGAGAGTGCCTATGCAGCCAACCGTGCAAGCGCCTAGGCAGCACACCATGCATTGATGGTCAGCACCATGCATTCATGCCTAGTAGGCCGAGAAAGCACACCTAGCAAGCCATGCGTCAAGGGTGAGTGGCCACCCTATGCGTTGGTGATGACCAACTCATGCGTTGTCTAGGTTGGACTTTGATGAAGGAAAGGTGAGCTGCTATGCGTTAAAGATAGAAGGTGAAGCTAATTGATGGAAAACTTCAAGGGAGAATGCCAAGAGTATACGAATATAAGACTTAAACAATTTAAGTAGTGAAATATGTGAGGTATTTAGGTGATTTAGGTGGCAAAAGGAAGATCACATAAAATCCAAGTAAGAGGTTGCTAAAGGAGATTTCATGCAATTCACCCAAGCATGAGATGGGTGAAGGAGATTTCATGCAACAAAAGGAATTTTGGCTGGCAAGCTGAAAGGAGAACAACTAAAGACTAGCCTAAGGATAGGTTGGGTAGACTAAATGTTGGCAACTCCAAAGGGAGACAAATGGGAGTTGTGTTGTCAACATGGGGTAAGTTTGAAATGGCTATAAATAAGGGAGTTGGGCAAGAGAAATGCATTCATACCAGCACCTAAATCGTGTGTTGAGAGCATATTTAGAGAGTGACATTTGAGTTATTAGGCTGATTGGAGATCAAAAGAAATAAGGTTGCGTTGGTAAGGCATTGAGGCAGCCGGACGCACAGCCAGCCCACGCCTTGTGCACACGCAGCGCTACATCCATCCATCCGTCCGCCCGCGCATTGCTCGACGCATCTCGTGCACCAGCCCAACGCAGCTGCCTTCCCCGTGCGTCGCATCACGCTCAGCACAACGCATGCCCAGCACACGCCCAAACACGCCAGCCCCTGTGCGGCACAACACGCCCACTCTGCCTATTGCCCAACGCCCAGCTGCCTATCTCAGTCCAAATAACCTCTAAAGAGGCTAACTTTGGTATTTTGGCTAATTTTTCGTAGGGTAAGCTGGTGTTTTCAATATATAATGATATTTTTGCTAAGTTTGACATTATTTATTGATATAATAAGTATTAATTGAAGAATTTCCATTGATATGGAGGAATTCTCAGGAAGGTAGTCTGAAGGTGATTTTAGTGGAAAAACTTGCTGACGGTGAGTGTTTACTTAGCTTTATGCTTTGATATGTGAATAAATGCATATGTAAGTGCAAAATACATGCTTATGATGTTATGATGATTGCCATGATATTGTTCGTGAAATTGTTATGGAAACTGAGATTATACCCAGATTACATAGTTAGCATGCTTAAGAAAAGGTGCTTGGCGGGAAAATATAGTCGGCCTCGGTCGACGAGAAATAATAGTCGGTGACGACCGGCAGGAAATATAGTCAAGTACCTAAGCATGTCTAGCGGGATAAATAATTGTCGGTGTGCACATTGGCGGGGAAAGTGGCTTATAGGAAAGTTTCCATAAAAAGTTGTTATGATTGATATTGTGTCTATGATAAAGTGGGTTAGCGGAGCATTCGGGGAGGAGTCTGCTAACCACCATCACACCAGGACTTGGTAAATTCTCAGGGCACGGCTCGGATGATGTAATAAAAAATATAGGAATTTGAACTATGTGTATGAAAGATAGATAGAGTGTTGAAAACATGTTGAAATCCTTAATAGATATGAGGGGAATGTTAAATTTAAATGTTGTCTTGAAATACTACTGGTTTACCCTCACGCTCCCTTCCCGGTCTTGAGGGTTAAGGCTAAGGGAGGGGGTGTGATAGTTTAGGTGTTTATCCAAGTATAACGTTTATATTTGGATTTAACCTATGATGTCTAGGTGATAAACCAGTTTTAAAAAACCTCACATTACTCACCTATTGCTCATAAAACCAGTTAACAACGTTCAATAATTCGGCCATAATCAATAAGTAGGAGGTGTTTCTAGACCGTCAACTTAAATACCCCCAACCTTCGACAAGATTATATACCGATTTGAGTTTGTAACATGAATTTTACAAGTTTAACGACCTATTTTAACTATTAAAACCAGTGGTTAACCTACGTGAGCATGAAATTGTTCTTTGTTATGGATTTAAAATGTCTAACCCAATTTTATAACAACTTACAAAATTTTAGACATGCTAAACATCCACAACATACATCAAAGGCATTCAATATTTAATATAACACTTATATTAAATTAAAAAAAACCCTAAACATGCATACTGTATATTATAATATTTTATAACATGCTTGCAATGCATGTAACATGCTTCCTATGGTGGAATTTTAAATCTACATGGCATACTATATGCACACACTAACGGATCTCTTAACGTAGAGCATCCATGAGTGCATTCAAATCTTTCCAATTTCACCATGACCAAAATACAACAAATACATTCTAACATAGTTATGCAAAAACACACTAATTAAAGGCATGCTTTGAAGAATAAAATTACAAGGAAAGAGTTCTCATACCAGTTGAAGACGCTCTTAAAGCTTTAGAACTTAGACGCAGCGGAAGACCTCTACGCTATCGCCCAGCAAATGCATCGGTTGTAGCAGCACGAACTATCACGAACAAGTGAACAACAGCGGGGACGACACTATCAAAATGGAGCCCTTGGTATTCTCGGAGTGAGAACCCAAAGTGTGGTCTTTGGTGAGTTTGGTAGAGGTAGGAGGAAGAACAAATCATATAGACGATAAGCAAGTGGGAGAGAAAAGAAAGCTATCGTATAACTAAATGCTTATCGTTTAGAAGAAGCTACACGGTTGTGTAGGTTTACTAAACGATCATTTAGTAAAAGGTGGACGATTTTTTAGAAGACACGGCACACTATGTGATCGTTTAGGAACTAGCGTGCGATCGTTTAGGCACGAGGTGTGCGATCGTTTAGGCACTGAGTGACTATCTATAGGCTTTCAACTATGCGATCGTTTACATTTCCACACGATGCCAATTTTTTCAAACTTTTGCAAAATGAAACTAATTTTCATTTTATTCTTCAATTACCATAACCAAAGCGGCTACTCCCACTAACGCATGTCCAAGAGAAATTTTAGGCCAATTATCATATAATTAACCAATTTAATAATTAAAGAATATAATCATATTATATTCTTACCTTATAGTTTGAAATCACATATCTACTATAGTAATTTCTCTTATACTTGATATAAATCATAATTATATTTAAATTCCTCCAAAATAATGTATCTCATGCATTTAGTCAATTATA
This sequence comes from Benincasa hispida, assembly GCF_009727055.1. Lineage (NCBI taxonomy): Eukaryota > Viridiplantae > Streptophyta > Magnoliopsida > Cucurbitales > Cucurbitaceae > Benincasa > Benincasa hispida. Next base: position 55,354,392 of record NC_052349.1, read on the forward strand.
TCAATTAACCAGTCCAATTATATCATATATAATCGAACTCCCTCTTGTCAATTTGAAAATTTCAAACTGACCCAAACACTGATTCTCGACTTTACCCAAGTTACTCAAGGAACTTAATGGACCTGTGGCTCGAAGCTCAAACAATACGTGAATAGTTGACCGAACTCTTTAGCCACGAGATCGACCGTCTGTTAACTGTAGGCATTTCACTAAAGACCAACAGCTGAACTCTTCTTACCACAAATATATTTCTGTGTCCATTAGATATTACCAATCATGAGTACGATGACCCTTCACAGATGCTCGTAAGTACAACTGGACCAATTTACCGTTTTGCCCCTGTAGTTACATCTCACTCTTTATGTACTACTGATTCCTTTAATGAACAATACAATATAGTCCAACTATGTGTGAACACTTCTCGGGCCAAAAGAAGGTGTGTGGCGCCACATCGTTCAAGCCCCAGAATCAGCCCTTAAGGGAGCTATCTATCTACTTCCCCTTGCCTCTGGGAAGGAGTGAATTCCATCTTGTGTAGCTGAGTTTCTAGCTCTCAAATCAGACGAATCCCCAAAATGGTAGGTTTGAATCGGCGACTTGGCCACTCACACCAATACAAATCAAAGAACCACCCTCGATGGCAGGAGTTCTCAACTCACTCAGGATTGAGGTCATGTTACCTATGGTCATCCTAGTGAAGCGAAGTCTCTGTCATGAACGGTGTTATATAACGAGACGTTAACACTTCGTAGTCAGGTCTTATACAAACTCTTTGTATAGAACGCCCTCGCTTGCATGTCCTTAACACGAATGATCAAGATCAGACCATCTGTGACAAGTCACAACACTTGTGACCATTCCACAAAGCGGGTCGTATCCCTAGTGTCACCAGGATAAGGTTTCCTTCCTATATCTATATACTGCAGACCATTTTGATTATCATTCAAGACATGATCCACTTGTATGTCATCACATACATGCTTAAATTACATACAGATAACCAGATATTTTATATTTATTGGTTTGGGTAAAGCAAATAAAACAAACAACTGAGCAAAAAACAAAATGTGAAATAAATATCATATATTATACAACACAAGCGTTCGTACAAACTGTTTACAAACTACAGAACACGAGACTTTAGGGCATCAATCCCAACACATACAAGTATTATTTAATTATAACATACATCACATGCATAAATAATTAAACATATACTGATATGATTTTAGTTTGTCATTTACAAGCAAACAAAAGACTAACTATTACAAAAAAAAGCAAAAAAAGGCTCCAAAATGCTTCTGGACCACTCGAACCGCCCCAAACAGGACCCGAACTACTCGAACCGGACCTTTAAACCTTCAAAAGTGGTTGAACCGAACTAAATCAGGTCAAACCAGACCTTCTTGACTAGAACCGGTCAGACTGGTTCAGCTGGACCGTCGGTTTGAGTTGAAACGTGCATGCTGGGTTAGGGTAAGCAGCGTTGCAATGCTCTCACCCCAGTATTACGACGCTGCAGGTGTTCTTCATCATCTGGGCAGCAACATGAGAAGTGTTGCAACGCTGGCTGGGCAGAAGCTCCACTGGAATTTGCAGCAACTCGACCTTCTTCACTTCTTTCTTCAATTATATCTTAATTTTAGCTCTAATAACTCTAAATAAATTATAAACTCTTGAGCACACATATAAGCTCATCAATCAAGAGCCAATTACAAATTTAACAAAGGAATGAAAGAGAATTTTAATGCCAAAACTCAAAAATTTATATCAGTTCACCATTTCCATATATCTCATGAAAAAACACCCACCAAGCCAAAATTAAACCAAATTGAATGCTTAAATGATACTCTGATACCAATTGTTAGAGTTAAGAAACATGAAACGAAAGAAAAATGGATTGTTAAGCATTATAATTCATTAATTTTGGCTTTGAATCTAAGCATGCTCATACAAAGTGGGTTTCATGACATACCTTTGAAGAATACCTTGAATCACGATTCTCAGCTGCAATCTTCTTGAATTCAGCTTGTGAACCACTAAAAGATCTTTTCTACTATCTTCTTGATGCATTGGATTGAGTTGTGGGACTCAAAATAAGCTAGAATTAGGGGAACAATGGAGAGGAGGTCTCTGGTTTTTCACTTGGAAGAACCCTTCTTCCAACTTCAAATCTCAGCTTAAATCTAATTTTGCATGCCTTAATTTCACTCAGAAATGAAGTATATATTACATGACATTAATGCAAGAGAAACCATGCATGTATTACACCTTCTACTATGAATTTGATTGAGAATTTGAAGTGGAAGAGTGAGCTAGTTGGAAATGGAAGTGGAAAATTCCAAATTTTCCATTTCCAATTTCCTTCTATTTTTCTTTTAATTTGAAAATTTTCAAATTAAAACTTAATTTCAGTTTTAAATTAAATAATTAAAACTGAAATTATATTTAATTTTACAAAAATTAATTCAAAATTAATTTTCTAATAAAATTAATAATTAATAATTAATTAAACAATTTAATTAATACAATTAATTTAATATCAAATATTAAATTAATTTAACACTAATTCCACCATCATGAATCCCTATTCATGAGTTTGATATTTAAATCATACTTAAATATTAATCGATTCTCCAATTTCATTTAGTTCCAAAAATTAAACGTGTAATTATATCACATATAATTACTAATTCCCTTAATTCTAATTTGAACATTTCAAATTAACTTATCAAGCTACTATAAGGCTAATCTATTTATGAGCTAGTAGGAGGACCTCGTGGTCCTACAGATCATGGGCTCCAACAATCCAAGATTAGTTGGCTAAAATCTTTACACTGAATTAACCCGCATTCGTTAACTAGTGGGTCACTCCACTAAAGCCCATAGTTGCACTCCAATCACTGTAGATATATTATGTCCACTTGATACAACCATGATTAGTAAGTTAATCTTTCACAGGTTGCTTGTAATAACGGCTGAGTCAAATGTCTTTTTTTTTTCTCCGAGATTACCTATTGTTCCTTAAGTTCCACTAATCCTCTAATGAACAATTGATTTGTGATCCGATCAACAAATAAAGTCCCTCTCAGGCCAATGAGAGGGTGGGGCTCCTTGTTCAAGACTCGAAGTTAGCACTTAAAGAAATAATCTCTCTACTATCCGTAAAAGTGGGTGGGAGTAAATTTCATCTTGCATCCTATGTCCCCAGCTATCTACCCAGTCTTACGACTGAAATGAGAGGTTTATTGAGCCGGCACTGTTGAGCTAACCCTAACCTATGCAAATCTAAGAATAATCCCAAATAAACAGGGGTTCATAGTTAGCTCAGGATTCAGGTTAAGTTACCTAGGTCATCGCTTTGAAATAGTCAGTCTTAAACAATAAACAACGTTATAAAGTAAGAGTGACTTATTTCGTGGTCTGATCTTGTGCAAACTCATTGCACAAGATGCCCCCATTCCTCATGTCATAACATGTACGAATTAGGATCACATCATCTGTAGCACTTTACAACTCCTTATAACAACTACAGAGTGGGCCGCATCTAATAGTGTTACCAGAATAAGGCATCCAACATTATTTATATACTATAGATCATTTTGACTATTTACTCGAACCTGATCCACTTTTATGTCTCCACATAAAGTTCAAGTACTCATGTAATAATCATGGATCTTTTAATTTATTGGATTTATTTCTAAAATGAAATAAGCAACTCATATATTCAATAATAACTTATTGAATTTTCATAAATAAGTTTTATTGTTTATAAACTACGAGTTTTAGGATATAAGACACAACAAAAGGTTAGTCAACGCTCTTTCTGACTATTAACGACAATTTTTGTTGCGCGAAAGGTCAAAATTTTTGTAGTGAATCACTAATTAAGCTAGAGAATACTTATTACTTTGGCCACTAAACATCGAGATCGAGATCTTCATGGCTAAGATGAGTCTCCATAACATAAAATTAGTCTAAATATAGTAAAGAACATAGAAATGGGTGAAGGGAGGCTGATGCTCGGATGTGGATCGATGGATGCCTGACCTAAAAGACTTGAGGATGTATTTATAGAAAAACTTTACAGCAGCGCAATATGGGTTTTCCTTCCGCAAATGATTTTTCCATATCTTCATTGGCATTGCGGTACCACAAGACTGCATCACGGCGTTGTTCCCTTGTGATTGTATTGCCTTCAGCACCTTCACCTAGTGTCGTGACGCTAGGTCCTTCAGAGGTAGAATTATGATTTTGTAGCCACTTTGACCTAGATGCTTCAGATGCTTCGTTTATGTTCTAAATGCTCTGTTTTAGCTCAATTTTAATCTCAATGTTCAAATCTACCTCTCTAGTGCTTGATACCTATAAAATCACATATTAAACACATTAAACCCATAATGAAATTAAACTGAGTATGATGACACACTTGCTCACTTGCAGAAAAGCTCCATTTTACCTTGTGCTCAAATTAGCTCCAAATGCTCAATCTCTACCAAATAGATAAAAATAGTGTCAAAATAATAGAAATGGCACTAAATAACAACTATAGATAGCACATCTTCCGTGGTACAAAATTTTTATATTTTTTCCTTATTATGTTAAAAAAATTCCCAATTTTATTTCAGACTATATTCATAATACTCAAATTTAGTTTTAAATTTTTAATTACTCAAAAGTTAATGAGAAAAATTACCCTCCTCTAATTGCTAATTCCACCCACTATGCGACTTCTCCTAGACATTTTTTCTTTATATTGCAAGTTTGAAAATCTTTTATAAAAATATATAAGTTTTCAAATTTATCATCAGAGAAATATTGTAGTTTTATACAAATCATTTAGAAGATGCGGGCATCTTAAAAAGTAACTCCCAAAGCAAAAGGTTGACATTTTAGTTAGGAAATTGAAGCCGAAACTCCAAAGTCCAAGTTCTCTTTTTACTGAACCCATAAGAAAGAGTTTAATTGCCCATTGGAAAGGTGGCCTATGAAAGAAAAATTGAGGCAATGGAAAAATAAAGGACTTTCTACTTAAAAACCTTAAAATAAGAGTTATATTATATTAATGTCTTAAATATTATATTATTTAGAAAAAAGACTGACTAGACTTTGTTTTTCCACTAAGTGACTATGTACAATTTAGGATTTGGCCTCACACGCTATATATATATATATATATGCCCATTAATGTTCCTTTTTTCTTAAAACAAAAAAAACGTTGAAATTAAACTCTTCCCCTTCCCCTTACTTCCTTCTCCCCCTCTTGTCTCCCTCCCAGCGGTGTGAGTTGCAGGCGATCGGTGATAAGAGACGAACGACGTGGAGCAAATCAATGGTGCGATGCGAATCTTCTAGTGAGAGGCAAGCAGATTCGGCACGGGGGAGTAAACCTGGCACGTCTTCCAATGCGGGGCGAGCAGATCTGGTGCGGAGCGATATTTTCGACGTGGGCAAGCAGATTTGGCACGGGGCAATTTTTCCAGCGTGGAGTGAAGATATCGGGTGAAGGGTGATTTTTTCAACGTGGGGCGAGCAAATCTAGCATGGGAAAAATCGACAACATGGGGTTTTGGATGATGACGGTCAACGACGATATATATGATAAGCTTTTTATATATACTGTCATATGGTGGTTTTTTGATATATATATGTATCCATTTTCGATATATAGGATGATTTTTTTTTATATATCTTCATAGCTTTATGATATATACACTAATATATATTGAACATTAAGTTCATTTGTGATTTATATATATTCGTTTTCGATATATAGGGTGATTTTTCTATATATGTTGTAATATATATCTTCAATTTTTTATTGAGACTTTCTGTCTAATGATATATACACTAATATATCTTCAACATTAAGTTCATTTGTGATTTATATACCGCGGTGGATAACTTTGTTTATTTGAAAATCATGAGGATTTAATTGAATTTGAATCAGTCACATTAATTGAGAGTTAGCGCGATTTCTATTAGCGAGCTTCTGTTAAATTTACTTAAATGAAATTTAGTCAATCTTACTAGTATATTTCATGTATTGGTTAGAATATTCGCAAACATCTAAGACAAATTTTTTAATGTATAGTTAAAAATAACCATGAATCTAAACTATAGTATATATGACATAATAACATAAAATATAAGCAAACTCAAAATAAACAATGAACTATAATAGCCAAGCTTAATTAAGTTAGACCATCATACAAAAACTGCATTAAAATGACATATATGTCAAACATGGAGAGAATATATAACAGACACATAACCTAATTTGAATAACATACATATCATAATACCTCAATATATGTCAAATAAATAATGGAATATATTACATGAAAACAAAAAGTACTCAAAATAAACAATGGAACATATCAGATAATATCAAAAATCAAATGTTAAATGCATTTTCTTTATCCAATTGAAATGAAAAAATACATATTAAATATATTTTATCTCTCCATTTGAAAATGGGAAAAGATCGTATTAAATATATTTTTTTCCATAATAAATATAGTTTCTCTCTTTATCATTAAAAAAAACTTCATAAATATAGAGAAATATATATAAACATCCGAAATAAATATAATAAAATGTCCAAAAATTATATTAAAAGTCTTTGTTGAAAAAAATCAAATTTAAAAGTATTTTTGAAATATATGATCTAAAAGAGGATGTTTTAGGTAAAAACCTCAAAATAAAATGCAAACTTGTCAGCTTGTTTGTGTTTTTCAAGATCTAATTGATTGGGCTTGGCCCATTTTAGTTAGGGCAACAACTAACATGTACTTCAAATTCCAGTGTATAACCTCTTGAAATTTTAGTGTGTTATTTTTGGTTTGTGAGGGTTTGGATTTTTCTTGGATTGAAGGTTTCTTTTATTTTTTATTTCAAGTTATCGAATTATAGTATTACATTCAAATAGTTCGTATTGAACAGATTTATGGTGGGAATTTGAATGTCTTTGCAATCTCTATTACACTAAAACCTACAATTACATTGGACGTAGTCCCAAATTTGACGCGAACCGATATATTTTTCGGTGTCGTTCTCTTTTCCTCTCTTTTATTATTATTATTTTTTTATGATTGATGATAAGTTTTTTTTGTTATTTTATTATATGATAACTTTTTTTTACTCTAACTTGTGAAACTAGAAATTTTAGATATAATTTTGTTATTTCGTATTTAATTTATATCTTATTATAAATTTTCAATTAGGTATTTGTTGTAAAATATAAAAAATAAATAAAAGATATCATTTTGAAGATGCAATATTTTCGTCTCCTCGTCACTTCAACATGGCGACCTATGTTTGACATTTTTAAAAGATCATGCGGTAATATTGAGCTTTTATTATTATTGTTTTTTTTTCTCCTGTGGGTAGTTCGAATTTGCTTTGTACATAATGCTGGGTTTTTTCCTTAATTTTTTTTTTTTCAAATACAGAAATTTTCATTTTTTTTTCTATTATTATAACTTATTTGCCATTTTTTTTCCATATTTTTAAACCACTAAAATTAAACTAGCATTACTATTTTTTTAAAGGAACACGTAGAACTGATTTAGATACTTTATCTATTTTATATTGTTAATAATGGTAGATTTGTTGGTATGGTTAAGTTATTACATACTTGTAGGCTAGATTTTGTGGGATGTTGAGGTTTTAGTGTATCTATTTTTGGATATTCTTCTGTATATGAATATCCTTATAGTTACGTATCATATACATTAAAATACAGAAATAGAAGTATACAGACATTTTTGCATGCCCCTATATTTTTATATATATATTGAAGATGTGATATTTTAAATGAAATATGATATTTTTTTAAACAAGTATTACTATATATATAAATATCTATATATATATATATAATATATATATTTAATCTTCTATACCGTAGGAAAAAATGACACAAAAAAGAGTAATCTTTTATTTATTTTTATTTTTTAAAACAAATGTCATCTTTTTACTTCGAGGATTTTTTTTAAGAAGGTCGCATCTTCAAAATGCAAGGTTGTTTAAAACTACACCACTCCTCTCTTTAAGTTTAGAAACTACCATATTTTTATAAAAATATATAAAATGTTTTGAAAATTGTACTATTGAAAAAAAAATGTCCACTCCTCTTCCATTAATATTATAAATATATGTTATACATCTGTCAACTTATTGGATCAACACCTAAAATTGACCTATAGTTTCTAACCTTGTGTTGGAGAAAACAATGAGAAGCAAAATGATTTGATATTGATTTTAGATGTGATTCCAATTGCCTTATAGGATGTGATAGGACTGGTCGCTTTCTAATACAGATGTGACAAATATATATAAATATGCTTTCATTTTCACTCAAATTCTACTTTCATTGTGAGTCTATGACTAATTTAAGGGAAAAAGAACTGCACTTATCATCCAACTTTATTATGTGCATCTTTTAAGAGGGTATTCCTATTTGGACAAAAGAGGATTAGTTTAATCTGGTAAGGCGTATAGTCGTGAATTTTACCGTATAAAAAGTTAATAAATCGTAAAATTGAGGTTAATAAATTATGGGTTAATAGTGAATTTAAAAACAGAAACTATAAGAAATAGCAAAATTTCAACTATATATTCTAAAGATGTCAATTTTGAAGAAAAATTTCAATTTTGACATGGTTTAAAATTGTGTTGATTTTTTCATTCCAAATTTACTCGTATATCATTGGTTTTTATAATTAATGACATACTTTTATATAGTTTTTCTCAAAAGTTTAGATATTCATTAAATGTATATTATTTTAGAATATTTGACAATCAAAGGTTTTTTTTTCCTCACCATCTCTTTGTCAATATATGTATGTATGAGCAAAATTAATCTTGTGACGAAATTTATCTATATTATTTCTTTAAGTTGTTGATTTCTGTATATATGCTTTTGTATATTACATTATTTCCACAATTATTAAGTAAGAAAGAAATATTCAATGGTCAATCAGAATATCTATAATTTTTGTACTACATGTGTTGAAAATTTTATTTTGAACAATTTATTTTCATAGTCTTTTTCTTCATATATATAGAATGAAACAAGAATATATCCCTCATATTATTTATTATATCCCACATTTATAAAATATAAACATGGAATGAAACAATAATATTTACCTTATATTAATTAAATTTACCTAAAGTTATGGACTATAAACGTAGAAGGTAACAAATATATAAAAGAATACAAATATAAATATACTCTAGTAAAATAAAGAGAAAATGAGAATAAATTAATTACTATTATGCCCATGGATGTAGTTTTATAATTAAAATTCGAAAAAAGTAATATGTTACCATAACTACAGTTGACTTTTCCTTTTTACCCTCTTCGTTTTATCGCAAATCTACGAAAAGTTGCATTGTATGACAAATACATTTTAGAGAAACCAAAGTCATAACTACAACTTTTTTATAATTGCATATATGACAATCACATAGCAATTATATATAAATCAAATAACAATCATATAAGAATTAAATTTTTAAACAGAAGTTTTTTTATATATTTGTAAAAAAGTAAAACTTAGGAATACGCACTCCATTTTCAATTTTTTTAATTAAAGTTTTAATTGCCCCAAAATCTATTAGTAGAAAAGATGGCAATTGTTATTTATAACCAAATAATGACAACTGCAATGGTTTAGGGATTCCAACCATATATATTCTTGTAAAATTATGAAATTCTAGTTTTATTTTTATTTTTTGTTTATCATTAAAAAATCATAATAAATCTTTTTTATTAATATATATATGGAAAGTTGCAGAGAATTAGAGAGAAAATCAAGGATTATGAAAAATATATATTTTCTTTTTTCCATTTTCGAATTTTAGTTACAGAATATGCTTGGAGTTCAAATGGCCTAACCATTGACAAAGCTGGTATTTTTTAAGATCCATGACATTTCTTGTAGTTAATATATTTAAAAATTTCTTGGGCCAAATAAAAACAAAGTTTAATAATTTGTGGATATTATTTAAAAAATCAATAATCATACTAATCTTGCTATTGGGTATCAAGAGCTCACTACTATAAGGTGTTCTTATCACAAATTCTCTCCTTTAATGAGGAATCTTTCTTTAGCAAGGAAACTTATAATGGCAGCAATAAACTTATTATTTGAAAGGGAAAGGAAGTTATATGCTAAATCAATAATCAAATCAAAACTTAAGTTCATGAATTATGATAAATTTAATCGTATTAATACTCAACACGCATCCCACTTACGAGTTTGACAATTCATAGAATATTTAAAAAGATGCATCGATATTAATTTAGGAAAAAATGATATTACAAGAATTCAAATACAAAATTTCATTATCTGATATTAATACTAAATCACTAATCAATTGAAAAGTCTAAACGAATGAATTATGATAAATTTAATTATATTGATATGACAACATTATCTTACATCAAAAGTGAAATTAAGAAAGGAGCAATTGCAACTTTAATAAAAAATAAATTGAAAATTAGGGGTGTGTCCATAAGTTTTGCTTTTTTTGCAAACATGGCAAAAAACATTTGCCTGAAAAATTTATTGTTATTTGATTTCTATGTGATTGTTATGTGATTACTATCAGATTTGTATGTGATTGTTATGTGATTGTCACACCTGCAATTACAAAAAAGTTGAAGTCATGACTTTGATTTCTTAAAATGTATTTGTCATACAATGCAATTTTTCTTCAAGAAATCATGTAAAGGAGAGTAAGATTTGTGGGTGTTTATACATATATATATTACAAAATTAATAGGCCAGATTAGAGGAAGAGCTCCAAAAAATCACAATTTTTTTAGCCTTAGACAATTTTGTCTCTCTTTTTTCTTAGCTTTGCCTTTCATAAAACAAAGTCTCTATTTTATATAAAAAAGAATTTTCTCCTAATACAAAAATTGTTGTTATTGTTATTATCAGTTCAACATCATGTGAGAGTGAAATATTTAAAGAACGGACGTCTTAATCAATGGTGTATACCTAAACCAAATTAAGCTATGTCCAAAATTAGTTAAGAACATCCTAAAAAATGTCAGTTCAACGTCTTAAGATAAGATTCTAATATTAGAAATTTTCATATTTATGAATAACAAGTCACTACATATCACTACTGTAAAAAAAGTCACTAAATATCAGATTACCTATCGACCACTAACTTTAGTTTAATTTAACTGTTATGTTTAAAAAAATTAAAATTATTTATTATATGTGTAGGAAACCACAAGCTCTTCCAATTCCCAAATCATAATTCTTCAGGGAAAAAAAAAAAAAAGAAAAGGAAAAAAGAGACCATCCAAAGTCATAAATATAGCGATGTATATAGCTAGGAGAGGCTATAAAAGAAAAAGGCAAATGTCTTAACAGTTGTAATAGAAGGCCATAAAAATTTTATCCGAAGCCTTATCATCACCATCATTATTATTGGAAACCTTTATTAATGAATTAGCCATTTCAAGTCGAACAAAAAAAATAAGGAACATGTGGACTCCGTATTATTATATTCTATCCAATGAATACGTGCATCGTCTTGATATGAAAAAACGTCAAGAAACACTGACACTTGACATATTTGAAATGTCAAGAATATGGGTATTCTTGACAAGAAAAAAACATCAAGATATATCCTACTTGACATGTTAGAAATGTCAAGAATATGGGAGTTCTTGACCTGTTAAACATGTCAAGAATATCTGTTGGGTTAGAAAACGACTTCAAGCTCACGAGGAGGAAGATGTTCAGCCCAAATCAATTTGATAGGTGAAACGAAAGGCATACTATGTGCCACACCTCTCAGCTGGCTGTGCAACACGTGGATACCTCCACTATCTCGATTCAGTGGGAGAGAAGGAAGCCGACCCAAATCTTCGATGGTAATTTTCAATCTTTCTTTTCTTTCTGTTCAAACAAAAATTCTCTCTCGAAAAACCCTTTACCTTCAGCTGTTTTGTTTTTGCGATTTGCAGTGATCAAAGAAGAAAATGAAACATGCAATTTGATGAGTAGAAAGAAGAAGAGAAGAGGAACATGCATGTACGTGGTTCGGCCTAACTCAGGGCCTACGTCCACGGGAAGGGATGAAGTTTATTACTTGATGATTTACAGAGATAAGTTTCTTTTGCAAGTTTTTGTTTTGAGAAATTTAAAGAACAACATAAAATGTAAAAGTATCTACTATTTATATTTGTATACATTTCTGTTATAAAGCTTTTAAAGAAACTAGCCGTTGAGGCTTTGCTTGAGATTATTTTCTTCAAATCTCTACCTTAATCTCAGCTCTGGAAATCTTATCCCTTCCGAATCTGACCTCTGATTATCCTTTTTCAGGTAGAACAAAGCCGATAAGATCAAGGCACTTGCTGAGCTTAAGCTTCGGAACCAGCTTGGTAAGCATGTTTGCAGCATTTTCTGAGGTATGGACCTTTAGCACTTCTACTTGCCCTTTTCAATTCTATCTCTTACAAAATGATATTTAATATCGATATGTTTTGTCCTTGAGTGATATTGTGGGTTTTTGGAAAGACGGATTGCACTTTGGTTATCACAGTAGATCTTAACTACTGTTTGATTGATACCAAAGTCTTCCATCAAGCTCTTTAACCATAATGCCTCTTTTATTGCTTCTGAAAGAGCCATGTATTCAGCATCGGTAGTGGACAGGGCTGTTATTGACTGTAGGTTAGCTTTCTAGCTTAGTAAATTTGGGCCATATAAGAAAAGATACCCTGTTAAAGACCTTCTCTTATCTTGATCACTAGCAAAATCAGAATCTACATATCCATAGAGCTCAAGGTCTGTTTGTTTAACACTTCTATAAATTAGTATAGACTGCTTGGACCAAATTAGATACCTAAGGATTCACTTAGTAGCTTCCCAATGCCTTTTCCCTCGGTTTGACATAAATTTGCTCACTAAAACTGCACAATAGTATAGGTCAAGCCTAGTAGAGATCATGAGGTACATTAGACTTCCTAAAGCCTGACTAAAGGGAACCATTTGCATCTTCTTTAAGTGTTCTATGTCAGTTTCTTTAGGAGAATTATTTGAGGAAAACTTAAAGTGTTGAGTAATAGGAATAGTCATAGGTTTAGCATTGGACAAATAAAATCTTCTGATCACTTTCTCACAATAGTTTGCTTGGCTAATACTTAGGATAGAGGATCTCCTGTCTCTGTCTATTTCAATCCCATAGATCTTTTTAGATTGACCCATATCTTTCATGTCAAATTCTCTCTTTAGGAGATTTTTTACATGATTTAGATCTTCTTTTGTGGTCCCAGCAAGCAACATGTCATCCACATAAAGGAGAAGATACACCTTATTCTTATAAGAAGTAGAGTTAATATAGGTGCAGATGTCATAAGTGCTTTTCTAAAAACCAATACTTTCAATGTAGTCATTGAACCTTTTATACCAACATCTAGGAGACTGTTTAAGACCATAAATGAACTTATTTAGAAGACAATATAGATCCTCTTTACCCCTTTCAACAAAACCTTTAGGCTGAACCATGTAGATGACCTCACCTAAATAACCATGTAAGAAGGTTGTTTTAACATCTAGTTGATCAAGTTCAAGATTATACTGAGCAATCAGTGATAGAAGTAGTCTAATAGATGTTTACTTGACCGCTGGTGAGAAAATTTCAGAGTAGTCAATGCCTTCCCTTTGAGTGAAGCCTTTGACCTCTAACCTAGCTTTATACCTTGGCTTTTCATCCTTGGAGGATCCTTCCTTTAGTTTGTAGATCCACTTAGAAGCTATTGCTTTGCACCCTTTAGGAAGGGGCGCTAGAGTCCATGTGTCATTAACACTTAGTGATTGCATTTCTTGACACATAGCTTCAATCCAGTTCCTAGCATCAGGGTAGCTCACTGCCTCCTCAAAATTGGCTGGTTCCTAGTCATTAGGTGTTATGGTTGCATTTAAAACTAGGTTCATGTAGTTTGTTTCAGTATACCTAGCTGGTGGAACAATCACTATTCTCTGCCTATCCTTAGCTAGAGAGTACTGACTCAAATCAGGTTGTGCTTCAAAGGTTTCTTCTTGATGGATCTTCAATAATACCTTCTTCTTCTGATTCATTAGAGGAATTATGGTCTACTGACTTGTCTCTTTGGGCCTCCACCTCAATCCTAGTTGAAAGGCTTTTAAGAACCTCTATTGTAGTCTTTTTCTTTTGCATGAACATTTCCCTTTCTCTAAAGGTAACATCTCTATTGACTACAAGCCTTTTCTCAGCTGGGTTCCACATCTTAAAGCCCTTTACACCTTCAGTAAACCCAACAAACATGCATTTCACAACCCTAGACTTTACCTTTCCCTTATTTTGATGTATATAACAAACATCCAATAACTCTTAGGTTATCTAAGTTAGGAAGATTTTTTGTCCATTTTTCTTTAGAGGCCATAAAGTTTAGGGATGTATGAGGGTAATGTGTTATTTTATTGAATGGAAATATGGATGATATGCGTTGATGGATTCCATTGTGCACTCAAGTTTTCCCAGCGAAATTCAAGTGTAAATTCCTCTGAGTTTCCTGGTAAGTCCAGGGTCGAATACAGGGACTTGTGAAAATAGTTGCGTTGTTGATTTTTATGAAGACTTGCAGTAACCAGTTAAATAAATAAATCGTTGGGTTTGTTGTTTGCGTTGATGAAAATAAATAACAAATGCGATGGAGTTTGAAAAGAGTTTAGAAACGGGAAATGCGATGAATATGCGGTGAACGGGTTGAGAAAGGTTTCAGCTAACAATCCCTAGAATGCGTTTATGCTTTGCGATCATGCAACATGCATACAATAGTAAACCACCTCTCGACGTGAATGCTATGACTTCTAATACTAGAACGCATACAATATATATGCAATAAGTCTATAGGGTTTACACATAAATCTCTATTCCTATTTATGCGATGACGAAATGACATCCACACAAATATGCGACCACATAATATCAAACCTATTCCTAGGGTGCATGCGATGCAGTGTTGACAAACAACGTGCATGTGATGCAGTGTTGACAAACAACGCTTATCTATAAGTCCCTATCTCTTGTTTATGCAAGCCTAATCTTGCTCTTTCGAGTCCAGATTCTAACCTAGCTCTCTCAGACATTAGGTTCTTTCTTTAGACTCTCTCGAGTAACTCTAAAGGGTAATTTGCACAACATAAAATAAGACAATCGCAAGCAATAAACTTCCTAGGTCATGTTAGCTTAGTTATTCTCAACTCATTCGACTGGCTTAGCTACTCATGTGTATTAAAAGAGTGAGCAGATGTAGAAATAGAACTTCAATTTAATAGATATGAAAATGAAGTACAAAATAATAATGCAAGTTTAATAAAGAGCTTGGTAGCAATGTCTTGCTGCCAGGCGTTTACACTGTTTCTACTCTTACTCTAAAGATAATCTCGCTTTGCGAGAGTTGGCCGGCTCTCTGCTCTTACGTCCCAAGGTTCTCTCTCGATTTGTCCTGAGCAATCTTCGGCGCCACTACTATTCTCTTGCTCCGTCGTAAAATGGAAAAGAAAATTATGAACAGAAGCAACAGGTTAACTCGTCAACCAATCAACCCTTCATCAGAAGAATGCACTTGGTATTTAGAGGGCATCCATGGTGAAAGGTAGCTTCTCTCTCTCGGTTGTACAGATGGGACAACTTTAATTCCTGATTGACGCGCCAAATAATTATCACCAATAAAGCTGAATGTACTTTGTGACCGTTATTGGCTATCATCTTAATTTGGATTCGACTGTCATCAGCTTTCTGTCCCATCGCTCTTAATTGGTCTTTCACCCCGAATGCGCCCACCATGTTGCGTTGACCAAGTTGCGGTGATTCTTCTTGGGCAAATGTTTGCGAGCACAATCAACGTAAAGCCTTGCAGTGAAGTTGCACTCGACCAGTGAATTCCTATGATCGCCATCTTTGCATTGCGTTAATACATATTCTGCACAAAAATATAAAGATCAACTGTTTTAATGCGTTGGACGCATGCGACCGAAATATTATAGAATTTATTCTTTATGGACGAAATTTAACATATTTTATCAATGCAACCCAATAATGTTTAAGAACTTAGCACTATGATAACATGTATTTCTGCCCGTTATCACACCCCCAAATTTAAACAATGCTTGTCCTCAAGCATAAGTGATGACGGAAATTGGAGTTCAATTTTACTCGACAACCAACTTCCCTTGGACACATTATGCGATGCATGTTCCTAAGATATGCGTTGATAATCATGCGTCGATGGTCATGCGTTGGAATGCAAAATGTGTTAACGAATGTATGCGATGACCATGCGTCCTGCCACAAGTTTTCTAGCATTCACGCCAAGTATAACATGAACGCAAGTTTCTCGGGTAATTCGAGGTCGAACACAGGGACTTGTAACTATATGTTTGCGGTGATTGTGCATGTGGTAGTTTAATAAAAGAATGGAGGGGATGTTGTTAAGTTAATCCTACTCCTACTCCTATCTATCAAACAACACAATGAAAAAATGCAAGAAAGATAGAGATGCGACAAACCTTGACATGAAATAAATGTGTGGGAAAATAGATAAAATGCGGAGATGTTTTCATTGCAAAATTTAAGAGTGATCACAAGGGCAACCCTAGTCAACGCAATCCATGCAATCATGCTACAACCATACACGGCAAGATATTTTCCAATGGAAATGCGATGCTCCTAATTCTAGGACGCATGTGTTGAACGCAAAGTGTCCATAGAGCTTATTCCTAAGTCTCTACTCTTGTCCTATGCGATGATGCAAAATGCATGAAAGGAAGGTAACTGCATTCAATTGTATCCTATCTCTAGGATGCATGCGATGTGTTAATAACAAATAGTGCTCATTCCTAAACACCTATCTCTTGTATTATCTGTTCTAATCTGACTCCCCCGAGCCTAGATTGTGACCTGACCTTCCCAAGCCTAGATCCTGTCCTTAAACTACCCTCTCAAGTATCCCTAATGGACGAATGAAGTATACATACTACAAGACAATCAAATGAACTTGGTTGACGCAAGGTTGCTACAATCCCTAGTGAACAACGCAAACCTTGCTTAATGAGTCCAACCACTTACCTTCCCGGGCAGTTGATTGTTGCTGACTTTACTCATAGACAAGCAATGCGTTAGCCTATAGACAGGCATTACAGCAGCTTCACACTAAGTAAATAAGGTTTCTCACACACTCACGCAATGCACACCTCTCGGTGGTTTTTTACAGGCTTCATATCCCTAATCTACATGACTAAGTATGCAATACCCAAGCAATCCCACTAAGTATTGTAATAAAAGTAAAGATGCTAAGCAAGAAGATGGAGATGAAGTCAAAGGAATAGAGAAATGCATTGAAAAACACATTGTTTTAATTTCTTAATTCAAAATGTCATACAATAAAATAAAAGAAACTAAAGGAAAAAGAAATGACCGGCTAGAAGCAAAACTTTGCTTCCAGCAGATGTGCGTCAAGGTTTTCGGTGGTGCCGTAGATGGGTGGAGAACCTGACTCTCTCAAGATCTAGCTCCGGTCAAAGGCTCCGGTCGTCACTCAAAATGGATGAAGGAGGTGAAGAACTCTCAGCCATCTTCTCACGCGTTTGTCTTGATTGTGGAGGAAATCTCCGGTTGAGGGATAATCTCCTGATGATCGAATTTCAGTTCTTCGGCCTCTATTTATAGAGCTTTCGTCGCCGACAACTTTAATTGGACTACTCTGAGTCTGACATTCGGCGCATTAGTCATTTTCTAAACCTTTGCCACTAACAGCGTGGTAGATGAAATGTCAACATCAGCTTTGGATTTTCTCGAGGTAGATGCATTGATGCGTTCATTCCACCTACCTTGCATTGATCCCATTAGAATGCATTTTCGTATAGCCACAATCACTCAATGGCCACATTCGTTTAACACTGCAACTCTACATGATGACCGCAATTGCTTGACGAACGCAACTCCCATGCGATTGACGCATACGGCTAATTATCGCAACATCTATGCATTAATTGATGCGTTTGCCTTGCGATGGAGTGTTTCTCCACATACGGTCGTCTATGCGATGATCTGGTTTCCACGTTTGCATTCATTTCCTGCATTGGCTACAAAAATAGAACATTGAATGCATAATTAACGCAAAATAATGGGTTAGCTGAGATTCAACATGCTGATCGACGCAAGCTCATATTCTTGTGAATTCCTATCATGATCGACGCATATTCCGCCTAATAACCTTCATAATTCTAAGTAAAAGGCCTAAGATGTCATGCATTTCTGCATGTCATCACACCCCCAAACTTAAAATCATGCTTGTACTCAAGCATGCATTATACTCAAGAAATTCTAACTCGCCTTCATGTTTCCCTTTGCGACGACCAGCTTCTCAGAATATAATTTACACACACCTTTGACCATCATCGCAATGCTCTCTTCCACTTAGGATGCTTCTTCAAAAAGATATTGTCAAAGTTAAATTCGGCAAGCCTTTGCTAAAAAATTTTTATTCATTCACTGCAATTTTGTGTTTAGCTTTTTGAGATTGCATTCATTCAAAAAAGTACTTCAAAAATTTGCGATGACTTATTCAAATGCAGCATTGAACCTGGTTACGCCCTTCATTTTGGCTTACCCCCACGTGTGTCATGCGGGCATCCAACTTCGGTTGCGTTCCATATTCAACTTCAACTCTTGTCTCTTTTGATTTGGCTTTCGTCGGACAGAGAAGTTGCGCTAATGCGTTGATCCTGGCGACTTGCCTTCATTTTGGCTTGCCCTTACGTGTGTCATGCGGACATCCAACTATAAGTAAGTGCCTTTCACAACTTAATTCTTATCAACATGGGTTTCCCATTGCGTTGACAGCGGAGTTATTATTCCCAAAAAGCTCACTTTAACTCTTATATATATATATATATATAATCGCAATATAATGAACGCAATTCCCCGAGACCGCTTCCACCCCCAAACTTAGAGGTTGGCAGCATCGCAAAGCTAAAAACAAAATTACAAGAATGCGATAATAAATGTTTGAACATAGGTTTGCGCAAAATAAAACTTAAGACTTTCAAAATTTGAAGAAGCTAATAAAAGTAAATAATGCCTTGCGTTGGTTAGTTACAAAATGCGGTGAATTATACGTACCATAATAGAAACATCGCAAAAAAATGCAATCGGGAAAGAAAGGATTTCAAAAGGATAAGGCATACAAGATAACAAGACAAGACCTTAGGCAGAACAATGCATGCGCTCATGCGTTGGAATCCACGTGATTAAAGCCATGCGTTGAAAGGTGAAAGGAATTCTTCCGTTGAACTATGAACTGAGGAGACTTATTGTTGCATCTACAAGAGAAAATGTACCACAACCAAGGAAACAGCCATATATCCAAAAGAACAATAAAATAAAAATAACTTATACTAAGAAAGCAAAGTAAAGATAGAGCAGAAGACGTCCCTGGAAAAATAGGAGTGTTGTCATTGTAAGGAGTCTTCTATGTAGGAGATGGCTCTCAACTGCTTGGGTCAAGTTGCCCTGACCATTGGAACTTTCGGTAATTGTTGGGCGCATGCGGCCGTCATGTGCTTAGAATCACCTTTAGCTCTTTTGCGACTAATTGCCCTTCTACCTTGGGGTCAATACTGACTTTTAGCGTATCGCCTACACTTCAATATTGTTTGCAACCTGGTCGCACAAGCTGCAATACACCCAAGATAAAAAGTTTACTCGTAGAGACATAAAACTTAACAAACACTTAGTTGCCAAGTCCCTAGCAACGGTGCCAAAAACTTGATGACGGGAAATTGGAAGTCAATTTTACTCGACAACCAACTTCCCTTGGACGCGTTATGCGATGCATGGTCCTAAGATATGTGTTGATAGTCATGCGTTGGAATGAATATGCGTTAATAAATGTATGCGATGACCATGCATCCTGCCACAAGTTTTCTTGCGTTCACGCGAAGTATAAAACGAACGCAAGTTTCTTGGGTAATCCGATGTCGAACATAGGGACTTGTAACTATATGTTTGTGGTGATTGTGCATGCAACGATTGAATAAAAGAATGGAGGGGATGTTGTTAAGTTAATCCTACTCCTACTTCTATCTATCAGACAACGCAATGAGAATATGCATGAAGGGTAGAGATGCGACAAACCTTGACATGAAATAAATGTATGGGAAAGTAGATAAAATGCAGAGATGTTTTCATTGCAAAACTTAAGAGTGATCGCAAGGGCAACCCTAGTAAACGCAATCCATGCAATCATGCTACAACCATACACGACAAGAAATTTTCCAATGGAAATGTGGTGCTCCTAATTCTAGGATGCATGTGTTGAACGTAAAGTATCCATAGAGCTTATTCCTAAGTCTCTACTCCTGTCCTATGCGATGATGCAAAATGCATGAAAGAAAGGTGACCACATTTAATCGTATCCTATCTTTAGGATGCATGCGATGCGTTAATAACAAATAGTGTTCATTCCTAAATGCCTATCTCTTGTATTATCTGTTCTAATCTGACTCTCCCGAGCCTAGATTCTGACCTGACCTTCCGAAGCCTAAATCCTGTCCTTAGACTACCCTCCCAATTATCCCTAATGGGCGAATGAAGCATACATACTACAAGACAATCGCATGAACTTGGTTGGCGCAAGGTTGCTACTATCCCTAGTGAACAATGCAAACCTTGCTTAATGCGTCCAACCACTTACCTTCCCAGGCAGTTGATTATTGCTGACTTTACTCATAGACAAGCAATGCGTTAGCCTATAGACAGGTGTTGCAGTAGATTCACACTAAGCAAATAAGGTTTTCTCAAACACTCACGCAATGCACACCTCTCAGTGGTTTGTTACATGCTTAATATTCCTAATCCGCATGACTAAGTATGCAATACCCAAGCAATCCCACTAAGTGTTGTAATGAAAGTAAAGATGCTAAGCAAGAAGATGGATATGAAGTCGAAGGAATAGAGAAATGCATTGAAAAACACATTGTATTAATTTCTTAATTCAAAATGTCATACAATAAAATATAGGAAAATAAAGGAAAAAGAAATGACTGGCTGGAAGCAAAACTTTGCTTCCAGCAGAGGTGCGTCAAGGTTACCGGTGGTGCCATGGATGGGTGGAGAAGCTGACTCTCTCGAGATCTAGCTCCGGTCGAAGGCTCCGGTCGTCACTCAAAAATGGATGAAAGAGGTGAAGAACTCTCAGCCATCTTCTCACGCATTTGTCTGGATCGTGGGGGAACGCATGAGAAATCCCCAGTTGAGAGATACTCTCCGGATGATCGGATTTCAGCTCTTCAGTCTCTATTTATAGAGATTCAATCATCAACAACATTAATTGGACTGCTCTGAGTCTGACGTTCGGTGCGTTAGTTATTTTTTGAACCTCTGCCACTAACGGCGTGGTAGGTGAAATGTCAACATCAGCTTTGGATTTTCTCAAGGTAGATGCGTTGATGCGTTCATTCCACATACCTTACGTTTATCCCATTAGAATGCATTGTCGCATAGCTGCAGTCACTCAATGGTCGCATTCGCTTAACATCGCAACTCTACATGATGACCGCAATCGCTTAACGAGCGCAACTTCCATGCAATGGACGCATACGGCTAATTACCGCAACATTCATGTGTTGATAGATGCGTTTGCCTTGCAATGGAGTGTTTCTCCGCATGCAGTCGTCTATGCGATGGTCCAGTTTCCGCGTTTGAATTCATTTCCTGCATTGGCTACAAAAATAGAACATTGAACGCATAATTAATGCAAAATAATGGGTTAGTTGAGATTCAACATGCTGATCAATGCAAGCTTATATTCTTGTGAATTCCTATCATGATCGACGCATATTCTGCCTAACAACCTTCATAATTCTAAGTAAAAGGCCTAAGATGTCATGCATTTCTGCATGTCATCAATAAGCTAAAGATTCCTTTAGCAAGTCAACCGCAAAGTTCTTTTCCTAGATTTCTTAAGAATACTTCGTTCAAATCCTATATGCCAGAATTTCCTTAAGTCTTATTCAAGTCTCTTCCTAAAATATTTCTAAGATTTAGAGATTGCAAGCTTAACTTTCAAAAGGACTTTACTAAATTCCGGAACATCGCATGATTCATTTCAAAAAGAAAATTTTTCACCGGGGTGTCAAATGATTTATCCTTACATAAAAGTTTTCTTCATTGCTATTTTTTTTTCTAACCTTGCACTGAACCGAGTGACTTACCTTCATTTTGGCTTGCCCCCACGTGTGTCATGCGGACATCCAACTACGAGCAATGCACTCTTTCTCAGACTAAACTCATACCGATTTGGCAGTGGAGTTGCGGTCATTGATTTATACATTGATCCTGGTGACTTACTTTCGTTTTGGCTTGCCCCCACGTGTATCATGCAGACATCCAACTACAGGTAAGTGCCTTTCACAACTTAACTCTTATCAATATGGGTTTCCATTGCGTTGACAGTGGAGTTGTTATTCTCAATTTTTTTTTGTAATAGAAGCAAGGTCGAAAACAAATACCCCACCCCCAAATTTAAAATGTGGCAATGTCCTCATTGCCAAAAGAAATTAAAATAAGTCATGCGATGGTCATAGAATGCGTTGTAAAGAGAGTTTGAAAGAAAGCTAGTAAACTCATAACTTCTAGAAATATTTTGGGAGGTAACTGTCTTAAGACTAAGTTGACTCTAATCTATATGAAAGAGATAGAAGCATATTTTTCATCACTGAAATCATACTTGGCAAAGAAACATAATGTGGTAAACTACTAAATTTATCTACTTGTCAAATGATTGCGGCGATCAAAGAGAATGCAGTGATAAAGCATTGAAAAGTAAAATGCAATGTGATAGCACAAAATTTGAAATAAAAAGAAGGAAGAGTACACCCCCAAATTTTGCACTGTCGCCCGGATTGTGTTGACG
This sequence comes from Benincasa hispida, assembly GCF_009727055.1. Lineage (NCBI taxonomy): Eukaryota > Viridiplantae > Streptophyta > Magnoliopsida > Cucurbitales > Cucurbitaceae > Benincasa > Benincasa hispida. Next base: position 55,377,373 of record NC_052349.1, read on the forward strand.
CATCCATCTTTGCAGCGATCTTTCTTCTGTGGATTACAGTGATGGGATGAGATCATTTGCTTCTTCTTGTAATATCTCCGCAATCCTGCGCCTCGATCGTTGCAAGAAAAAACAAAGAGATGGTCAAATTATTTTAAATAAAATAAAACTTGTTATCGCATTTTTTTTTGTTAAGAATTAAAGATAGTGAGAGTAAAATAAGGATAGCTTAGGATTTGAAAAGATAGTAAAAATTCCAAGTATTGGAGAAAAGAGTTGAAGAATTGAGGTTTCTCAAAACTTGTGTCCCTGATAGATTGCGATCATTTGATAACGCAAGGACCACATATTTCCTTCTTTATTCAAAGTTCTTTAGATCCACGGAGTCAACTTGGTGATGCCAGCCTTCTCCATGATATGCCTTTACTCTCTGCCCATTGACTTTGAATATGTTGGTTTCGTCATCATTTGATAATTCCACATCACCATGTGGAAGTACTTGTCTAATTATGAACATTCCGAACCAACGTGACTTTAGCTTTCCCGAGAAGAGTAGCAGACGTGAGTTGAATAGCAAGACCTTTTGCCCGACTTAGAGGTTCTTACCGCATATGCGTTGGTCATGCCAGCGCTTGGTGCGCTCTTTATAAATATTCACATTTTCATATGTGTTGTTCCTTCATTCTTCTAGTTTGACCAGCTGCAGTTTACGCGCTTCCCCTGCATTCTTCAAATCAAAATTTAGCTTCTTGACCGCCCACAATGCTTTATACTCCAGCTCCAAAGGCAAATGACACGCCTTACTAAATACCAACGCATAGGGAGACATACCTATTTGTATTTTAAATGCGGTTCGGTATGCCCACAACGCATCATCAAGCTTCACTGCCCAATCTCTCCGTGAAGGTTTTACTACCTTCTCAAGTATCAACTTAATTTCTCGATTGAACACTTCAGCTGACCATTCGTTCACGGATGGTATGCGGTGGCCACCTTGTAGAGGATATTGTACTTGCGTAGTAGCTCTTTAATATTGTGATTGACAAAGTGTAATCCTTCATCACTTATGATGGCACGAGGAGTGCCAAAATAAGTGAAAATATTTTTCTTCAGGAACTGGGAGACTACCGCTGCATCACTTGCGGCGCATGCTATTGCCTCTACCCACTTGGAGACATAGTCGACGGCTAATAAAATATAGTGCTTACCATTCGAAGGAGGGAATGGTCCCATAAAATCAATCCCCCATACGTCAAATAGTTCCAGCTCCAAGATAGTGTTCATTGGCATTGCATTCTTCCATGAAATGTTGCCTATGTGTTGACACCGATCACATTTCATTGCGTAGTTAGTCGCATCCTTGAATAATGAAGGCCAAAAGAATCCACTTTGCAAAACTTTGGCTGTAGTGCGTTGCCCTCCAAAGTGCCCACCATATGGTGAGTCGTGACATTGTGACAATATGCGTTGTTGAGCAGTATCTAGTACGCATAATTGAATGATTTGGTCTGCACCTCTTTTATACAGATTTGGCCCATCCCAATAATAGTGTCTGCATTCATTCTTGAGCTTCTTCTATTGAGGATAGGTGTAATCTTTAGGAAATTTTTTACAACAATGTCCGCATACCAGGGAAATTCTTCTATGTGAAACAACTGCTCATTCGAAAACACGACACTCACTTCAGATTCATTGTGGTCAACCTCGGGATTTTCTAGTCTGGACAAGTGATCCACAACTTGATCCTCTATCCCCTTCCGATCAATTATCTCGACATCAAATTCTTGAAGGAGAAGAACCAATCTGAGCAACCTCGACTTTGCGTCCTTTGTCATTAAATATTTGATTGCCGAGTGATCAGTGTGAATGAATACCTTGGTTCCCCATAGATATGCCCTGAATTTCTCCAACGCAAAAATCACAGCTAGGAGTTTCTCAATGGTGGTATAATTTATTTGAGCAAGGTTTAGAGTTTTACTCGCATATGCGATGGGGTGCAAAATAGTTTTCTTCTTTTGCGCTAATGCGGCCTCCATCGCATACTCACTTGCGTCGCACATGATTTCAAATGGCATTGTCCAATTCGGTGTAATTAGTACGGGTGCGGTAATCAACACATCTTTTAATACGCTGAATGCGTTGAGGAAATTGTTGTCAAACTCAAATTTCCTGTCCACCTCTAACAACGCACTCAGTGGTCGTGCAATCTTAGAAAAGTCCTTGACAAATCGTCTATAGAATCCAGCATGCCCTAAGAAGCTTCACACACCCTTCACGCTGGTTGGAGGTGGGAGTTTTTCAATTGCTTCAATCTTTGCTTTGTCCACCTCCAACCCTTCCCAGGAGACCTTGTGTCCCAACATTACCCTCTTTCACCATGAAGTGACATTTTTCCCAGTTAAGCACCAGGTTCGTCTCTTCACATTTCTTCAGAATTTTCTCCAAATTGGCTAGGCAGACTTCATAAGTGTTCCCATATACGGAGAAGTCATCCATAAATATTTCCACTGAGTCCTCGAGATAATCTGAAAAAGATCACCATCATACACCTCTGGAACGTGCTCGGCCATTGCAGGGGCCAAACGGCATGCGACAAAAAGCGAATGTCCCATATAGGCATGTGAATGTGGTATTGTCTTGATCTTCAGAAGCTATCATGATTTGATTATATCCGGCATACCCATCCAAGAAGCAGTAAAAATCATTCTCTACTAGTCAGTCCAGCATTTGATCGATGAATGGCAGAGGGAAGTGATCTTTCTTTGTGGCTACCGTCATTCCGCCCTTCCTCAGCATATATTGCATGGGGCTGACCCACGTGCTATCTACTATGGGATAGATAATGCCCACATCCAGCCACTTGATAATCTCCTTTTTGACAACCTCCTTCATCGCAGGGTTAAGTCTACGTTGATTTTCAATTGTTACTTTGTGGTCGTCCTCAAGACGAATGTGGTGCATGCAGTACGCGGGGTTAATCCCTCTGATGTCAGCAAGCGTCCAGCCAATTTCTGGCACATGTTTCTTGAGAATGCTTATCAACACATTCTCTTGATCTTCGTTGAGTGCAGAGGAAATTATCACTGGAAACTTCTCATTCTGCCCCAGAAATGCATACTTCAAATGGGTTGGTAAGGTCTTTAGTTCAAGTGTTGGTGGTTCCACGAGGGAAGGTTGCGTTATTTTTCTTTCTTCTTTTGGCTCTTCTTCTTGCGTTGCGATCATTTCTTCTTTTTTGTTTATTTTTGCTACGATCGCATTGTAGGCAGCTACGGATGCGTTAACATCCTCTTCTTTTTTCTTCTTCAATCAAATTTAGGTCATCATCAGAATCTTGCAAGTCTTCTTCATCCAGAAATTTCATGGCACGAATTATATTAAATTTGAGCTTTTGTACGTTTATACTCAAAGTGATTTCTTCCTTGTGCACATCAATTTGAGCACGACCCGATGATAGGAAAGGTCGCCCCAAAATGATGGGCACATCTTTGTCGACCTCATAGTCTAGAATGATGAAGTCAGCTAGCAGAATAAATTTATCAATCGTGATTAGCACATCCTCTGTCTCTTATACACATCTAGATGTGTATAAGAGACAGAGGTTCCACTGCTTCATTTTCTCTTTCTTCTTCTTGCGTTACCGCAATCTCAGGCTCAGTTGCGATGGAAGTTGTTCTACTATGCTTCTTCTTTTCTGTCTCTTATACACATCTAGATGTGTATAAGAGACAGCTACTATGGGATAGATAATGCCCACATCCAGCCACTTGATAATCTCCTTTTTGACAACCTCCTTCATCGCAGGGTTAAGTCTACGTTGATTTTCAATTGTTACTTTGTGGTCGTCCTCAAGACGAATGTCTGTCTCTTATACACATCTAGATGTGTATAAGAGACAGGTTAACATGTAATTGCCTTAACATAGATAAGAAGCGTTGGTACTACACCTCTTCGTTTTTCTTCTTCCTTAGCCTCTGAGGAAAGACGGTAACTAAACTTTCACGGTTCTCATTTCATTTGACTTCAAGGTCGATGCAACCTCAGGTTCCACTACTTTATTTTTCTCTTTCTTCTTCTTGTGTTACCGCAATCTCAGGCTTCGTTTAAATGGAAGTTGTTCTACTATGCTTCTTCTTTTCCCCCTCCGCAGTCTTACCACTGCACAATGTCACAACCTGACATTGCTCCTTACCTGATCCCTCTGGGTTGCATGGAAGTTCGGTTGAACTTCGCAATGCCTCTTGCGATCGACTCTTCAGCTCACTCACAATCTGGCCCATTTGCAATTCAAGGTTGCGGATGGACGTAGCCTGACTTTGAAGCACTGTCTCAGTTTTCTCTATATATTGCTTCAATAGACTCTCCAGAGAAGAAGATTGCGGTGGTTATTGTGAGCTACTTGTTTGATTGCTCTGTTGATCGTTGTTGCGTTGGAAGAATCTTGGTGGCCCTTCTTTTTGTGCCACAGGTTGAAAATTTTGTTGTTGATTCTTCCAGGAAAAATTGGGGTGGTTTATCCCATGCATGTTAATAACAGGTTGGTGAAATTAAGTATATGTCCAAGCTTTACTTCGAGGAGTCTCAGGTAAAAGAGTTGGAGGCTTCCAATCCTCATTATGTTCTTTCTCCTGGTATTTCTTTTATTTTTTAATATTGCTCATCTTTACCTTGCGAGTCAGTTGAGTCAGTTGAGTCTTTATTTTCTAAAGAGTCAGTTGTTGAGTCTTTTGATTCTTTATTTTTCCCTTTTTGAAAAATTAAAAAAATCCAACCTGTCTGGTTCTTTTCTAAGGATGGGAACCCTTATGGCCTTATCGGGCCATATTCACTCATCCAAGAAAGGACCAGAGAAATACAAGAATTTCTTTGTACCTTGACAGGGGACAGGTCACTCGAGCAATTAGTGTTAAAAATATGCGCTTCCTGGAGGCAACCAGGTGAAAATTTTTATTTTTAGTTTAATTTTCTAGTTTTTTCTTTCCTTTTTAAGATAGTTTTCAAAATTACTTTTAAAATTTTAGCTTAATCTTCATCTAAAAAAGATTAGGGCATATCGTCGCGACGCTGCAATTGTAGTGTGACAACATTATGAAGCAGAATTACATTAAAATGTAGTTTTGCAGCAATGAGGGTCATTCTTTCATCCTCTCTTTTGATTTTCAGCCCATTTCCTCTCAAATTCCTCCCATTTTTTCACCATTCTTCACCTAAATCACAATTTCCTTGCAACTCTTAGATTTAATCCACTTTTCATCCTTCAATTTATGGGTTTCATACCCAAGTAAAATTTTAGGGCTTTTTCCTTCTTGTGCAATCTTGGGATTTCTTCACTTGAGGTAAATTTTGAGTCTTCCATTATATATTTCTTCTATATATTTGCTGAATATGTTGAAAATCTCAATGATTGTGTGGATTCTAGACTTAATTTGAGTTGAAATCTCAATGATTGTTGGGAGTTTTCTATGTGCAGGTGAAATTGATCTTAGTTGCTATATATTTTGTGTGGGATAGGTTGATTTTTGAGGATTTGGTTGGATTTTGCCTAGGTTAGAGCCTAATTTTTGTGAGCTTTTTCAATTAGACAAAATTTCATGGGTTCTAGGAGAGAAGGAAGGAGGAGTGATGGTAGTTCTAGTCGGGGTGGAAGTGACCCTAAGCCATTTTTCGAGAACTCTAAGTTTAGTTCTCAAGTGGCCTTAGATATATACCATTATGTGGTTTCCTCTAGAAACCTAGTCCCTGAGAGAGCCTTAACCTTAGAGGCTAATTTCTACCCTCATATCTCTACTGAGATACAGTGGAGAGGTTGGGAAGCCTTGGCTAACCGTCCCGGCGTGACGGTTATTCCCATAGTTAGGGAGATCCTTTTTCATTCGTTCACATCAATGAAGTATATGGGTTGATAGACTTCAACAATGAGTATAGTAGATTCTGCTCCCGGTAATTCTTAGAATAAGAGGTTATTGAGACTTTTTGTGGTCTTGGAGTAGAGTGGGCTAGGTTAAAAGGTGTCCTAGATAGGTTTAGGGCGACAGATATCTCCGTCTCATTTCAGATCTGGCATGCATTTGTATGTTCGAGATTGATGCTAGTGTTACGCCTCATTAACATCACCAATGACCGAGCCAAACTCTTATACTGTCTAGTTTAGAGGATGTTCGTTAATGCGAGACAGGTCATTAGGGCCTTGATCCGCCGATGTGGGCATTGTTCTACCACATGTAGCTTAAGGCTCTTAAGCTTGATTACCAAGCTGTGTCGAAGTTCTGGGTTGAGATCTCTGATGATCATGATGAGAGGATGGGACGTCAGACGCCCATCTGTAGGTCATCAGTAGGAGCCTTCTATAGGTGTAAAGTAGATCAGGAGGACAAGGACGGTGGGGATGACGAGGATTTCTTGTAGCAAAGGAGCTTCCCCATATTGATCCCCAAGATTAGTACGATGTGCCAGTAGCGGATGAGTTTCATGGGGAGCAGGCTTTCAGGATGTCCACTGACGCCCTTAGGGCTGCTACCGAATCTCCGAGGGTGATTTAGGAGACTACTCATCGAGGGAGGCGTATAGAGAGGACAATGAACTACATCTAACGAGTACTATGCTAGCATCGGTTTCCAAAGTGACCTTTAGAGGGAACTGGACTCATCAGACTCCGATTGAGGCTAGCCTTCCTTCTTGTGATCTCGATAGTATTTTTATTTTAGCTTGGGGTCCTTGAGCACTGTGCTCAGACCATATTTTGTTTTTTTTTGGTTGCTTTGTTTGCTCTGTTGCTCTATTGTAATTATGATGGTTTATGACACACCTTTCTTGTAATAAAACTTTCATGAAAGAACGTTAGGAAAGCATTATCATGATTTTTAGCCCAATTTTTTAAAAAGATCTTGTCTCCGATGCATCTTTAAGTCATTGTTTTGCAAAATTAAAGTCTTGCATGCTTAGAATTGGGTTATCTTGTTTGTATTCCTGTTGCCACCCTAAAAGACCCATTTTTGACTTAGGAGTAACCTTACTTGTTTTAGAGCAAAACTAGACAAAGTGGACAAAATAGGGCCTTTTGTGTATGAATAGAATAGAGAAAAAGAAAGAAAGAAAAGAATATTACTTACAATTCATGAAAAAAATAAAAAAGAAAATAAAAAAAATAAGGCAATAGCTAATTATCTTGCAAAATTAGTGTGTATGGGTGCATGGATAGAGGTGAAAAGAGCTATATTTGCTGTGTCTAGTTAGGACCCTGCGAGAAAAGAGTGGATAGGTTTCCGATCGTGGGGGTGTGAAACCTAGCCCTCTAGGTAAAATAAAGGCTCTTTATGTTTATGTTTGTGTGTGTTTAGGCACCCTTTTATAGGTTTTATGTCCTAAAACTCATGGTATGTAAACAATGGAACTTATTGTGAAAATTCAATAAAGGTGTTATTGAATAAATCTATTGCTTGAATAGAAATCCAATAAACCTAAGGTCCTGAGGCTATTTAATGTAGTTTGAACTTTATGTAGTGACATAAATGTCGATCAAGTTGAAATATAGAGCCAAAATGATCTAGAGTATATGAATAAGGTTGGGCGCCTTATTCTGTGGACACTATGGATGCGGCCAACTTTGTAGTTAATACAAACGATGTGATCCTGAATCGTTCATATAGAGATATGTGAGTGAGGGCATCCTATGCAATGAGTTTACATAAGATTGAACCATGAAATAGTCACTTTTTACATTCTAAATGACGTTTTATGTATAAAACTGACTATTTCGTTAATTCATGACCTAGATAACTTAATCTTAATCCTGGGCTAACTATGAACTCCTGTTCACTCATAATTATCCTTAGATCTGCATAGGTGAGGGAAGCTCATCATCGCTGGCCCAATAAGCCTCCAATTTTAGGGGTAAGATCGAGTGGATAGTTGGGAACATAGGGTGCAAGACGGAATTCACTCCTACCCGTTATAGGGATAGTAGATAGGTTGTTCCCTTTAGTACTGAATCCAGGTCTTAAACAAGGGGCCCCCACCCTCTCCTTGGCCCGAGAGAGGTTTGGTTTATAGGTTGGACCTTAAACCAATTGTTCATTAGAGGATCAGTGGAACTTAAGGAACAAGATGTAGTCTTGGGGGTAAAATAGTTTTTATGACTTAGCTAAGATTATGAACAACCTGTGAAGGATTAGCTTACTAATCATGGTTATATCAAATGGACACAAATATATCTATATTGAGGGGAGTGCAACTATGGGACTATAGTGGAATGACCTGTTAGTTAATGAATGTTGATTAGCTCTATCTAAAAGAGTTTTAGCCAGCTAATCTCGGATCATTGGAGCCCATGATCTATAGGTTCATTAGGTTCCCCTACTAGCTCATATGGAATAAACTTAGAACAATATGATAGAATAATTCGAATTGTTCGAACTAGGTGAAGAGAGAGAAACCGACAAGTATATGTGATATAGTGGTCGAGTTTTTCAGTTTAGAGATATAGCTTTAATATTTAAATGTGATTTAAATATCAAGAATATGAATAATTCATATTCGGAAGCTCAGAAATAATGGAAATGGTCAAAGACGTAAAAGCCAAAGAGTTGACTTTTAACTTTGAAAAGTCAAACTTTGACCGACCTTATATTCAAATGTGATTTGAATTTCGAGAAAATGACTATGGATTCATGCTTAAGAGGTCAAAATTAGTCAACATGGAAAAAAATCATAAAAAGTCAAAATGTTGACTTTTTGGTCAAAGTTTGACTTTGACCAAATGACTATTTTTCTCTTTGGCTAAAGTTAGTGGGAAAATCCAAACTTTTGTTGGATAATTCCACTAACAAAATAGTTGGCTCAGTGTTGGCTTATAGTGGAGACATTAAGCCCACTTAGGTAGTGGATTCTAGGTGTTGGGTTTTTATGGATTTGTTTCATGCAAATGTTGCATGATTTTTTTTCTATAAAATGGGCTTTTGAATTTGGATTAAAGACTTTTGCCATTTTTGCAAAAAGTTGGTTTTCAAAATTGGGCTGAAAAATTAAAAACCCAACCCAAAAAATCTCCATCTTTTTCCATCTCTTTATCTCTCTCGGTTTTCTTCATCCACCGGGTCCCACAACCCGATTCTGAGTCCAGAGGATAGTAGGTCAACTCTAGTGGTTGTCCGAAAGAGTTCGGATCGAGATTCAGCGAGAAAAAAGCGGTTTTCGAGAGCTTCAAAGGTAATTTTAATTTACTATTTTTTTTCCTTCAAATTTCATGCTAAATTTCCTTTTAATTAAAAGCAATTAGAGTGTAATTAGGTCCTTTTTCCGCTGTGTATGTCTCATGTTCCATCAGGGGTGTCCTTATGCAAAAGATTTTGTACAAGATCGGACCACAAAATGAGTCACTCTTACTTTGTAACACTGTTTACTGTTTAAGACTGACTATTTCAAAGCGATGATCTAGGTAACTTGACCTTAGTCCTAAGTTAACTATGAACTCCTGTTTATGTGGAATTGCCCTTAGATTTTCATAGGTGAGGGTTGGCTCAACAATGCTGGCTCAATAAGACTTTCATTTTAGGGGTAAGACTGGATAGATAGCTAGGGACATAGGGTGTAAGAGGGAATTCACTCCTACTCGTCTTAGGGATAATAGAGAGGTTGTTTCCTTAAGTGTTGATTCTGGGGTTTGAACAAGAAATCTCACCCTCTCATTTGGCATCAGAGGGACTCGGTTTTGTGATTGGATCACAAAACAATTATTCATTAGGGGATCAGTGGGGACTTAAGGAACAAGAGATGATTTCGGGGGTAAAATAGAGATTTGACCAAGCCGTTATTACGAACAACCTGTGAAAGATTAACTTACTAATCATGGTTATATCGAGTGGACATAATATATCTACAGTGAGGGAAGATACACTATCGGCTTTAGTGGAGTGACCCATTAGTTAATGAATGGGGTTAGATCGGTCTAATGAGTTTAGCCGATTAATCCCGGATCGTTGGAGCCCATAATCTGTAGGTCTATGAGGTCCCCTTACTAGCTCGAAAATAGATTAGCTCTAGAGTAGTGTGATAAGTTAATTTGAAACGTTCAAATTAGAATCAAATGAAATTGGAGAAAATATATTTAAATGATGAATTTGTGTAAAAATTAATTTAATATTGGATATTAAATTAATTAGAATTATTTAAATTGTTTAAATAATTATTTATTAATTTTATTAGAAAAATAGTTTTTAAAATTAATAAATTATTTATTTTAGAAATAAAATATGATTTTAAAATAAATTTTGGATTTTTGGAAATTGAAAAATCACACAAACTTGAAAATGGTTTTTTCAAGTTCATCTTCAACTAGCTTACAAGGAACCCATCACCTCTTCCTTGATTTACTCCAAACATGAGTTGCATCCCATGTAGAACGTCTCTTTGCATGATTGTATACAACATATTGAAGAGATTGGAGTGAAGAAAGTGTGGTTGAACTGATAGAATTTTTCAGAAAAATTCTTGAGAGGAAGGTGTTCTTCAATGGGTTGGTTTAGTGAGCTTTCTCCATATTCCCTTTGATTCTAGCTTATTTTGAGTCCCACAACTCAATCTAGAGCACCAAGAGGATAGTAGGGAATATCTTATGGTGGTCTACATAAGAATTTGGAGGATTTTGCAACTGGAAAATGGAGATCTCAATGGTTCGACCAAGGTATGTTCATGAAACCCATTAAACTCTGTTTTAGTATGTTTCTTTTATGGCAAAATTAATCATTAGAATGCTTATGGATCCTGAACTTTTCCATTGCATGATGGTGTCGATCCAACACCCTTGTCTTACCGTTGCCCTCTTTTTTACAAGTTTGGTATGTCTGAGGTTGATAATAGAGCCAAAGCAGGGAGAAAACAGGATGCATAAAACTTTTTCGGGTTGTGCAAGCTTAACTAGCAAGACTCTCTCACTCATGCATGAATAGATTAAGAATCATTCTTGAAATTGTGCTTAATTGATTGATTGTAATTGAATTTTGTTCTTGATATAAACTTCATTCATTGACTCTTGAGACTGGAGTAACAACTTTGTAACTAGAGCTAGCATGTGTTTTATGTTTGCTTGATTGTGTCTTTCTACCTTGCTCGGGACGAGCAAGAATTCAGTTGAGGGTGTTTGACAGCTCTTAAAATGAGCTATTATTCCTAGCTTAAGTCGAGGTTGTTATTGGATTTTATGTATTTATTTGCGTTACTTTGTAGGCTTCGGGAAATCTAGAGGTAGAATTGGCGATTTGGAGTTGAGTGGGGTTAATTTGAAGCAAATTGGAGTTGATTTGAACATCCGAGCTTCAAAGGAGTTAAAAATACCAAAATGCCCCTACCTCAGCGTTGCAACGCTCGTGATTTGCCTAGCCCCCAACGCTTGCCTGATGCTTAAAGGTAGAATGCTAAGCTGCAAGGTAGCATTCCAACGCTGCCATCAACATTGCAACACTACGAACACAGAAATGGAGATGCCCTAGTGCGCACGTAAGTGGACGTCAGCCCAACGTTGTGCCTTTATGTGCGTTAGAGTGTTGCAATGCCCTATCTAGCGTTGCGACATTGCCACTTTTCTATAAATACTTCCCTTTGATTTTAAGTTAATTTTTATGTTGAACTTCAATGGAGGCCGAGGAAAGGCCGAGCTATCTTCTTTTCCTTTGATGTTTTTGTATCATTATGTTAGATTTTAGTTTTAATTTTGGATTTTAAACATGTATTGGTTTGAATTCTTGCATTTTCTATGAATTTATGAGTTAATTTTCATCTAGTTTCTTGGAACAATAATTGTAACACAAGTAACCTAAAAAAATCCCTGTGTTCGACCTCGGATCACTCCGAGAAACTTGCGGTGGAATTATACTTGGTTTCAATGCAAGGAAACTTGTGATAACGCAGAGCATACTACAAATATTCCATTAATAACGTATACATCTAGAAGTAGTATCGCATAAAGTGTGCATGAGCAATAACATTGCATAAGACTACCTTATGCATTACAAGTTTATGGCAATATGAGCTTGTAGCACATCATCATGCATGCACATTACGAACGTTCAAATCTCAAGTCATCAAGTTTATGGCGCCGTTGCTGGGGATTGGTTAATGGTTATTATTGAGTATGTTTGTGGTATTTTGCAGGACAGATCTCTTTGTACTAGCTGTTCAATGCGAAGAGCAGTCTGACAGTTTATGAGTACTGGTACCAAACCAGAATTCATAGATGCAAGGGACTACCGTTGACCCTTCAATTTTGATCAACGTAATAGAAGAAGAGGAAAGGAAGAGAAAGGAAGAGGAAGAGAGGCAGGAGAAAATGGAGCGGGCAAAACTCATCATCGTAGAACGTAATCGAAGAAGAAAACTGTACGTTGAGGAGGTGTGCCGCAATAATGAGATCTCGGACTCGAAGAAATAAGGCGGCTCGAAGAAGAACAACGCCTTTTGTTGGCCTCTGGACAGTTTGTAGAAAAGTTTGAAAGAGATGAGAGAAGAGGAAGAAAAAGAAAAGAAAAAGAAGGTAAAAGAAGAAAGAAGAATGAGAGAAGAGAAGGAAAGGAAGCGTGAAGCCAACAGGCAGCACTTAAGTAAGAAGAAGGGCAAGGAACTTGATGAACGAGAAAAGGAGGAACAACGCAAGGCGCGAGAAAAGAAACAAAGGCAGCAATCTCACCTTGCATTGGCCAAGGGAAAGGGCAAAGCGGTCGCAGAAAGTAGCAAGCCCGCGTTGGCAAAGGTGCATCCATCAAAAAAGAAAGAGAACGATGATTTGTTGATGGAGATGGGCTTTTTCCCTGCGCCAACGCCATTACCAGATCTGATCACGAGCGTAATCGTAGAACATGGATGGGACACATTTTGCCAATGCCTAGCCATTGTTATTCCAGAAAGAGTGCACGACTTCTACCACGGATGGCTGCATGGCACCAAGGATGTGGTGACCATAAAAGAGCAAACGGTGTCTTTCAGCGCAAGGGACATCAATGAACTCTACCAGATGAAGGATAACGCGGATGAACCGGGCAATAAAATCATTGATGATCCCACTGAAGAACAGATGGAATATGTGCTGCGTGTATTAACGCAACTGGGCACTAAGTGGTCGGTTTCTTTACAAGGCATCAAGACCCTGGCGTCCAAAACTCTACTTCCGGAGGCACGACTTTGGGTTTATTTGGTCAAACGGTGGCTGATCCCAACTTTCCTTAACAAGACAATTTCAAGGGATCGAGTTATGGCCGCATATTGCATTGCGTGCGACATTCCAATTGATGTAGGCCTATTGATCGCAAGACAAATCAGGGGTTTTGTGGGGCACATAAGAAGGCAGTACTTCTTCCCATTGATGGTTTCAAGTTCATGCCTATCATTAGGTGTGAGCATTGATGAAGAGTCAATGGCAGAAGTTCACGACCTAATAAATGTCAAGATTTTGAGGTTGCTCTTCAAAGATTCCCTACACTGCCCTGAGCTCCCTTTGAAGAGGCCTAACATTGATTTGAATGCGCCGCAAGAGCCCAAGCTGAAGAGACAGTGTAGAGATGATAAGGGAAAGGGTAAAATCCAAGAAGAAACAACGCAAGATCCAGTGGATCCTTTACCCTTAATAATTCACCCTCCAAGCCCTCCCGCACAACCTTCTTCTTCCCTTCCTGAGCCCTTTACCAATCTTCTCCTACCCCTAGATTCTCCAACCGCATATCCAGTAGCCCCATCATCACCTTCAGTATCATCACCGCAACTCCTCTCTCCACCGCTACATGTTGATGAACCACACAATTTGGGTGAAGGCACCTCTGCCCAACCCCAAAACGTTACTGGGAAAACATCGCAGGCACAACCACTATCGCTTCTCTAGCTGCTAAGTTAGCAGATATTTGGTCCCTTCTTGCCCAACAGCAACAACTCTTCTCTCAATAGCAAGAATTCTTTTCTCAGCAACAAGCCTTCTTCGGCCTGAGAATTGATGCAGTAATTGAGCGAGTCGACGATTTACAATGCAGTGCTACCATGACAAGGCAGGTGTTGATCAATATTTAGCACAACATTGTTATGATCCACCTGCACCAAAGAGTGATAGCGGAGGGCAACCATGAGTACTTTAATTTTCTGACAGCATATCTTCATGGACCCATGGTACCTCTACATCTCAGGTAGCACTTGATTTTTGCAGAAACTCCTCAAGTACCACATCCGAACCCTCCTTCAGAACCTCTTGCTCCTCAATAATCATTATATTCATTTATTTTTGCAGCCATTCTATTAATTTTATTGAATTCATTATTTTTCTAGGTTTAATTAAATTCTTTGATTCTTTGTACAGGCCAAAATTTTTGTATTGCGTTATTTGTAATTATTTGTATACTTAGTTAATTTTCAATACAACTAAGTAACAATTCTTTCCATATGCATGTGCCTCTTCTTTATCATCCTTTGTCAACTTTGCGATATTCTTAATCTTTCTTTTTGCGTTATTCATTGCGCTGCCATGATGTATAATATGCATTCACTTAGAAACATTTCCCACACTTTGTATTTTCTAACTAATATTTAGTTAATTCGTAGCTTAGCAGTACTTTACCTTTTATCCTTCAAAATTTTGCTCAAACCTTCTTTTTGAAATTTTTTCTAAGTGTTTGTCTATTCTATCCAAACAACGCAATGAGGACCTTGTGCATCTCTAAATTTGGGGGTGGGGAATGTCTGAGCAGATGAGATCAAGAGTATGCGATCATTAAGAAAAATGCGCTCATCTCCAAAAAAAAATAATAATAATAAAATAAAATTAAAAAAAAGGAAAAAAAATCATATAAACTTCAATGTCAGCGCAAAGGAAACCTCAAAAACATTCTCAACCTGATAAGAGTTAAGTTGTGAAAGAAGTATGCTCGTAGTTGGATGTTCGCATGACACCCGTGGGAGCAAACCAAAACGAAGTTGGGTTTCCAAGAACAACGCAATATGAAAAGAGAAAAAAAATGAGAAAGAAAGATAAATAAAACAAGAGACAACTCCTCTGAAATTCATGTGTTAAAATTGAGATTGGCACACAACCGTAGTTGGATGTTCGCATGACACCCGTGGGAACAAGCCAAAACGAAGGGTGTAACCATGGTCAATAGTCTCTAATAAATTACGCAATGTATGACCACCGAATCCAGACGCATCAAGTTGTTTTGATAAAGAAGAGATAAACACTCTTTTTAAAACTAGAAAAACATTTTTGACCAGAAATTTGTAGTATAGAATAATAAAGTAGGGCTTTGTTAGAAGTTAGCAAGGATACAAGGAAATTGCGCTATTAAGTAATGTGCCTAAAGTGGAACATTCCGAGCAACCAATCGATGCAAAATTTAGGATAGGAATTGAGCATTATTGCCTTAGTAGAAGATATGCTTGAAGACAAACATATATCTAAATTTGAGGGTGTGATAACTTGTAGAAATACAAGTTATTTATACTGCCTTATTTAGATATTGCGGCCAAAAGAGAAGAAAGTTGCGTCAATTGTATGGAAATTAGCTAAGAAATGTAAGAATTATAAATTATCGTCAATACACCCACTGACACCGTTGTGATGGTAGAAAAGAATATTTCAAGTCTATTTTGCAGGAAATCAAGTGACCGTATGCGTTCATGGCTCAAGAGAAAAAGATTAACGCATCTACGTCGCATTGTGCCCATCATTTAGGAATGAATAGACGATCAAAGTAATGATAGAGCATGCGAGAATCGATCAAGAGCTTTGTGATCAACACAACTTCAACCGCATACGGTAATAAAAAACAACACCGCATGCGGGCACACGATCGAAAGATGCAAATGAACAATGCAATCGTGGAGGATTTTAACACGTGTACAACTAACCGTTGTGCATTTTCGACGGATTGATTGCATAACAGAAGGAATATTTATTCCACCATTTTCGGAATTTCCATAACAATAAAGTAGGGACCACACGGCATAGAGTCAGAGCATTCATCTATAAATACCCTCAGAGAATTAACTGAAAATATATACTTGATACGAGGCTATTTTGATATTTGTATATTAAGAGAGTGGTTGATTTGAGTGTTGATCAGAGAAGACCCGGGAAGAAAAGAGGCAAGGCCGAGAGGTAAGTCTTAGGGCGAACATTCCAAATCCCCATCGTGAAGCTTTATACCTAGATCATCTCTACCGGTTGAGTAAGCCTGAGAGGGACGCTCATCCTTACATTCACTCTATACGCCAGCAAGCGATTTCTCCATCCAGATCTGTGTCAAGACGTTGGCACTCTTCTGTATTTGTTTCTATCTCTATCATCAATTGTATCTCATCTTCTTAGTCTAAATCATTCACACCATGTATCAGATGTTTGATTCTATAATTAAATGTCATGACCATTTTCATCTCCATATTTTTGTCTACTTCCGTTCCTCCATTAATCGCTTTCTCCACGATGTTTTCCTAATCCCTTGGTAATTAGAATGAATTAAACAAGTAAATTAATTTGTGATAAAGAAATAAATATGTTTAGCTAGAGCATGCTAGACGACATCTTCACCTGTGAGAGCAGAAGTGAAGATGCCATTTTGATCTGTCGAGAGAAGGTTAGAAGAATGCGTTAACTAAAGCGAGAAGTATTTTTAGAGATGGAAGCAACCTTGCGTTCATTACGTTCATCCCTGTTTCATCACAGAGATGTGGGAACACGGCCGATCACCTAGAGGTGTACACCAAGGGAAAGCGGAACCGTAGTTATATCTTTAATGCAATTAATGAACTTGCGATGTTTGTACTAATTATCTTTTCTCTTTCTGCTTCGTACATAAAGTCTTGCCACCGCATAACACGATTCTTTGTATAATCTTCACAATCAGTCTCAAACTCGTTATCATGTATCATGTAACCTATATCTTGTATCATCATAGCTTAGGTTTATTTTTATTGCACTTTATTTTACTGCACAACTCTATTTTATCGCAATTCTACTTTAACGCATGTTTTACTTTATCGAATGTACAAACCTCACTTTTATTAAATTGAAAAAACCCCTGTCACATATATTACAAATGTAACACAAGTAACCTAAAACAATCCTTGTGTTCGACCTCGGATCACTCCGAGAAACTTGCGGTGGATACTCAGTTTCAACGCAAGGAAACTTGTGACAACACAGAGCATACTACAAATATTCAATTAATAACGCATACATCTAGAAGTAGTATCGCATAAAGTGTGCATGAGCAACAACACAACATAAAATTACCTTTTGCATTACAAGTTTATGGCAATATGAGCTTGTAGCACATCATCATGCATGCACATTACGAACGTTCAAATCTCAAGTCATCAGGCATTTGATGGCTATTCCTAGAATGTCTAATTGCTAGGTTCAAAGAGTAATTTGGTTAATTGGACATGGTTGTCTTGACAATTAATCAACATAGTTGAATACTAAACCTTAATGCATGTGTTTCTAGTTCTTTATAGCCACTGAGAACCCAATTGAATTTAGGAGCATGTAGATTAGTTAGGGTATGGTCTTTTCGACCTTAATTTATAATTAAGACACTTGATTGATTTCAATTTAGTTAGTTGTCGGCCTTTGAGCAGACTAGTTAAATCACATCAATTCGGTAGCTATGCATGCATTGAATGCATAGTTGATTAGTAGAAAACAATGATTGAAATTGTATTGAATAACTATCTTGATCTGAGGACTAGATGAACTAATTACCATTTATATTTATCCATGCAATTTATTTTCTTGCATTTAACTTTTTCCTCAATCAAAACTAAAACCCTTTTTTTATCGCTTTTCATAGTAAAATTTAGCTTAAGAGAAATTAATTCTTTGCCTCCCTATGGTTCGATCTCGCGCTTACCACTGTTGCTATGTATTAGTAGTAATAGGAGTAGTACAATTTTTTAAAATCTTCTTTTAACCAAGTTTGAGCTTATCAATGATGTAAGTTTCAGATTTGTCAGTCTTCACATGAACTTTACAATAATTGTAACACCTATGAAGCAGGCTGTATTCCTAGTGTCACCATGATAAGGTACCTAACCTTATCTATCTACTACAGACCATTTAGGTTAATACTTGAACATAATCCACCCGTATGTCTTTACATACATGTTTAAGTTTCATAACATAACCTTGGATTTTAGTTTATTTGATTGAATTAATGCAGTCTAAATATTAATAAAATACCTCTTATTTTATTAGATATATAATTTGTCTTTACACTCGATTTAGGACATTAAATCCAACATCTCTATGAATTTTCTACCGCTATTTCATTTCTTTTTCAAAAACGGTTCCCATGAACTAGTCTTTGCTAAGAGAATAACAAGGAAGATCTGATTATGTCATTTTCACAACTATTCTTGGGAGATCTATTGAAGATTGGGAGAAGAATTAAAGAAAGATCCTTCAAAGATATTATTTTTTCTTTCGTGTTAATTTATGTGAATGTGTATTGTATTTTCCTTGTTTTATGTGTTTTGAATTCTCAAACAAAAACTGAAAGCAAGACGTTCATATGCTTCTATTGGAGATTCAATCCCTTCACTTCTCCTTTGTTGAAACACCTCCAAAAGGAATTCCTTGCTATGACTCTGACAAGGTACCGACTTGTGGAAGTCTCCTTTTGAAAGAATAAGGAAATTTAGAGGGAAAGGAAATTTTACAGAGAATATTTGTCTTCTGTAGAATTGTTGAGAGAGAGAGAGTTTGTGCAAATATAGACCCCTGTATATTTAACATAGAGGAAAAAAATAAAACAACACCTCATTTCCCACTCTTGCATAAAAAGGGGGTGATATTTAATTGTATATTTCTCTCATAATATATAGTTTTAATATAAATCTCATTCATATTAATTTATTATTTGAATCATATTTAAATACATTAAGCCTCCCATATAGAAGAATTTAATTTTGAATCATATTCAAAATTAACTATATAATTATATTTTATATTAATTGTATCATATACAATTAACATATATTTTTCTAAATTAATCTGAACATATCAAATTATTCTTTCAAAACTTTGGTCCTTGTTGATTCATCGTGAGCTAACAAGCGGACCTAATAAACCAACAGATTATAAGCTCTAATGATCCGAGATTAATCAATCAAATTCTTGATTTAATTAACCAAAATTCTGTTGGGTTTTATGCCTTAAAGCTCGTAGATAGTAAATGTAATTAATTCACCGTCATCAATAAAGAGTTATCGATGTTATTTCATCAATAAAGAGTTATCAATGTTATTTCAATAAAAGTTATTGATTGTGTTGTATTTTATTTTGTCTTAATAACCCTAAATCCAATAAACTAACATCCTAGGCTGTCTTGTGAGTCTTGAACATTATGTGGAGACATACAGGGATCAATGTTTAAGATACAACATAAATAGTCTATAGTATAGGAATAAGACTAGGTACCTTATCCTGGTGACACTGTGGATAAAAACCATTTTATATTTGATACAAATGCAATGATCCAACATGTTCATGTAGGTGCCATGCGAGTGGGGGCATCATATTCAATGAGTTTGGAAAAGACCGGACTGTAAAATAGTAACCACTAGATGTAACACTGTTAACTTGTTAGGTTTATATTTCAATAGGATGATCTAGGTAACTTAGTCTTAATCCCGAGTATATTATGAACACCTGTTCATGTTGGATTGTCCTTTGATTTTTATGGGTGAGAGTGACCAGTTCACTGACTCAATAAGCCTATCATTTTGGAAAGAAAATCGAGTGAGGAATTGGGAACATAATATTACAAGATTGAATCCACTCCTTCCTGACTTTAGTGTAAGTAGATGAGTGTTCCCTTAAGTAGTATCTCTGAGACTTGAACAAAGGGCCTGACCCTTCTGGTGGCTTGAGAGGGGATTTTGTTGAATGGTGTGATCATAAACAGGTTGTTCATTAGAAGAGCATCAATACTTAAAGATATAGAGGTAACCCAAGGGTAAAACAATGATTTGACCCAGTTGATGTTACGAACACTCGTGAAGGACTAACTTGTTGTTATTGGTCTATATCCATGGACACAGAAATATATCTATAGTGAGAAAAGTGCAGTTGTGGGTCTTTACTCGAGTGTGCCCACAGTTAAGGAATATTGATTAGTTTGGTTAATGAGTTTAGCCAATTAATCTCATATCATTAGAGTTTCTCATCTGTAAATCAAAAAGGTCCATTTGTTAGCTCACTAAAGAATATTAATGAGGAATGATTTGAAAAGTTCAAATCAATTGTGAAAATTGTATATTAAATTTGATAAATATATGATTAATTATAGATGCGATATATAATTCACATTATGTGAGAGAGATATAATTGAATGAGATTCAAATATCGGATTTATGGGAATTAGATTCCTAAGGAGTTGTATACATATAAATATGTGATATTTATATGTAAATTAACTTTATATTAAGTATGATTTAATATAGTTACTTAATTGATTAATTAATTGTTTATTAATTGATTAAGAAATTTTATAGAGAGGTGGATGCTTATAAACATGTGATGTTTATATTTATTAATTGACTATGTATATATGCTAAATTGGATCTATTATATATGGTTATTTAATTGTTGTACTAATTAATTAAATAGAGGTTATTTAATTAATTTAGCATAAGGGTAGAAAAAGAAAGACTTGGATCCCTTTCTCCATGTAGATTCCTTCTTATGGACCTTTTTGGGGTAAGATTTCATTTGATGAGATTTTAACCTAGCCACCAAAAAGGAAATCCCCTCTTCACTCTCTCAAATAAATTTCTCTATCTTTTCCTCTTCCAATTGTTGGATACCACTTATCCAATTATTGAAATTCCTAAGAGAATAAGAAGGTTATTATTGTGGTCGAGTATGAGATCGATTGAGGAGACATTCATTTGAAAAGCTAGAAAAAATTTCTAGAGGCCCGGGAGTCTACAAAGATAAGAATAGTTCTTCTCCTTCATTTCTTCTTCAGTAAAGCATGCTTTTATAATGTTTATCCAATATATGCTCTATTTAGCATGCTATTTTTTTTTCTCATAAAATGTAGAAACTGAATGCAAGACGATCATAATGCTTCCGCTCAGGATTCGATTCCCAACAATTGGTATCAGAGCCAATTTCTTGAATTTTTTTTTCTTCACAATTTTGAAACGAAAATACATTTAGAAAGGTGGGTTTTAAATCTACATTTTGAATGTGAGGTTTGCGAACTTGGATGTTTACAAATTTTGGCATTTTGTTTACATTTTAATTTGATTGAAATGTAAGGGCCCGTTGTATATTTGGGCATTTAAATTTGCTATCGAGTTTGTAAGTCCATGTTGATTGAAGAGCAAGAGTTGCTGAAAAGATCGATGTAAAATGGAGCCAAAATGGAACTGAAACAGTGCTGGAATGAAGCTTCTAGTCGAAGTGATGGCCTAAGCGTCACGGAGCTGTGGTCGGCGCTCCAAAGTTTCAAGCGTTGTGCCCTACGATAGAAGATTAGAGGTCAGTGGCACTCTCTCTAAGCGTCGTTACGCTTCGAACGTGCAAGAAGAAAGGGAGGTGTGCAGCTGAAGCAATTTTTCCCTCCTTTAGTATATTTTAATTAATTAGGCTAACATAAATTTGTTATATTAATTTAATTAATTTTAGGATGCCAAAATTTGGTCCAATTTTTGCTATTTAATTTATTGTGCATTGGAGGCATATTTAAATTAATGCTTTGAATTTATATTTCATAATGTATGTTATATAGATTCAAAATCTCACCTTAGGATAAACATTTTCATGAATCCTTATTTAAGTATATGTATTATATTTTATGGATGCATGATTTAAGTAGCATGTTCATGCATCATACAATGTTATAAGTGTTATAATGTATGATGGATTGATGATGTGGATGATTAATTTTTCATTGATGGAAAATATAAATGTTATATTTTTCCAATGAAAATGAAATTTGTATTAAGCATGATACCACTTAGATAAATTTAAGCATTATATTTGATGGACATCAATAGATGCAAACTATAATTTTTAATATGACATTAAAATATAAGTATTATATTCTTAATGGGATAGATTAAAGTCTATAGTCAAGAGTTGCATGCAAGCATAGATTCAAATTATTTTAAATGGTTTAAGACCAATTCACCTAGACCTATATTGGAAGTATTTCTAATGAGATTAGAAAAAGGTTAATCTTTTAGTATATTTTAATAAGATTAAAATTATGAAATAATTACGCATAAGGGACCTTTGTCTAAGGAACGTTTTGTCTAGACGGGGGTATTTAAGCTTACGGAAATAGAACACCTCTACTTGGAAGCTGACTCATAAGGTGAATTGAGCAAATATTTTATAAGCATGCAATAGATGATAAATTTTATTAAAGAGTTTAATAAATTAAATCAAGTATTGTTGAAACAATCATTATAAATGTTATATAGATTAAATTTAAAAAGACTTAGATAAATTCATTGGTCGGAATTTTAGCGAAGCATAATAAAATCTTAAAACTATAGAATACTTTAGTGGGAGAAAATTGGTATATGGGATATATCAAATTTTGGCTCTTACGTCCCTAAGAGTCCACACCGTGAGATCCATGCTTGTCTTCGTGTCACTTTGGGCATGGCCTCCCTTCAAAATGTATTGCCAAGGTTAATAGAAAGGTGAATAGGGAAAGTGTTCATAGTAGGGTCACACTTACTGAATGAATTAAACTAGATAATGAACCCTTGACCGAACAACGGTAGCTAAGAACTATACGAATAAGAGTTATTCTTGTATTAGTAATTACTTGAGATTGTCTCAACTCAGGGGAAGGGTAGTTGATCATCTTCCGATTGCTATTACCCTAAACCTCTGAAGTATCGTTGCAAAAACTAAATCAGTAGTTTAATTAGGGTTCTACGATTACATATGTTTTTGTTAAATTGATTGGATTTCTTTAATAGGTTAAAACAAATATAACTAGAGTGGTTAATTGTTTGTTATCTATTTCAGCATGGCTTCATAAATCATTCCCTTGCTTAAGAATGAAAAACTAACTGGGGAAAATTATGCAACCTGGAAATCTAACTTGAATATGATTCTAGTTATAAATGATCTACGGTTCGTCTTAACGGAGGAGTGTCCTCAAATCCCCACTCGTAATGCATCTCAAGTGTTGAAGGATGCTTATGACTGCTGGACAAAGGCCAATGATAATGTCTGAGTCTATATCTTGGTAAGTCTATATGACGTTCTTACCAAGAAACACGTGGCTATGAATATTGCATGTTAGATCATGGAGTCCCTCTAGGAGATGTTTAAATAACCGTCCTCTCAGATCCAACACGAGGCCCTCAAGTAATAACATGTGCATGAAGGAAGGCCAATCAGTTAGGGAACAGGTTCTCGATCTGATAGTCCACGTCAATGTCGCCAACATAAACGGTACGGTCATCGATGAGTTGAATTAGGTGTCCTTTATTTTAGAATCTCTTCCAAAGAGTTTTATTCAATTCTGTAGCAATACGGTTATGAATCAAATAGAGTAAACCATAACTTCCCTCCTAAATGAGTTACATACTTATTAGTCTCTTATCAAAAGTAAGGGACCGAAAGAAGGAGAGGAAAACGTTGCCCATTCCAAGAAGTTCCACAAGGGTTCTGTCGGGTTGTATGTCCTAAAACTCGTAGTTTGTAATATTAAACATATTCTATTTACAATAAAGATATTATTGAGGTTTATTCAATAAAACTGTTATTGAATATGTAAATTGCACTTGTAAAGACTAAATCAAATAAACTAAGATCCATGGCTATTACATGAAGACTTGGACTTTATGTAGAGACATAAGAATGGATCAAGTTCTAGAAAATAGCCAAAACAATCTATAGTATATGAATAAGGTTGGGTACCTTATTCTGGTAATACTAATGGATGTAGCCCACTTTGCATTTAGTACAAACGATGTGATCCTAAATCGTTCATGTGAAGACATGCAAGTAGGAGCGTCCTATGCAAGTCACTCTTACTTTATAATGGTTTTTACTATTTCAGACTGGCTATTGGAAAGCAATGACCTAGGTAACTTGACCTTAATCCTGAACTAACTATGAACTTCTGTTTATTTGGGATTATTCTTAGATTTGCATGGGTGAGGGTTGGCTCAATAGCGCTAGCTTAATAATCTGCCATTTCAGGGGTAAGACCGGGTAGATAGCTGGGGACATAGGGTGCTAGATGGAATTCATTCCTGCCCGCTATTAGGGATAATAGAGAGGTTGTTCTCTTAAGTACTGATTCCAGGTCTTGAACAAGGGACCCCACTCTCTCATTGGCTCGAGATGAACTCAGTTTAGTGATTGGATCACAAACCAATTGTTCATTAGAGAATCAGTAAGTCTTAAGGAACAAGATGTAATCTCGAGGGTTAAATAGCTATTGACCCAGTCATTATTGCGAACAACTTGCGAAGAATTAACTTACTAATAATGGTTATATCGAGTGGATACAATTATATCTTCAGTGAGGGGAGTGCAACTACTAGGCTTTAGTGGAGTGACCCGGTAGTTAAAGAATGTTGATTAGTTCAGTTTAAAGAGTTTAGCCGATTAATCTCAGATCGTTGGATCCCATGATCTATAGGTCCGTTAGGTCCCTCTCCTAGCTCACAAACGGAATAAACCTTAGAACATAATTATGAGTTTAATTTGAAACATTCAAATTTGAATTAAGGGAATTAGTAATTATATGCGATATAATTACATGTTTAATTGAATTAAACGAAATTGGAGAATTAGATAATAATTAAGTATGATTTAAATATTATATTCATGAATAGGGATTCATGGTTGTGGAATTGATCTTTAATTTAATATTTGATATTAAATTAACAAGAATTAATTAAATTGTTTAATTAATTAAATCATTTAAATTTAAAATTGAAAATTTTGAATTTTGTGTAAATTCAAATATAGAAAATGAATTTTTGTTTTAATTTAATTTTTGAAAAATTAGATTAAAATTTGAATTTTAATAAAATTCAATTAATTGATTTCAAATCAAGTTTAAAATAGAATTGATTTTGAAAATTGATAAATTCAATTTCATTTTTAATTAAAATTGAATTTAAATTGAAAAACTGGAAAACCTCAATTTTATTGGGTTTTTACAATTTGACTCATCTTCCACTCAATTCCGCTCAAAATTGATCAAGGTGGAGCTGTCAATTTAATGTGCAATTTGACTGCATGAAAAGACAGAACAAAACTTGAGGTTTTTTAGCTAAGAGGATGAGTCATGCAACTGATTTTTCTTTTTTAAGAGAAGAAGAAGATTTCTTCCTTCTCTAGCAGAAGAACCAAGAAAAATCTCCATATTCATCCCTTAATTCAGTTCATTTTGAGTCCCACAACTCAATCTAAGGTTCAAGCGAATAGTAGGAAAAATCTATTGGTAATTTGTGAAGGAAATGAACACTCGAAATTTCCATGAGCAGTGGATCAAGACTATTCCAAATTACAATCATGAATTAACATATGTTTACGGTTGACTTGAAAACAAACAATTATACAATTACAATGCAGAAATTACAGCATGAACAAATACCAAATGTACAGAGGGAAACTCTACACATAGGCAGAAGCGTCTCCACGCTCCGATGCACACTCTGATCGAACAACCGCAACCACGAGCGCTCGATCTACACGACCGCAACACCGCACGAACACAACATGAATACTTCGCGCTCGTCTTCAACGATCTCCTCCGCAACATGAACGACATAAACGACCTCCAAAGCACCATGAATGGCCTTCAGAAAACCTCGATGGTGTCGAGTTGAGTCTGACACCACCAACAAGGTGACCTTGGTGTCGAGTTCGGACTTTGTGTGAGGTAGACGAACGTTGGAAACAACGATTGCGTACACGACTGGGCAAATGGGAGAAGTTAGAGACCTATCGTATAGGTCGATGTCCAATTGTTTAGATAAAACTATGCGACCGTATAGCAAAAGCTATGCGATCGTTTAGCTCAGTCTGTCGCGTACAGACTCTACACGATCATTTACCTTGGGTCAGCGATCGTCTAGGAAAGCTATGCGATCGTTTGGTAAACACTGCACGATCGGTTAGCTCACACCTACACGATTGTTTAGCTCGCCCAACCACCATTTAGTAAATTTGTATTTACTTGACAACTTCTTGAGTTTCTTTTCATGGAGAGAAAACTCAAAAATCCTTTTCAAACTTATAAAAAACTTCTTTTCAAAATAGGAAACCACTTTTATTTTAAACTCACGATTACCATGATCCAATAACCACCCACTACTTTGGTTATTTAAAAGAAAAAGTATTAATTATCTAATAATTAGTATTATTATAAACATAAATGATAACCAACTTATCATACTATATTTATAACCTAAAGTTTTAATATTTCATCTCATGAAATATATAAACCATAGATCTTTTTCTATTCCATGGTACTTAATGTAAATCTCATTTACATCAATCCTCCACTAGATGTATCTTATACATCAAGCCGATTATATCATATATAATCAAAATACTTCTTGTCAATTTGAACATTTCAAATCAACACCAAGAACTGATCCTCAACATGTATCCAAGCTACCAAGAGGACCTCATGGACCTATAGATCTGAAGCTCCAACGGTACGTGAATAACTGACTAAACTCTTTAGTCATGAGATCCACCATCCGTTAACTGCCAAACACTCTACTAAAGATCGACAGCTGAACTCTCCTCACTATAGATATATTATGTGTCCATCTTAACCAATCAACAGTGTGACAATCCTTCTACTACAGTTCGATTTAGGTTATCACTTAAGGCATGATCCACTTGTATATCATATATACATGCTTAAGTTCACATAAGATAACCAAGGAGCTTTATTTATTAGATATGAGTAAATGCTAGAATTAAATAACATTTATTTTATTCATTGAACAATGTTATCTTTACAAAACAACAAGACTCCGGGAGAATTAGGACACCAATCCCAACAGTCTGCACCTTGTTGTTGAGAAGATTGAAGTTGATTTTGAAGTTCAAAGTCTTCAAAGGTGAGTTTTTTTATGAAACCCTCTTTTTTTGGTATGAACATGCTTTATTCATCGTTAAAATTGATGAATTAGAGTGATTAATGATACTGGTTTCTTCCACTAATTGCATGCTAACTCCATCAGGTTCATCCTCTATAGCTAAGTCTATTCCATTATCTTTTGGTTGAAGATTTAGAAAAAGAAAGAATGGAAGGGAAAGGCTCCCATAACTGGAAAAGGAAAGGGCAAGGCCAAGGTGGTTGAGAAGAGAAAATGCTTCCATTGCAATGTGGATGGTCATTTGAAATGCAATTTCCCTAATGCCTAGATACTTGATTTACTGGTCATGAAAACTTCTTTTGTGAAAAATGACGATAATTCCTAGATACTTGATTCAAGAGCTATTGATCACATTTGTTCTTCTTTACAGAGTATTAGTTTCTTCTAGCAATTTGAGGAGGGTGAAACAATGCTCAAGGTTGGAACAGAAGATGTCATTTGAACTTGCGCAGTTGGAGCTGCTAAGTTGTTTTTTAGAAATAAATTTTTGTTTTTAGAACATAAATAGTTCCCAAAATAACGAGGAACCTTATATCTATCTCCTGTTTAATTGAACAATCTTATTCTATCTCTTTTTCATTCAATGAAGTGTTCATTATGAAAAATTGTGTCAAGATTTGTTCAAGTAAACTCGAAGACAACCTATATATGTTAAGACCAACAGCATCAAAAGCACTTTTAAATCATGAGTTGTCTAAAACTACGAATAATCGAACTAAAAAGTAAGGAATTTCTCCAAGTAACAATAAATCTCGATAGGATCAGGAGACTGGTAAAGAGTGGACTTGTAAGTGAGTTAGAAGATGATTCATTACCTCCTTGTTAATCCTGTCATGAAGGAAAGATGAATAAAATACCTTTTATTGGAAAAAGTTATAGAACCAAAGAGCCCTTTGAGCTCATAAATTCAGATATTTGTGGTTTGATGAATGTAAAAGCTCGAGGAGGGTACGAATACTTCATCTCATTCATAGATGATTATTCGATGTATGGTTACTTATACCTAATGGAATAAGTATGAAACCTTTGAATAGTTCAAAGAGTACAAGATTGATGTTGAAATCTTATTAAGTAAAATGATTAAAACACTTCGATCTGATCAAGGTAGACTGTACATGGATTTAGAATTACAGAACTATATGATAGAACATAGAATTCAATCCCAACTCTCAATATTTGGTACACCTCAGTAGAACGGTGTATTAGAAAGGAGAAATAGAATCTTTTTAGACATGGTTTGTTCTATGATGAGCTATGTTGAATTGCCGAGCTCATTTTCGAGATATGCAGTAGAGACTGTAGTTCACGTCTTGAATAATGTTTCCTCGAAAAGTATTTCTGAAATGCCTTTTGAGTTATGGAGGGTGTGTATGAAGGATCCCAATGAAGGGTCCTTGAGTGGAAGCATGTCATCCCAAACCATATTTTTACAGAATTCGATTTTACAGAGAAACATTCACAATTATGCATTTAATTTCAAAATAGTACAACATGCAAAAAGTGAAAATGTAGAAAAATAAATTTGGGTTTTAGAAACCCATACCTTTGAAGACGTTTTTCAAACGAAATACCAAAACCGAAAGGGGCACAACCACAAGAATGACCTCGGTATTCTCTTGTGAGAATCCATGAGGCGTGGGCTCTGGTGATTTTAGATTGAGAGGGAAGAGGAAAGATTGAGAGGAAGGAGTAAAGAAAATTTCTTCATAGGGTCTTTTAATGACATAACTATTTTTTGTATTTTGTTATAGGAAGAAAAAGACTGAAGAAGCACACTTCACTGCTACATGTTTTGAGAGAAAAAGGAGGAGGGAGTTACAACTCCCTCCATAAAACTATAATTATTAAAATAAAAATAAAATAATAAAATTAATTTTATTTTAATAACAAACTTTAGTATATATATATATATATATATATTCCATAACAACTTTATCATATTATATATATTAAACTATATGTTATATCAAATATAATATGTAACCTATAGCTTAATATTGTATCCAATACAATATAACCTATAGGTTAATTTCTCTCATTAATGGTTTTTAATATAAATCACATTTATATTACCTTCAACAATATAAATCCAATTCATATAATTAATATTTGAATCATATTCAAACATTTATTTCCTCTCATAAATACTTAATATTATAATGTATAAATTACATCATAGTAATTATATCATATATAATTAAAATTAATTAATTATATCATATATAATTAACTCCGTGAATTAATTTGAACAATTCAAATTAATCCAAAAATTGATTGTCATTAAATCCGGTTGAGCTACAGAGCGGACCTCATGGACCTATAGCTTGAAGCTTCAACAGTAGGTGGGCAATTAATTAAACTTTTTAATTAAATTATTCACCATCCATTAACTGTCGAGCACTCCATTAAAGACAGACAATTACACTCTTCGCACTACAGATATATTTTTGTGTCCATTGGATATAACTAATCAACAATACGATGACCCTTCACAAATTGCTCGTAAATACAACTATGCCAAAATTATCATTTTCTATAATTACATCTAACTATCTAACTCCTTAAGTACCAGTGATCCCTTGAATGAACAAAAATCATAGCTCTAAAAAAGAGTTCAGTTTATAGCCTTAACTTCCTATATTTGGGTAATTATTGTATTTTATTATCTTATTTTAAGGAGAATTAACCCTATGGAGCCGACACGTGGAAAAGACAAAGAATCGAGCAAAAAGAGCGAAAAAACTGGAGTTTAAACATACTAAATCGAGTTGAGTTGAAAAGGGACGATTTTTCCTTGTGCCAGCGTCACAACGCTCATCTTAATCCTAAGTCCAACGCTCATTTGACGCTGTAAGGCAATAGCTTCAGGAACAAGGCAGCATCGCAACACCGCCCAGAGCGTCGCGAAGCTCTGAAGTTCAGTCACCGCCACTGTTGCAACGCCCCCTGACACTGGGAGACAGAAGCGCAGCGTCGCAATACTCCCCCAGAGTGTCGTAACGCTGCGAACATTAACAGATAATCAAGGATGCATGCTGTGCAACCAAGCATCGCGACGCTTGACCTTAGTGTTGCGACGCTGCTGTATGTTATAAATAGGACCCTCGGGGTTAGCCTTGAAAGCAGCCACTACTCATTTGAGAACAAGCCCGAATAAAGAGGAAACTAAGAGATTTTGTCTAATTTTTGAGTGATTGAGTCAAATTTTCGAGCAATTATTGGTATAGTTAGCCTCGATTCTTCCTTTTTGGTCATTGTATTCTGACTATGCCTTTTAGAGGCTAAATTATTTTCTTGGGATAGTTTGTATGTCTTAATTCTTGAAGACCAACTAATTTGTTTTATTCAATCGTTGTGAACACTTTGGGGGATTTGTTTTATTTTTAATTGGATTGAATAAATTTTTCTAACAAATTGATTTGTTGAATTTCATGTTTGCAAAATCTTTCTAGCCCATGCATTGTTGATCGATTAAGTTGCAAATATTAGGGTCACATGGTTGAGATCTAGACTTTTTTTGGCTAAGTTCATGTGGGTCCCAATATAATTCTTCTCAAATAAATCATGCAACAAGATATGACTTTCCAACTTGTTGAATGTCTCAACAATTGAACCATTTCTTAATACTTTTCAGTTATAACTCGGGTCTTGCTAAGAAAGAAAAGTTTTTAACTGAATTAGGGTTAATTTATATTTTTATAAAAAATTTGGCTAATTGGGCTACTAGAATTTCTAATAGGTTAAGGGGTTTACATAATTGGAAAAACTAACTAGTACCTAAGGATAGAAAATAAAAAGCATACATATTAATCCCAAGATTTTCCCTCAATTTGATTCAAAAAAATCTTTTTTTTCTGCACTTGCTCTTGTTTCTTTCCTCTATTTTTTTAATTTCCCTCATCAAAACCAAAACAATTAAAAACCCTTTTTTTTGGAATTCATAAATTGTCCTAAATTTATTCAACAGTCTCCCTGTTGGTTCGACCCCGATCTTACCGTTTTGCAACATTTGTGGTACAAGTTTTAGATAAGTGAAAATAAATAAATTTTGTTCAATTTTGGGGTTGAGTAACAACATCGATTCCTGAGTCAGAACATCCAACTATGATTAAACCCCTCTTGGGCTAGGAGAGGGTGTGGCGCCACATTGTTCAAGCCCTAAAATCAGCCCTTAAAGAATAATTTATCTACTTACCCCGACATTGGGGAAGGAGTGAATTCCTTCTTGTGTAGTTGTATTCCCAACTCCCTAATTAGACGAATCCTCAAAATGGTAGGCTTGTTGAGTCGAAGAACTGACCACTCTCACCCATACAAATAAAAGAACTGCCTTCATAGGCATGAGTTCACAACTCACTCAGGATTATAGTCATGTTACCTATGGTCATCTTGGAGAAATGTAAGTCTCTATTATGGACGACGTTATGTAATGAGACTAAACATTTCGTGGTCTGGTTTTTATACAAAATCCTTTGTATAGAATATCCCCCACTCACATGTCTCCACATGAATGATCAGGATCAGATCATTTGTAGAACTTTACAACATTTGTATCATCTA
This sequence comes from Benincasa hispida, assembly GCF_009727055.1. NCBI lineage: Eukaryota > Viridiplantae > Streptophyta > Magnoliopsida > Cucurbitales > Cucurbitaceae > Benincasa > Benincasa hispida. The sequence continues at coordinate 55,409,044 of NC_052349.1, forward strand.
CAAAGCAGATCATACTCGTAGTGTCACTAGGATAAGGTATCCAACCTAATCCATCTACTACAGACCATTTAGGCTATCACTTAAACATGATCCACTCATATGTCTCTACATACATGTTTAAGCTATAAGATAACCTGGGATGTTAGTTTATTGGTTTTTTGGTTAATGCAACTAATTTTGAAATAAAACATCACATATTTTATTACATAAATAAAAAATTTGTACATTAAAATTACAAACTATAGGATGCTACGAGATTTAGGACATCAACCCCAACAATCTTCCACTTGACCTAAAGCTAGTGTGGTGTACAGTGTAAAAGACAAACCATAATACAAAGTACACAAAGCAATAAACTAGGGCACAAACCGGCCAGTTCAAAATCTTCCATGTGGCCTGTCTCATAGGCTCATACTCTACAGGTGACCCTCATACACCTTAGTCGTGAGGGCCTTTGTAAATCGATCAGCAACATTATGCTCCGAAGCTATCTGCGTGACGATCACGTCCCCTCGATGCACAATCCCCAGGATGAGATGATATGTGTTTTCCGCGCTTGTGACTCCTAGGCTCTCGGGAATTAGCCACAGCACCACCATTATCACAATAAAATGTAATAGGCTTTGATATGCCTCGAACGACTTCTAGATCAATCAAGAATTTCTTGAGCCCAATAGCTTCTTTAGTAGCTTCATAAGCTGCTACATGCTCGACCTCCATAGTGGAGTCAGTAATGCACCCTTGCTTGGTGATCCTCCAGACTACTTCAACTCCGTTAAGAGTGAACACGGGTCCTGATGTGGATTTTCTAGAATCCTTATCGATCTAAAAAATCAAAGTCTGTGTAACCAATAAGGATCAGATCCTTAGAACCATACATGTACATGTAGTCCCTCGTTCTCCATAAATACTTGAGGATGTTCTTAACGATGGTCCAGTGATCATATCTTGGATTAGACTGATATCTATTTACTATCCTCCCACATAGCAGATGTCAAGTCTCGTAGATCATACATTTTGCTCTTGACCTTGGGTTATGAATCCCTCGAGCTGTTCCATGTAGATGATCTTCTCAATATTGCCATTTAGAAAGGTAGTCTTGATGTCCATTTATCAAATCTCATAGTCATAATATGAGGACTCCATTATCTCACGGGCTATGAGTATGGGCTCATGCTTCTTGGCCAAGACTTTGGAAAAACCTGCCGAGATATATGCACGGGCCTTTTCATTTGCCCATGTCCAATGCTTGTATATGTCTCGAACATTTCAAGAAGTATTTGGAGCTGGAATGGGAGGGCAGTCCTTCATCAGGACAAAAGAAAGGTCATCGATTATAAGTATTGTATTGATGGTTTTTTTCAATGAAGCGTAGTTTTCGCCCGTTAATTTGTGAGCAGCGAGTAGATTTAATGTAGCTGAAGTCATATTAAAATAAAAAATGTTGAAACCATACAAATTATCTATTATTAGTTTATTTTCATTAAACCAACAAGACAACCAATCATTTTTAGCAAAATAGTCTAATGTACCCTAAGTGATGTCTCTTTTGCAATGTTGTTTCAGTGAGTCAGAACAAAAGTTACCATAGAGTGATCAAGTGTCCCTTCATTGAAATGAAACATTCTCAACCAATAGACAAAACACCTTGTTACTGTAACTATCAGTCGCCATTGTTCGGTCCATAATTTGTTAAACTCTTTTAACAATTCTTGTAAGTGTAACCCCTCATTTTAGGTCCTAAAGTTCTGCCCCAATGACCAAATCATAGAGAAAAACCGATTAGATCACGAAACTAAAGCAACCCTATTCATTGCTGGAGTTTGAATAAAACGTTATGCAAAATGCCATCCTTTAGTGGGACACCCACAGTGCTATGAGGCCATGCATGTGATGGAACATAAAGAACGCATGCACAACGGAAGTGATGAAATCGACAACATTCTAATTGCAATAAAAAACAAGAATAAGCATGCAAAAGGGATAGAAAATACAACTTTTGAAGACTCCACCACAATCTTCCTCTCCCGAGCTCGATCGACACCACCAATAGTAAATCGTGCTATTCTCCAGTTGAAGAACATGGTTGTGAGACTGTTATGTTCGTGAAAATAAGGAAATTTAACTATAGAAAGAAGGAGAGTAAAGAGAAAAGAGGTGGAAAAATTTAGGTCAAAATATGTGGAAGCATTAGTCTTGCAAAATTAAAAAAGAAAGCCTTTTGTAGAGAAAACACATGCAAAATCTCATTTTGCATGTCTTCTACCTCAAACTTCATTAGCATGTAGTCTCTAGGTGTCAAACTTGGGAAAAGCCACTTCAAAGTCTACTTAGTTAGTGGGAAAATCTCTAAGTGTCAAGCTTAGAAAACACTTTCATGCTAATGATCAAGTATACTCTAAAAAATAATTAATTAATAAATTAATTATTTAATTGTAAATTATATCTCATGTAAAATACAATTTTCCCATAAGATCGAATTTGAACATTTCAAATTCTCACTTCACTTAGTTCTTCGATTTTGTTTGTATTAAGCTATCAAGGAGACCCGAAGGACCTACACATCATGGGCTCCAACGATTCGGATTAATCGGTCAAACTCTTTAACTTAGTTAATCAACAGTCGTTAACTAACAGGATTGTTCACTATAGCCTGTAGTTGCTCTCCCCTCAATGTAGATATATTATGTGTCTATTTGATATAACCGTCATCAATAAGTTGATCCTTCACAGATTGTTTGTAACTCAACTAGGTCAAATACCAAAATACCCCTGAGTTATATCTTTTCTCCTTAAGTACCATTATCCTTTTAATGAACAATTGATTTAGGATCATAATCATTAAATCCATTCCCTCTTAGGCCAAGGAGAGGATTGGGCCCCTTATTTAAGACTCGGGATCAGCCCTTAAGGGATCACCCTTTTACTATCCCTAAAACTGGTAGGAGTGAATTCTATCTTGCAAATTCTATGTCCCCAGCCATCTACCCGGTTTTGTCCCTACAATGGGAGGCATATTGAAAAGCGACACTGGGCTTACCCTCACCTATGCAGATCATAGGACAATCGCGATTAAATAGGAGTTCATAGACAGCTTAGGATTCAGATCAAGTTATCTAGGTCATTAGGAAGTGAAATTAATTAGTGTTAACAGTAAACGGTGTTAATACGTAAAAGTGATTATTTCGTAGTCTATCTTACACAATCTCATCGTGTAGAACACCCCCACTCACATGTCTCTACAGGAACGAATTGATCACATCATTTATGACACTTTACAACATTTGTAACAATCATAAAGTGGACCGTATTTGATAGTATCTTTAGAAATGGGTACCCAACCTAATCCAAGTACTATAGATGGTTTAGGCTATTTTGCTTGAACTTGATCTAGTTCATGTCTCCATATAAAGTCCAAGTATTCATAACAATAGCCAAGGGTTCGTTGTTTATTGGATTTAGAGTTATTAAACAATCAACAATACTTATTTGAATAAACTTCATATATGTTTACTGTTTACAAAACTACGAGTTTTAGGACATACAACCCAACAACATGAAACTTTACTTCAAACTAATGAGAGAGACCTAGGGATGTGTTGTCACACGTCTCGCTCCTATTTACTATAAACACTCTCTCCATTCACCTTGATATCGATCTATACAAATTCCACTCGTAGGGCGACACCCATGGTGCCTCCAGGCCGAGTATAGATCTCACCATGTGAAATTTAAGGATAAACGTGAAGAGGATGAAATAAGGTATTATAAACATATATGAAATGGTGTTAATACGTGTAAACTTCTTCTATGTTTAATGTTTACAAAACTACAAGGTTTAGGACATACAACCCAAAAAACTCCCACTTGGACTAAAACTCCTAGTGGGTTACAACAAAGTTGAGTGCTGTGAGAGAAAAATAAATACAATAAACTAGGACATCTCATACCCATATTTTCTACCACTTGCCCTATTTATTCTACACGTAGTCTTAAACGTTTAGGTGACCCTCGAAAATCTTAGTTGAGAAGGACTTTGTAAACAGATCATCAATATTGTTCTCATTCTTAACAGCAGTCCAATGTTCATAACCAGGATTGGACTGATACCTACTGACAATCCCTACGGCAAAGCATATTTCTAGACAAGTACATAACATTGCATACATCAAACTTTCGACTGCTGATGCATACGGTACCCATCTCATATCCTCAACTTCTTGAGGTGTCTTAGGACATTGTTCCTTTGAAAAATGTATTCCATTCCTAAAAAGTAAAAGACCTCTTTTAGAATCCTGCATCTTAAACCTAAACAACACCTTTGACAAATGTATTCCATTGACAAATGTTCTTCAATTTTGTTTAGGCTAGCATTTTGTTCTTTTGGTTTTAAACTATTTGAATCCCAAGAACATACTGCATCTATCCCAGATCTTTCATCTAAAATTGGGTTGCTAGCCAACTTTTAATGTCAGTTAGGTATCCTACATTATTCCCAATAAGTAGGATATCATCTACATACAAAACTAGAAATGCTACAGTGGTGTTGATGATCTTTTTGTATACACACGATTCATCAACGTTCTGTTAAAAGCCATAAGATTTGATCGCAGTATCAAATCTTATATTCAAGGATTTGAATGCCTGTTTCAATCCATAAATAGATCTCTTTAATTTGCAAACATTTTGCTCCTGGCCCTATTCAATGAACTCTTCTGGTTGGACCATATAAATACTCTTTTTAAGATCTCTATTTAGAAAAGCAGTCTTGACATCCATTTGCCAAATTTCATAATTATAAAAAGTGGCAATGGACAAGAGTATCCTGATTGATTTGATCATAGCAATAGGTGAGAATATTTCTTCATAGTCCACCCCCTCAACCTGGGTATAACCCTTTGCTACTAATCGGGCTTTATAGGTCTGTACCTTCCCCATATGGTCTCTTTTACGCTTGAAGATCCACTTACAACCGATAGGTCTTACATCATCAGGTTTATCTACAAGTTCTCATACTGAATTAAAGTACATAGACTCTATTTCAAGGTCCATGGCTTTGATCCACTAATTTGGATCAACATGATCCATTACCTGTTTATATGTTAATGGATCCTCTAAGCCATCATCAAGTATGTTGACTTTGATTTCAGTTAAACCTATATAGCGGTCAGGCTGTCTCACAACCCTCCCACTACGTCGAGTCTCTCTCAACTCTTGAGTAGGATGTGATGGTCTAGACGTCCTTGATCTATCTACAACTCTATTGATGAGCAAGGCTGATCAACAACTTTTGTTGATTTGTTTGTAGCATTATTTGAAAGCTCTTCCAATACTAGTTTACTGCAGGGTTTATGATCTCGAATGTGGTTTTCCTCTAGGAATGTGACATTTGTTGATACAATTACCTTATCATCCTGAAGATCATAAAACTGACCACCTCTCATTCCTTTAGGAAAACCTACAAACAAGCATAATTTTGAACGATGTTCCAATTTCTTAGGATTTTGAACCAACACGTGTGTCGGGCAACCGTAGATCCAGAAATGACGTAAACTAGCTTTACGTCTTATCCATAACTCATAAGGTGTTTCTAAAACACTCTTAGAGGGAACATTATTCAAAATGTAAGCTGCAGTCTCTACTACATACCCCCAGAACGAGTTAGGTAACCGAGCATAACTCATCATTGACCTAACCATGTCAAACAAGGGTTTGTTTCTCCTTTCAGATACACCGTTCTGCTGAGGCGTTCCCAATGCAGATAGTTATGACTGAATCTCGTGTTCTATCATATAGTCTTGGAATTTAAAGTCCAAATACTCCCCACCTCGATCTGATCGAAGTGTCTTAATAGATTAACTTAATTGGTTCTTAACCTCGGTCTTAAATTCCTTGAACTTTTCAAGAGCTTCAAACTTAAAATGAATTAGGTAAATGTAACCGTACCTTGAATAATCATATATAAAACTAATGAAATATTCATAACCTCCCCGTGCTTTAACACTCATCGGTCCACAAAGGTCCGAATGCATGAGCTCTAAGGTTTCTTTGGCTCGAAGACCTTTTCCAGAAAAATATCTTTTTGTCACTTTTCCTTCAAGATGTGACTCACACGGCGATAACGAGATATCTTCTAACTTGTTTAGAAGTCCACTTTTAGCCAGTCTCTCAATCCTATTAAGATTAATGTGGCCAAATCCCAAGTGCCAAAGATAGGTACTCTGAGAAATGCATTGCCTTTTTCTTTGAGTTTCAGTTGTTTTAAAAATTTATGTGTTATATACAGCTTCAACTTTAGATGGTTTTAACTTATATATGTTACTTTCTAAGTTTGCAGAAAATATTTATATACCTCTTTGTGTAATGAACGATTCATTAAGACAAAAAATTTACTTTGTACAAATCTTCCAATAAACAGGAAATAGATATCAAATTTCTTTTATAAGAATGTGCATCAAGAAAATTTTCTAAATGCAGATATCTATTTCCAAAAGTTAACTTAACAGCTTCCACTACTTTAGCTGAGATACGCTCCCCTGATGCAACCTAAAGTATAATCTCATCTTCTTCAAGCTGCCTCTAGGAACTAGTTTCCTAAGAAGAAAAACAAACATGATTAGTTGCCCCTGAATCCAGTATCCAGGTAGAATCTTGGTTCTCCATGATACATGTTTGAATAACTAGTAAATCAATTTTACCTAGTTTTTCTTTTTCAGCTTTCTGTGTAGTTGGAGCCTTCCCTTTCCTAGTTTTCTTCTTTTTCTTTTGAATACCTCTATTCTTGAAGAAAGAAGTGCTAGATTTACTCAAAGAAGATGATTCTTTCTGGGGTTTTCCCTTTAAGGTGGAAGCAACATTTACTTCTGCTTCTGAACCTTTATTTTTCAATAAAGAATTGTAAATCAGGAGTCCGTTGAGAAGAATCGTCAAGTTATACTCAATCTTATTCATGATTGCATTCATTTTGAATTGAAAAAAGTTCTTCGAAAGATAATGCATGATGAATCCAACTTGACTCTTCTCATTCATGACGACTCTATTTACTTCTACAATATTGAAGTGAACCATAATGTTCAGAACATGTTCCCTTACGGAGGTTCCTTCCTTCATTTTGCAGTTGTAAGCTAATTTAATTGCGTCCTATATGACAGATGTGGACTGTTGTCCAAATAGGCCTTGCAAAGAGTCCATGATCTCTCTTACAGTAGCTAACCTATCGTGTTTCTTAGACAGTACATCAGATATACTGGCTAAAATATAAACCCGAGCCTTCTCATTAGCTTTTACCCATCTATCATACGCATCCCGGATTGTTCAGTTTTTGTTGAGACCAGGGGATGGAGGACACTCCTTCGTTAAAATGAATCGAAGATCATCTATTACTAGTACCATGTTGATATTCGACTTCCAAGTTTCGTAATTATCACCGTTAAGTTTTTCAAAAGATAGCAGTTGTATAATGGATGTTGACATTGCTGAAAAAGTAAATAAATTATTAGAGAATTATTAGAGAGTGATGCTAGCAAGATTGGAAAGAGCGATGCTAGTGAGATTGGAGAAAGCGATATCCTTAGCGAGAAACCTGGAGAGAGCGACACTGCCGAGATCCAAGCTAGCGAGAAGGCAGGAGAAAGCGAGATCCTTAGCGAGAGTGGAGAAAGCGAGAGTTTGAGCGAGAAAGTTGGAGAGAGCAAGAGTGGAGAGAGCGAGATTGTGAGTGAGAAAGTGGGAGAGAGCGAGAGTGGAAAGAGTGAAAACAACGAGAAAGTGGGAAAGAGCGAGAGCGGAGAGAGCAAGAGTAGCCTGAACGCCTCATTTGAACGTCACGCCCACGCGATCGAAGGAAATTACCCGTGCATCGAACGACCGGGCATTTATGCGTTGAACTTTGCCACGATCTTATAGATTATGCATTGAAAACCCTAAATTGAATACAAACGAAGCTTGAAAACGTAAGGGCAAACGTTAATTAAAATTTAGGTGTTCGATTAAGAGGAATTCTTAAACCCTAAGAAATTGTGTTGGATGCGTTTGGGAAGAACACATTGAACCAAGGTGAAGTCAGCTTACGTTGATAAAGGGAGGATTAAACATTTGGCCATGCAGCCAAGTAGATGGTGTCAACACCATAGGAGGTTTGGACGCCTGTAAATAGAGCCGTTGGGATTTCATTTTCAAATCACAAATCACAAAATTCCTAAAAAGAGGGGGAGAATAGAATGCATTGGACAGTGAGGGTGGAGGAGAATGCATCAAATTGAGATGAGGAGATCTCCCAATCTACTCGAGCGTTTGATGTAATTCCAAATCCATCTGAAAAATAAGAGAGTCTAGTTTTCATGGTGAGGCTGCCGGAGAAGAATCTCTAAGGAATTGGGCTGAAGAACGAGAAAAAGACAGAGGGGCGAGCTATCGGGTAAGCTGGGCAAGTCTTGATGTTTGGATGATTTCGGCTAAACCATGAAGAGTTATGATCTAATATTTTATGGTAAGAGACATTTTAGAATAGTTTTGTAGAATGAAGTATCTTAAAATAAGGTTTAGAACTATGAGTAATCTAAGCTGTAATTTGGATCTGGATTCTAGGGGTAAAAAGGGAGCCCGAGGTAGAAAGGGAACTATTAGAAAGGCTCCTAAGCAACTAAGGTGATTGTTATAGTTTTGATAGTTAACATATGTCGTGAGTGTTATAGTTTTTATGTTAACATATGTTGTGAGTGTTATAGTTTTGATAGTTAACATATGTTGTGAGTGTTATAGTTTTGATAGTTAACAATATGTTGTGAGTGTTACATTGCTTTAGTAACTCAGTAGATGTTGTGCGTATTATGTTGCATGAGAAAATACCATCCCTGCTAGCATGATAATTTTGCTAGGTTAGTTATGTGTGGTAAATGTAGTGTCACTCTAGAGCATCATTTGTTAGCATGATAGTTAGGTAAAGTCAGTATATTTGGTGAATAGTTACTGCTTCTCGTTAGTCAGAAAGTACAGTAGATGTCCATTGTGAATATTTACTAAGTTAGAAGAGAAGTGCATCGTTAATACGGTAAAGCCATGATATTGTTAGTGTATGACTATGGAAACCGCGATTATGTCCCGGGTGTGGTTAGCATGCTTAACAAAGGTGCTTGGCGGGAAAATTGGTCGGCTTCGGTCGGTGAAAATTATAGTCGGTGACGAACCGGCGAGAAATATGGTGAAGTACCTAAGCATGACTAGCGGGATAAATAAAATGGTCGATGTGCACATGGTGAGAATTGGGGTCATAGGGAGGTTTCCTTTGTGATTGTATTGTTTGAATGATAGAATATATGATGCTATGTGTTGATGTTGGAATTCAATAGTAGCTGCGGTGATTTAGCCATTGATTGCACTTAAGTTCAGTGTGAGTGCCAACATGTGATTGGTTTCCAAAATGATGATTTTCAAAATGATTTTCATCTTTAAAAGAACCACTCACTAGCTTAGTAGCTCATACTCTTCAAAATGTTTCTTAATCTCCCCCCCCCCCCCCAGGGTAGTGGAAGATGAGGAAGTTCCAGGGTGCTGCTAAGGTAAAGGTTTGCCACGTCCCCCAATATTAACACACTTTCCAGTACGGCTTTGTACCGATGTCCGTTATAAACTATGTTGTTATGTCCTTAAGTTGTATAAACGTTATATCACTATCGTAATAAAAGATGGGCCTACTTAATCCGTTATAGTTTATCTCCTTGACTTAATCATTCCGCTGTTTATAAGTTATAATATGGTATCAGAGTTATTCCGCAAGAATCATTAGGCAGTAAGTGTCAGCTCAAGGGTTGATAACTGCTGCAGATCCCTCTCCCAGGCTGAGAAGGTGGTCTGGGGGCGGGGTGAGACACTTTCTAATCCAATTTATTTAGAAAAAATAATGTACCCATTTTCATTATTATTTTGCTACGATACTTCAGTGAGTCAAGACATTCTTGACTAAATACTAATACCAGAATAACTCTTATCCTTATGGTACTTAGTTACCGTTTATTTGGTAAATAACTTTACTAACACTTGGTAAGTCTTGTAAGTGTATACCCGCTACTTTCTAATTACAGAGATCGAAAACAAATAAGCCCTAGAAGGAGACACACGTTTGAAAAATGGACCTAAGTAACTCTATCCATTTCTAGAGTTCATGGTGTTCAAAATCCTATATTACAAGCCTCCGAAGGGATACCAGTTGCTAAACGACTAGCAAAGAGTCGTATAAAGCCAACCAGCAGGCGCAACATAGGAATCTCACTGTGTGACGTAATGGAAGAGACCGTAGGATGTGTTGACACACACCCTTCACCCACTTACTATGAACTACTTCCCCTATTCACCTTGTTATTGACCCATGAAAACACTTTCCAAAGGGAGGTTGCCGGTAATAGTAACTCGAAGTCGAGCATGGATCTCACAGTGTGAACTCCTAGGGACGTGAGAGCTAGAAATAATATATCGCATATACTATTAATCTCCCACTGAAGTGTTCTATTTTATAAAAAGTCGGGTATTTACTTGGTTATTAACCGGCTAATGTTTTAACAACCTAAGTCTGGGTGATTTTTCCTAGTATAACTCTTATACCAGGATTAACCTATGATATCTAGGTGATAAACAAATTTTATTACCTTACACCACTCATGCATGCTCATAAAACTAGCGTTATTGACTTAGACGCCAGTTTGATCTCTAGGTAGGAGGTGTTCCGTAAACCGTCAACTTAAGTACCCCAGCCTTAGACAAGATCTCCCTAGGTAAGTAAATAACTCTTGTTTTACAAGTAGTCGACCTATTTTAACTCTTAAAAAGGTGATTGAATTACAACAGTTAACCCTAGATGAGCATGCATTTTATCTTTGTTATAGATTTTAAAAGTCTTGGTTATTTTATAACAACTATAAAAAAAAATTATAACATTTATAACCCAAGAACATTCATCTATAACATGCTTCCTTAAACAAACATGATTTAATATAACACTTATATTAAAACCTAGCATGCATACTATACATTATAACACTTATAACATATAACAAATGCATGCAACATGCTTATCCTATGGCGGGGTTCTTAAAAAACTATATGGCATACTTTAGCATACATAATCAAACAATATTATACATCACATGCATAATAAGTAAACAACACTAAAGTGGACCGATTTTGGCACTAAAAGAAAACAAGCAACTAAATTATTACATAATTCAGCAAGTAACTCATTTGAACCGGCTTCAAACACTTTGAACCAACTTGAACCAGCCAAAAACCATATGAACCGGCTTGAAAACACCAAAACCAGGTTGAACCAGTCAAACCGGCTCAACCAGGTCAATTGGACCGGTCCAGAATATCTAGATCCGCTAGTCAACGCGCGCACATGAAGTCAACTCAAAGGATACATGGGTCGTCGGGCGCGAGTCAGGTCACGAAGCGGGCACACGTGCGGGTCGGGTCGACAAGGCAGCTGGTGATAATGGACAGAAATGCACGTTATTACAGTACTAAGTTATTAAACAATGCAGGTTTGCGTTGATAAAATATATAAGATTGCGTCCAAAAAGCAATAAGTTCATAACATTGTGGTTGCATGCATTCATCACATGAAAACAATTAACTTTTGTATTTTTGTACAGAATATGCGTTAATGCAAGGCAAAAAATGCGATCATAAGAAAGCAATGGTCGAGCGCAGCATTACCGCAAGGCTTTACAGTGATTTGTGCTCGCAAATATCTGCTCAAGAAGGATTGCCGCATAGAGCCACCGCAACTTAGTGGGCACATCTAGGTGAAAAGCATAAGAAATCACGATGGGATAGAAAGCCGATGATGATCGAGTCCAAATTAAGTTGACAAGTGGCTAACGAACTACTGTAGTAAGTACACTCAACTTTTCAGTGAAAAATATTCGGAAAATCAGACAGAGAATTAATGTCATCCCATCAGTGCAATCATAATAGAGAAGAAGCCCTTCACCCTGAAGCTCTATAAATATCGAAGGCAACCTTCAGTGAAGGGGTTCGTCGAGTTTGATAGTTAGATAATTTTCTCCGTAGTTAGAAGTAGCCTTGTTCTTAGTTTTCCTTGTTATTAGAAGGAGGAAGCGAGAGAAGTGAGATTGTGCCGAGAGATTGTTCCGGTGAACTTGGAAGAGTTTTGGAAGTGTCGAGATTAGAGAGAGGGCTAACTCTTGAGGAAGCAGGAATATCTTTTGAACAGAATAGAGTTAACAGTGTAAAAGCCTTGGGAAGTAAGGGATTGCTACCAGGCTCTCTATCCTTATCTTCAATTTTCATTTTGTACTTAAACTTATCTATAGAAATGGAATCTACTTCTTTATATCTGTTCACTCTCTGTTTATTACGCAGGAGTAGCTAAATCTATCGAATGGGTTAAGAAGCACTTAGCTAGCATAACTGGGGATCTTCATTCGATGCGATTATCTTGTATTATGTATGCATCATTCGTCCATTAGAGATACTTGGGAGGGTAGTCTAAGAACAGAATCTAGGCTTAGAAAAGTTGGGTTAGAATCTAGGCTCGGGAGAGTCAGATTAGAACGCATAATCAAGAGATAGAAGTTTATAAATAAGCACTGTTTGCTATTAACAAATCACATGCATCCTAGAGATAGGTTATGATTGTGTGTGGCCACCTTGTCTTTGTGTGCATCTTGCATCATCACATAGGCAAAAAGTAGAGACTTAGGAATAAGCTCTATGAACATTATCGCATTTGCATTGGAAAATGATTTGCTATCGCATGAGTGTAGCATGGTTGCATAGTTTGACGCATTCCCGGAAAAAGCAAGCTAAAGTCCTTCTCAAACCATTCATCCCCATACTCAGTGTATCTACTGCATAATCAATCTTTTCTCAAATCTGCCACATACTTTTTATACCGCAAACAACAACCCAAACAACGTTTTGATTTAATGGTTACTGCAAAGTCTTCTTAAAAATTATCACCGTATACCGTTTTCCCTAGTCCCTGAGTTCTACCCTGGACTTGCCAGGAAACTCGGTAGTATTTATACCTAGATTTTAGTGAGAAAACTTGTTGCTTAATGCATTTCCATCACCACATTTCATTCCATTATTTCATCACAAAAAATAACGCATCAAGTTTTTGGCACCGTTGCTGGGGACTTCGGCAATTCAGTGTGCTAACGGTAATTTTTCTGATTTCTTTGCAGCTCTCAATCTCTGGTGAATTACGACCCAGAGATTGAGAGGACGTTCTGACAAAGATTGATAGATTGCCACCAACAACAACAACCAGATAAAGACGATATGGCAGAGCAGCCTGGAAATGGAGGACCAAACGAAAACAATGTCATGGCGAATCCAATCCTACTAGAAAACGATGGCAATAGGCCCATTCGAGACTATGCATCGCCAAACCTCTACAATTTCTCTCTAGGAATCATGAGGCCTGCCCTTGACGGATCCCAATTGGGATGATACTGGTGATGTTGCAGATGATCTAGACTGCTGGACAATTTGGAGGACGATGTGGCGAGGACCTGCACGCCCACCTCCGGAATATCTCTATCGAAGAAGTTTGACTAACTTTGTTTCCATTTTCCCTATGTGATCAGGCTCGAAAATGGGCATATTCTCTCGAACCGAGGGAGATTACTTCATGGGAACAAGTCGTAGAGAAGTTTATGAAGAAATATTTCCCACCCACTGAGAACGCCAGGAAAAGGAAATTAATAACCAATTTTGAATAGGACATGGACGAATCGCTCAGCGATGCTTGGGCGAGGTTTAAGAGGCTGGTAAGAGACTGTCCACACAACGGATTACCAGACTCCTTGCAAATGGAGATCTTTTATCATGGATTAAATCCCGTTTCGCAGACCGCTGCCAATGTGTTAGCCGTTGGTGGTCTGCTAGACAAAACGTATGATGAGGCTAAGAACATCCTGGATTGCATCTCTAAAAATCACGAGGACTAGAGATAGAGCGATCAGAGATTGAGAATAAAGGATAATGACGCAAACAATGGTGCTATCGCATCACTTCAGAGTCAAATGACTACAATGATGAACTTAATACAGGGAATCATAATCAAAAGCCCAACACTGCATAGTGGGCAAGTGAACGCAATCAATCAGACTGCCGCAAGGTGTGCGACTTGCAGTGAAGGACACGCGATGGAGGAATGCCCACAAAATCCACAGTCTATTTATTTTGTGAAGAATAATCCATTCTCGAACACGTACAAATTTGGGTGGAGAAACCACCTCAACTTTGCATGAAAAAATTAGCAGCAAAATTTTCAATCAGTGGCCCAACAAGAAGGGCCACCTGGATTTTTCCAGCGAAATAACGGTCAGACGAGTAGTCAAGCCAGTAGTTCGCAACTACTACAATATTCCTCCTTGGAAAGTTTGTTGAAGCAATATATCGAGAAGAACGAAATGTGTGCTTCAATACCAGGAGATGTCTATTCGCAACCTGAAACTACAGATGAGCAGATTGCGAGTGAACTCAAGAACAGAACGCAAGGGGCCCTGCCGAGTTCAACAAAACTCCCACGCAAACCCAGGGGAACGAGTAAAGAGCAATGTCAAGTCGTGACATTGCAGAGTGAAAAGACTATGTAGGGGAGAAGAATGAGCTAGCCAGATTGCACCAATTGCGCTGGAACCTGAGATTGCAGTGACTCAAGAAGAAGAATGAGAAAAAGAAGCGATAGAGCCAGAAATTGCGTTCACCTCAAGAGCCAAGAGAATAGGGGACTGTGGAGAGTACATGTGCCACCTTTCCCACAGAGACTCAAAAGAAGAAGAATGACCAGGTACAGGTACACACACTTTATGACTATGTTAAAACAATTGCATATGAATATTCCGTTCACTGAAGCGATTGAGAGATGCTCGCATATGCAAAGTTTCTCAGGATATGGTGACCAAGAAGAGAGGCAACTGGTAAGTTTTCCATGGTGGCTTTGACATAAAGTTCCAAATCTATAATCCCACCAAAGATGCGCAATCCTGGGAGTTTTACTATACTTTGTTCCATTGGAGGATTGTACATTGGGCAAACATTGTGTGATCTTGGAGCTAGCATCAAACTTGATGGTCTTGTCGATTTTTTAAGCAGCTGAATGTGGGGCAACTTGCACCCACGACTGTGACTCTCCAACTAGAGGAGAAGGTGAAGGACGTGCTAGTCACAATCAACAAATTTATATTACCAGTCGACTTCATCATCTTAGACTACGAAGCAGACAAGGATGTGCCCATCATCCTGGGGTGACCATTTTTATCAACAGGTCGTGCCGAAATTGATGTGCACAAAGGAGAGATCACCTTGAGCGTGAATGGACAGAAGCTCAAGTTCGACATCATCCGTGCCATGAAGTATCCTGATGAATAAGACCTAATTGAATCTGACGACGACCAGAGTTTGAATGAAGAAGAGAAACCTGAAGACAAAAGTGAAGATGAGGATGTGAGCGCATCCATTGTCACATGTAATGCGATCATAGAAAAAACAATCAAGGAAGATGAGATGATCACAACCCAAGAAGAAGAGCCAACAGTAAATGAAGAAAGAAAAACAATGAAACCGTCCTTAAAACAACCACCAACAATAGAGCTGAAGACCCTGCCCAACCATCTAAAGTATGCGTTTTTGGGGCAGAATGAAAAGCTCCTGGTATTCATTTCCTCTAACTTAATGAAGACCAAGAGAATGCGCTGCTGAGCATTCTGAGAAAATATGTGAGAGCGATTGGCTTGATGCTCGCAGACATTCGAGGAATTAGCCCCGCATACTTATGCATCAAATTCATCTCAAAGAAAACCACAAGGGATCAATCGAACATCAGTGCAGACTCAACCCTGTGATGAAAGAGGTCGTAAAGAAGGAGATAATCAAGTGGTTAGACACGAGCATAATCTATCCGATAGCAGACAGCACGTGGGTCAGCCCCGTGCATGCCGAAAAAAGGTGGGATGACGGTAGTCCCCAACACAAATAACGAGCTGAAACCACGAAGGGCTATCACCGGATGGCGTATTTGCATGGACTACTGCAAGCTGAATGCGGCAATAAAGAAAGATCATTTTCCTTTACCTTTCATTGACCAAATGATGGATCGGCTAGCCGAAAATGACTTCTACTGCTTTTCTGATGGGTATGCCGGTTATAATCAGATCATGATTGCTCCCGAAGATCAGGAAAATACCACATTGACCTGCCCATATGGAAATTTTGCTTTTCGCCGCATGCCATTCGGCCTCTGCAATGCGCCGAACACTTTCCAAAGGTGCATGATGGCCATCTTTTCAGAATATCTGAAAGACTCTGTTGAAATATTCATGGACGACTTCTCTCAATATAGGCACACATACGAAGTCTGTCTTGCCAACTTGGAAAAGATATTGAAAAGATGTGAGGAGATGAACCTCGTACTTAACTGAAAGAAATACCATTTTATGGTGAAGGAGGGCATTGTGTTGGGGATAAGGTATCTCAGGACGGGTTGGAGGTGGACAAGAAAAAAATTGAAGCAATTGAAAAGCTCCCACCTCCAACAAGTGTAAAGGCTGTAAGGTTTCTTGGGGCATGCCGGATTTTATAGACATTTTGTCAAGGATTTCTGAAAAATAGCACGACCACTAAGTGCGTTGTTAGAAGTTGATAGGAAATTTGACTTTGATGATAATTGCCACAACGCATTCATGATTTTAAAGAACGCACTGACGACTGTGATAACTTATAGAAATACAAGTTATTTATTCCACCTTATCCAGATATTGCAGCCAAAAGTTAGTAATTATGCACCAATTGTATGAAAATTAACCTAGTATGAAAATAATTATAAATGTTTGCAATTACACCCATTAACGCCAAAAAGATGGAGGACAAGCCAAACTTTACTTTGTTTTGCAGGAGACTAAGTCACCGCTTGCGCTCAAGGCTCATGAGAAACTAATCAACGCATCTCTGTCACATTGCGCCCGTCGATTAACCATGAAGAGATGATTACCGAAGTAACGGCGTAATATGATAGTCGGTCCAGAGTTATGCATTGATCGCATGTGGCAATAAAAACAAACACCGCATGTGAACCCATGATCGAAAGATGCAGCTGAGCAACGTAAAGATGGAGGATTGAGACACGTGTACAACTAACCGTTGTGCAGATTTGACAGTCCGATTGCATAATAGAAGGAATAATATCCCTCCATCTTCGAAATTTCCATAAAAAAAGTGGGGACTAGAACGCCAGAGTCAAAGGATCTGCTCCTATAAATACCCCAACGATTTCAGAGAAAAATATGCTATTTGATACTGGGCTAAGTGCTGTAAGATTTTAGAGAGAAAAAGGTTGAGCTGAGAGCTAAAAAGAAGAAATCTGGGAAGAGAAAGAGATAAGGCCGAGAGGTAAATCTCAGATCTGACCAACTGTATACCTGATCGATGCTCTGTGCAGAGACCCTTGCTACCGATGGAGCAAGCCTGAGAGGGAAGCTCTTCCTACCATCGAAACCATCCTATCCGGCAAGCAGATCTCCATCGAATCTGTGCCAAGATATTGGCACTGGATTGTATCTGTTCTATCACTCTTTCATTATATTTCATATTTTCTTTATCTCTTCATTCACACATCATGTATCAAACACTTAGTAGAAATATTGAATGATAGATTTCGTTTACCATTCTCTGTCTGTTTCCATTCACCCATTAGTCACTTTCTTCATGATGTTTCCTTAATCCCTTGATGAGCAATATGAATCACCAAGAACTTAATATGTATTAAAGTTATAAAATACGTTTAGCTAAAGCATGCTAGACGACATCTTCACTGTGAGAGCAGAAGTGAAGATTTCATTCTGATCTATCGAGAAAAGGTCAGAAGAGTGCGTTAACTAAAGCGAATAGTACTTCATCGTATTCAATTCTTTTATTATTTTTTTTGTAACTTCACTAAATTCTCTGACTCTTGTACAGGCATGAGAAAATTTTGTTTGTAATGTGACCATTTGTAGTATATTCGCGTACTTTGTTAATAGTCAATACAATCAAAGTACATATTTCACTCTACTCTTTGCCTGTGCCTCTTTCTTTATCTTCCTTTGTTAATCTTTGCTATATTTGTACTCTTGTATTTTTACAATCTTCATTGTGTTGCTATGATGTATTATGTGTTACACTTAGAAACATTTCCTATAATTAGTAAATTCTGACTAACACTTAGTTAACTCTTACTTTAGCAGTACTTTACCTTTTATCTTTCAAAGTCATTCTCAAACCTTCTTTTTGAAATTTTCTTCTAAGTCTTTGTCTAGTCTATTCAAACAACGAAATGAGGACCTTGCTCATCTTTAAATTTGGGGGTGGGGAAGGTCTGAGCAGATGAACTCAGAAGTATGTAGTATTTCAGAAAATGCATCTATTTCCATTTAAAAAAAAAACAAAACTAAATTTTTATGCAAAACTCCAATGTTAGGGCAAGGGAAAATTTCAAAATTGTTCCCAACCTGATAAGAGTTTAGTTATGAAAGGAACCTGCTCGTAGTTAGATGTTCGTATGACACTCGTAGGAACAAGCCAAAACGAAGGTGGGTCTCCAAGAACAACGTAGTATAAGTCGAAAAGGGAAAAAGAAGGCAAGGGACAACTCCTCTTATTATCATGAGTTAAAGTTATAACTGGCACACTACCGTAGTTGGATGTTCGTATGACACCCGTGGGGACAAGCCAAAACGAAGAGTGTAACCATGACCAACTGTCTCTAAGTGAATAAATGACGCAAAGTTTTGCTCACCGCATATAGATACATCAAGTTGTTTTGATAAAGAAGGGATAAGCATTCTATTTTGAAAACTCGAAAAGTGTCTTTGAACAGAATTTTGTTACATAGAAGCATAAAGTAAGGCTTGCTAAGAATTAGCAAGGATAGAAGGAAAGTGCGATGTCAGGTAATGTGCCTAAGTGTAACATTCGAAGCAACCAATCATCGTAGAAATATAGGATAGGAATGGAGCATGATTGCCTTAGTAGAAGATATGCTTGAGGACAAGCATATATCTAAATTTTGGGGTGTTATAACTTGTAGAAATACAAGTTATTTATGCCATCTTATCTAGATATTGCAGCCAAAAGTTAGTGATTATGCGCCAATTGTATGAAAATTAACCTAGTATGACAATAATTATAAATGTTTCCAATTACACCCACTAACACCAAAAAGATGGAGGACAAGCCAAAATTTACTCTATTTTGCAGGAGACCAAGTCACCGTTTGTGCTCAAGGCTTATGAGAAACTAATCAATGCATCTCTGTCACATTGTGCCCGTCGATCAACCATGAAGAGGCGATTACTGAAGTAATAGCGCAATACGATAGTCGGTCCAGAGTTATGCTTCGACCGCATGTGGTAATAAAACCAAATACCACATGTGAACCCATGATCGAAAGATGCAGTTGAGCAGTGTAAAGGCCGGAGTCAAAGGATCTGCTCCTATAAATACCCCAGCGATTTCAGAGAAAAATATGTTATTTGATACTGGGCTAAGTGCTATAAGATTTTAGAGAGAAAAAGGCTGAGCTGAGGGCTGAAAAGAAGAAATATGAGAAGAGAAAGAGATAAGGCCGAGAGGTAAATCTTATATCCGACCAGCTGTATACCCGATCAAAGCTCTGTGTAGAGACCCCTGCTACCGGTGGAGTAAGCCTGAGAGTAAAGCTCTTTCTACCATCGAAACCATCCTATCCGGCAAACAGATCTCCATCGAATCTGTGCCAAGACATTGTCACCGGATTGTATCTGTTCTATCTCTCTTTCATTGTATTCCATAGTTTCTTTATCTCTTCATTCACACATCATGTATCAAACACTTAGTAGAAATATTGAATGTTTTGATAGATTTCGTTTTACCATTCTTTGTCTGTTTTCGTTCACCCATTAGTCACTTTCTTCATGATGTTTTCTTAGTCCCTTGATAAGCAATATGAATCACCAAGAACTTAATATGTTCTAAAGTTATAAAATACGTTTAGCTAAAGCATGCTAGACGACATCTTCACCTGTGAGAGCAGAAGTGAAGATGTCATTCTAATCTATCGAGAAAAGGTCAGAAGAGTGCGTTAACTAAAGTGAGTAGTAGTTCCAGACATGGAAGCAACCTTGTGTTCATTACGTTAAACTCTATTTCACCACAGACATGGAAACGCGGCCGATCACTGAGAGGTGTACGCCAAGAAAAGAGTGGAACGATATTTATACCTTCAATTCAATTAAGAACTTGCGTTGTTTGTAATACTTATCTTTCTCTTTCTAATCTATTCACAAGACTTATCGTCGCATCCCACATCTTTGCACAATCTTCACAGCCAGCCTTAATCCTAGTATCTTACATATAATGCCTGTATCTTGTAACATCTAGTTTAGGTTTATTATACTTCCATGTTTTATCGCATTCTACTGCTTTCCTTTATTTTACTATAATTTACATACTGTACACACTTTTATAAAGAATTGAAAAACCCGATCACATATACCATGAACATACCGCAATAAACAGCACCACTTCCTCGTGTTCGACCTCGGATCACACCGAGAAACTTGCGGTGGAATTACACTTGGTTCCATCGTAAGGAAACTTGTGACAACACAAGTCATACTACTTGAGCATCTCTAATTAACGCATAAATAGTAGTTGTATCACATCATCATGAGCATTGAATATCATACATACAAAACGCGTTCACCCGTATTGATCACACCAGATTACACACTTCCCTTTGAAGTAATGTGTGATGCGAGCGGATATGTGATGGGAGCAGTGCTAGCACATAATAGAAAAATAATAATGCATCCCATCGTGTAACATCCCACACCTTTTTATTTATTTATTAATAATGTATAACTTTTCCTTTTTCAGTAATTGTCCTTAGTTGAAGGGCATGTTTGGAATTTTGAATTTAAAGTATAAGTGCGAGGATTTAAGTGTTGTCGTGGAAATTATTAAAAAATTATTCAATTTGAAAAGTTATGGCAGAAATTAATTATTTTTTTGAAAAAGTAAAGGAATTAAATAGTATAAAGTGGGTTAAGAAAAGGATTTAATTAGAGTTATATTGTTTTCCTTATTATTATTTAGGATTTTTCTTCTCTACATTTAACCTCCTACTTTAGATTTAGTGTTAGGATCTTACAGTCTCACCCTCCCATTAGCCCGAGAGGGACTCAGTTTGAAAATTGGAGAACAAACCAATTGTTCATTAGAGGATCAGTGGGACTTAAGGAGCAAGATGTAATCTTGGAGGTAAAATAGCTTTTGACCTAGCCGTTATTACGAACAACCTATGAAGGGTTGACTTAATGATTATAGTTAAATCAAGTGGACAGAAATATATCTACAGTGAGGGGAGTACAACTGCTGGTCTTTAGTGGGTGACCCGGTAGATAACAAATATTGATTAATTCGGTTTAAAGAGTTTGACCAATTAATCTCGGATCGTTTGGGCCCATGATCTGCAGGTTCATTAGGTTCCCTTACTAGCTCATAAACGAACTAAACCTTAGAATAATGTGCTGAGAAAATTTGAAATTTTCAAATTCGAATTTAGGGAATTTTTAATTATATGTGGTATAATTGAATATTTAATTATCGAATTAAACGAAATTAGAGAATTAAAAAATATTTAAATATGATTTAAATATTTGTTACATGAATAAGGATTCATGATGAGAAAATTGGTGTTTAGTTAATTTCATATTTGATATTAAATTATTCTTTAATCAATTATTTAAAAATAATTTTACTTAAAATTAATTATAGAATTAACTTTATGTAAAATTAAAGAATTTTAATTATTAAATTAATATTATATAAAATTATTTTCCATTTTTGAAAATTTGATTTCAAATTCTCATTAAAAATGGAAAACTACACTTAATGGGATTTTCCAACTTTAGACACCTAAATCCAACTATTAAAGACCAAATTTTCCACTTTCTTAATTGGGATTTGGTGTCAATTTCCCATTAAATGAAGATTCATGCTATTACTTAACTAAATGGAGTCATTTTGCTGAGATTAAGAAGACACGCAATCTGTTTTTTTTTTTTTTTATGAAGAAGAGTTCTTCATCTTCTTGACATGATAACTCTCCAATTCTTTAAAATTTCCTAAAATTTAACTCATTTTGGGTTTCACCACCCAATTTAAGATCATAATTGCTTCTGCCTCTTGCTTGTTAACTCTATCAATTGGTATCACATCATGATTTAAGCACTCAATTTGTTAATTTCAGCTTGGTGGGTAATTTTCATAGGTTGTATGAAAATGTAAACTGATATGGATATATTCAGTTTTGGCATTAAATTTCTCTTCAGTTCAGTGTTAATTGTTGAAATTGACTCTTTTGTTTATGGGCCTTAATGTGTGATTAAGTGTCTATAAATTTGTTAGAGTCAATACAGTTGCAATTAGGTTGTAATTGAAGAAAGAAACGAGAAAGGTCAGCTGCACAAAACAAGGTTTGAAGCTACCGCAATACAGCATCGCAATGTTGCCTGTAGAGCATCGCAACGTTGTTCTCCAGATAGCTCGTGGCGTTGCAATGTTGTTCATCACAGCCCATAATGTGTGTGTGCAACCCCATCGGTGGTTTAAGTGAGCCGGTTTGGTTGGTTCGGGTCTTGGAGGTCCAATTCAACCGGATTTTGGTTGGTTCAACCATTTTTGGAGCCTTTGAGGTCAAGTTCGGGTGGTTTGGGTCTGGTTCGGGTCAGTTCGTACGATCTAGATGCTATTTGAAGCTATTTTTTTAATATTATTGTAATAATTTAGTCTCTTTGCTTCCTTAGGATGTCAAAACTGGTCCATATCTGTGTATATTTTATTATTTATGTATTATGAAGTTTTATTATAATTAAATAAATCTTGTATGTTCATATAGTAGGTCATGTAGATTTAAAGTCCCACCATAGGAAGCATGTAGCATGCATTGAAAGTATGTTATAAATGGTTATAATATATAGTGTGCATGTGTTAGGGTTTCATGTTTAATATAAAGTGTTATATTAAATGTTGAAATTCTTGCTATATGTTATGGATTAGAACTATGTCTATTTTCTATAAAGTGTTATAAAATGAATTAGACATTTAAAATCTATAACAAAGATAAAACGCATGCTTACCTAGGGTTTATAAATAACAATTTGTTTTAATAGTTAAAATAGGTCGTTATCTAGTAAAACTTTGGTTAAAAATTCAACTGATCTATAATTCTGTCTAAGGCAGGAGGTACTTAAGCTGACAGTTTATAGAACACCTCCTACCTAGGGATTATAGTCAAATTATTGAGCGTTGTTAACCTAGTGTTATGAGCATGTGTGAGCGATGTGAGGTTTTAAAATTTGTTAATCATCTAGACCTCGTCGGTTAAATCCAAATATAAACGTTATACTTGGAAAATCACCTAGACTTAGGTTTTTTTATTAGCTGGAATATACCTTAAGTAAATATTTACCTAAAAACAATTAAAACACTTTAGTGGGAGATTAATAAATTATACAATATGTTGTTCTTAGCTCTCACATCCCTAAAAGTTCACACCGTGAGATTAATGCTCGGCTTCATGTCTCCCTGAGAGTGACCTCCATTCGGAAGGCGTTTGTTGATAACTTGAAGAAATACAAGTTATTTATACTACTTTATTTAGATATTGCGGTTAAAAGAGAGGAAAGTTACTGTATGCGTTCATGGCTCATCATTCAGGAATGAATAGACAATCAACACAATGACGGTGCATGCGACAATTGATCCAGAGTTAAACTTCAACAGCATGCGGTAATAAAAACAACACCACACATGGGCACATGATCGAAAGATTCAAATGCGTAATGCAATCACGAAGGATTTTGACACGTGTACAACTAACCATTGTGCATTTTCGACAAACTGATTGCATAACAGAAGGAATATTTATTCCACCATTCTCGAAATTTCCATAACAATAAAGTAGGGACCACAAGTCAGAGAGTCAAAGCTTTCATCTATAAATACCTTCAAGGAATTCACTACAAGATATACTTGATATGGGATAATTGATACGAGACTATTGAGAGAGAGGCTGATCTGAGTGTTGATCGGAGAAGATCTGTGAAGAAAAGAGACAAGGCTGAAAGGTGAGTCTCAGATCGAATCATTCCAAATCCCCACTGTGAAGCTCTGTACCTAGATCAACTCTACCGGTTGAGCAAGCCTGAGAGGGAAGCTCATCCTTTTATTCACTCCATCTACGCCGGCAAGCAATCTCTCCATCCAGATCAGTGTCAAGACGTTGGCACTCTTCTGTATCTGTTTCTAACTCTTATTCATCAATTGTATTTCATCTTCTTAGTCTAAATCATTCACAACCATGTATCAGACGCTTGATTTTATAATTAAATGTCATGATCACTTTCATTTCCACATTCCTTTCTATTTCCATTCCTCCATTAATCGCTTTCTCAACGATGTTTTCTTAATCCCTTGGATATTAATATGAATTAAACAAATAACTTAATCTGTGCTAAAGAAATAAAGATGTTTAGCTAAAGCATACTAGACGGCATCTTCACCTATGAGAGCAGAAGTGAAGATGTCATTCTAATCTGTCGAGAGAAGGTTAGAAGAATGCGTTAACTAAAGCAATAAGTACTTCCAGAGATGGAAGCAACCTTGAGTTCACTACGTTCATCCCTATTTCACCACAGAGATGTGGGAAACACAGTCGATCACTAAGAGGTGTACGCCAAGGATAAGCTAAACCGTACTTATATCTTTAATGCAATTAAGATACTTGCGCTGTTTATATTAATTATCCTTTCTCTTTTTGTTTCACACATAAGCCTTGCCACCGCATAACACGATCTTTGTATAATCTTCACAATTAGTCTCAACCTCAGTATCTTGTATCATGTAACCTGTATCTTGTATCATCAAAGCTTAGGTTTATTTTATCACACTTTACTTTTATCGCAATTTACTTTATTATCGCATTTTTTTTATCGCTTATCTTTACTTTACTGCACAATTTATTTTATCGCATGTACAAACCACACTTTTATTAATGTGAAAAACCCTCGGTCGCATATATCACAAATATAACGCAATTAACCTAAAAAAATCCCTGTGTTTGACCTCGGATCACACTGAGAAACTTGCGGTGGAATTATACTTGGTTCCAATGCGAGGAAACTTATGACAACGCACAACATACCAATAGAACATGCATTAATAATGAATACATCTAGAAGTAGTATCGCATATCATCGCAATCATCCATGCGTTGTATGACATAAGAAGATAAATTTTATTCATTCATATTCATACATGTCAACAAGTTTATGGCATCATCGCATTTTATGTCATCAAGCTTAGAGTAAAATTATGTCTTATGCATTACAAGTTTATGGCGCCGTTGCTGGAGATTGGTTAACGGTTATTATTTGAAAATGTTTGCAGTATTTTGCAGGACAGATCTCTTTGTATTGGCTATTCAACGCGAAGAGCAGTCTAATAGTTTATAGTACTGATACCGAATTAGAATTCGTAGCTGACCCAGAGATCGAGCGTACCTTTCACGCACGGGCATGCCAGAATCGAGCAAGGAAAAAGAGAGCACCTGATATGGTAGATAATAATGATATTGCGGCTCCCGTAGGAAATCAAGGGGCAGTATGGCCAGTGCAAGATCCAATGTTCCTTGTTGTTGACCCCAACATTCCCATGAGGAACTACGCGGTGCCCAACCTGTACGATTTTTCTCCTAGGATTTCGAGGCCTATGGTAGAGGAAAACGCAAGGTTCGAAATAAAACCGATCATGCTTCAAATGATCCAGAACACAGGGCAATTTGGGGGTCTATAAGGTGAAGTTGCCCACCTGACTAGTTTTGTCGAAATGTGCGCCAACTTCTCATTACCTGGCGTTACCCCTAAAGGTATTAGACTGTATTTATTCCCTTACACCTTGAGGGACGAAGCCAAGAGATGGGCTCACTCACTGGAACTGAACGAGATTACATCATGGGATCAGCTGGTGAAGCAATTCATGAAGAAGTTCTTCCCACCAGTCGTCAACGCAAGGTGACGAAAGGATGTGCTGAACTTTGAACAAATGGACAATGAGACCCTGAACAACGCCTAGGTGAGATTTCGAAGATTGGTAAAGAACTGCCCGCATATCGAGATACCTGATTGCATTTTGATGGAGACATTTTACAATGGCCTGAGCAGATCAACGCAGGCTATTGTTGATGCCTTCGCGGCAGGAGGTATACTGAGGCCAAGGTCATCCTTGACCGCATATTGCGGAACATGGATGACTAGATTGATGATGGTAATGGAGGCAAAGGCTCTGAGAGAAGAAAGAATGACACTGCCATTGTCCCTACGGAGACAATGACAAGTTTGGCCGCTCAGATGGCCGCAGTGACCTCAATACTCCAATCGATGGCAATCAATCAAGGAGCCATCCCTCAACAATCAGCGCAACCTGCTGCACCGGCTCAAGTGGCCGCAATATGTTGCGTTAATTGTGGAGGGGCTCATGTAGCAGAAATGTGCCCATCGAATATTCAACAAGTATGCGCCATCCAAAAAAGCCCCTTCAATTGGGGAGGGAATCCTAACCAAGGGGGGCCAAGCAACCATCAAAGTGGTAGTCGAGGGAACCCTCCTCCTTTTCAGCATAACTCGAATCAGGGCAACCAAGGCCATCGCATAATCAGCAACCCTCATCTTCAAACACCTCTGAAAGCTCATTGGAGACCCTGCTCAAACAGTATATGGACAAAAATGACGCAGTAATGTAAGTGCGGGCGTCTTCAATTCGAAACTTAGAGATTCAAGTGAGCTAGCTTGCATCTGAGCTTAGAAACAGAACACCTGGTACGTTGCCCAGCAACTCTGAAGCCCCAGGATCTCATGGAAAAGAGCAATGTCCCTAGGACATTGGGCAGGCAAGCTGGACCGCCTGCAGAGGTGTGGGTTGTGCTCATTCAAAGAAAGTCATCTTCCGGTCCATATCTCACATCTATGTTTAAATGCTTTCTTTAATTCTGTCTTTATAAATTTTTTAACTTTTTCTTTACTGCTTCATTTAATTTGCTGTATGACTTTATGAATTTATTCTTCATTTACTGTCATTGCATTTATTTTTATACTGTTTTTAATTCTTTCTACTTTTCCATCATGAATGCGTTATTCTTTTATTGGTGAATAATTGAGTAATGAGAATAAATTTATTACTGCAAGTCATAGCAACTTGCGTTGATGAAAAAAAAAATAATAAAATAAAACACATTCAATATGCATGGCGATAATGGACGCATCTTGAACCAACAAGATACACTTTGCATTCATCCAACTCAAATGCATTGCGTTGAGGGGTGTGTTGCGCACGTGTGTGTCCTTTGCCCATCCTTAGCAAAATTCACTATGTTGAGGTAGTGTTGCGCTGGTAGCAACACCGTGGAGCCAATCCTCCAGAAATGCATTTAATTAAGGGCTGTGTTGCGGGGAGGCATTCATTATTGCCTGTCCTCTGCGAAGATGCATTTGCATTGGTGAACACATTGCGTTAATCTTTTCCTTGCGTCCATTCGAATAAAACTTTAAAGATAATTCTTTTTGCAAAATTGAGAAGTCCAATCGTTTCATATTCCAAAGAAATGATGAGTCTGCAGACGAAAGGATGTTTACTCTAAAACCTCATAAATGAGGGGAGTTCAAACGGTGGACCTTTTGAGTGTCTCGAGGCCTGCCACAACAACAATAGCGTTGGGCCCACTAAGGCCTAACCTATAAAAAGGACTTTCCCCGTCTGTGAGCACACTTTGCCTCATTTGCAATCTGAAACCCTAGCGCCCCTACATATCTAGCTTTATTCTTCCCTAAAACCCTAACGTTTTCCAGCTTTCGTTCACCTCAGCATCCATGGCCAACCAAACTTCCCAACCTTTCGCTTCACTCTCAACACCTTCAACTGACCAACTTTCCATGCAAGAAGCAGCATTCCTTGCTGCTAGTCGTCGTCTTGCTGCTCAACCTCACACTATTCCTAGAAAAGACGAGATGATAATGAGGTATTCGGAAACATTAGCCATCAGGCTACTTCAGTTCAAAAGGGGGCAAAGTACTGAAATCACCCCATTCTCAACTCCAGCAATCTCCATAGAAAGCGAAAAGAAAAGACGAGATGACAATGAAGGTATTTGGAAACATTCTGAGTAACTTGGAGGAAGGAGGAGGACTGCCCGAGGCAGGGGTTGTAAATCAACCACTGTCTATAGAGGAGGTGATGGTGGAGGTGACTGAGGTGACAGTGGAGGTGACTGAGGAAGTGGCAGTGGTGGAGGAAGTGGAGTGGTAGAGGAAGTGGTGGAAGAGGAGACAAAGAGAAGCACTTTGGTCATAAGGGATCCTGAGGAAACTACGCAAGTAGAATCCTATGACGGACCCATTAGAGTTGCGTTGGAGAAAGTTGCAGCAGAGAAGCAACCAGAGGTAGAAGAGGAGAAAAAGAAGAAAAAGAAGGTTGGAGAAGGTGAGCCATCCCATCATCGCAAAGAGAAGAAGAATAAACAAAAGAAGGAGGAGAAGAAGAGAAGGCCAAGCTAAGGAAGAAGAAAGAGATGAAAGAAAGAAAAGAGCGCAGGCGTGAAGAAAGGCGCCTGAAGAAGGAAGAAGAAAAGAAGAAGAGGGCTGCAAGCCCAGAGATGGATGGAGAATCCACCTCCGTGAGGGTGGACAGGGGGGAACCAGCGCAACTTGAAATAACGCAATTGGATGCGACCGACGACAGCGAAGAATGAAAAGGCACCCCCATGATTCGACGTGGCAAGGAGAATGTGCCGCAAGGGTCTACCGTTGACCCTTCAATTTTGATCAACGCATTAGAAGCAGAGGAAAGAAGGAGAAAGGAATAGGAAGAAAAGAAGGAAAAAATGGCACGGGCACAACTTATCATCGCAGAAGGTGATAGAAGAAGAAGACTGCATGATGAGGAAGTGTGCCGCAATAATGAGATCTCGAGACTTGAAGAAATAAGGCGACTCGAAAGGGAACAATGTATTTTGTTGGCCTCTGAGTAGTTTGTGGAAGAGTTTGAAAGAGAATTAAGAGAAGAGGATGAAGAAGAAAAGAAAAAGAAGGTAGAAGAAGAAAGGAGAATGAGAGAAGAGAAGGAAAGGAAGCGTGAAGCCAACAGACAGCATTTAATTAAGAAGAAGGGTAAGGAACTTGCCGAACGAGAGAAGGAGGAACAACTCAAAGAACAAGAAAGAAAATAAAGGCAACAATCCTGCCTTGCTTTGACCAAGAGAAAGGGCAAAGTAGTCAAAGAGAGCAGCAAGCTCGCATTGGCAAAGGTGCATCCATCGAGAAAGAAAGAGAATGATGACTTGTTGATGGAGATGGGCTTTTTCCCTGAGCCAACGTCACTACTAGATCCGATCACGAGCGTGATCGTGGAACACGGTTGGGACACATTTTCCTAGTGCCCAACCATTGTTATTCCAAAGGTAGTGAGGGACTTTTACCATGGACGGCTATATGGCACCAAGGATGTGGTGACCATAAAAGGGCAAATGGTGTCTTTCAGTGCAAGGGACATCAATGAACTATAACAAAATCATTGATGATCCCATGCAAGAGCAGATGGAAGATGCGCTGCGAGTATTAACGCAACCGGGCACTAAGTGGTCGGTTTCTTTAAAAGGCATCAAGACCCTGGCGTCCAAGAATCTGCTCCCAGAGGCACAACTTTGGGTTTATTTGGTTAAATGGTGGCT
The DNA here is from genome assembly GCF_009727055.1 of Benincasa hispida. NCBI lineage: Eukaryota > Viridiplantae > Streptophyta > Magnoliopsida > Cucurbitales > Cucurbitaceae > Benincasa > Benincasa hispida. Next base: position 55,438,868 of record NC_052349.1, read on the forward strand.
GATCCCAACTTCCCATGATAAGAAAATTTCAAGGGATCGAGTTATGGTCGCATACTGCATTGCGCGCGACATTCCAATCAATGTAGGCCGGTTGATCGTAAGACAAATCAAGGGTTTTGTGGGGCACATAAGAGGGCAACACTTCTTCCCATGGACAGTTTTAAGTTTATGCCTATCACTAGGTGTAGGCATTGATGAAGAGCCAATGGCAGAAGTTCACGACCTGATAAACGTCACGATTTTCAAGTTGCTCCTCAAAGATTCCCCACGTTTCCCTGATCTCCCTTTGAAGAGGCCTAGCATTGATTTGAATACGCCGCAAGAACCCAAGCCAAAAAGACAGCGCAAAGATGATAAGGGAAAGGGGAAAATCCAAGAAGAAACAATGCAAGATCCAGAACCCTTGGATACTTTGCCCTTAATTATTCACCCTCCGAGCCCTCTCGTACAACCTTCTTCTTCTTCCCTTCCTGAGCACTTTACCAATCTTTTTCTTGCCCCAAATTCTCCAACCACATACCCAACAGCCCCATCCTCACCTTCAACATTATCACCGCAACATTCCCTTCCACCACCGCATGTTGATGACCCACATAATTTGGGTGAAGGCACCTCTGCCCAACCCTAAAACGTTATTGGCGAGACATTGCAGGCACCACCCACTGTCACCTTCTTAGCTGTTGAGTTAGCAGAAATGTGGTCCCTCTTCTCCCAACAATAATAACTCTTCGCTCAGCAACAAGACTTCTTCAACCAGAAATTTGATGTGGTAATGGAGCAAGTCGATGATATATAGCGCAACGCTGCCACGTCACTAAAAGCGTTGATTAATACTCAGCGTAACATTTATACAATCGATCGCCACCAAAGATAGCTTGCAGAGCGCAACCATGAGTACTTTAATTTTCTAACAGCATATCTTCATGGTCCCATGGTGCCTCTGCATTTTAGGCAGCGTCTGGTATTTGAAGAGACTGCACCCTTCAGATCCTCCTGCTCCTCAACAATAATCTTTACATTTTTTCTGCGGCCATTCTGTATTTTTATTCAATTCATTATTTTTCTAAGTTAATGAACTTCTTTGATTCTTTGTATAGGCCACAATTTTTGTATTGCATTAATTTTTAATTATTTGTATACTTAGTTAATATTCAATACAATTGAGTAAATATTCTCTCTATTTGCCTGTGCCTTTTTCTTTATCATCCTTTGTCAACTTTGCGATGTTTTTAATCTTTCTTTTTGCATTATTCATTGTGCTGCCATGATGTATAATATGCATACATTTAGAAATATTTCCCATACTCTATAATTTCTAACTAACAGTTAGTTAATTCGTAGCTTAGCAATGCTTTATTTTTTATCTTTCAAAGTTTTACTCAAATCTTCTTTTTGAAATTTTTTTCTAAGTGTTTGTCTATTCTATCCAAACAACGCAATGAGGACCTTGCATACCTCTAAATTTGGGGGTGGGAAGGTCTGAGCAGATGAGATCAAGAGTATGCGGTCAATTAAGAAAAATGTGTTCATTTTTCATTACACAAAAAAAAAAAAAAAAAAAAATCAATAAACTTTCATACAAACTCGAATGTCAGCGCAAGGGAAACCTCAAAAACATTCCCAACCTGATAAGAGTTAGTTGTGAAAGGATCCTGCTCGTAGTTGGATGTTCGCATGACACCCGTGGGAGCAAGCCAAAATGAAGGTGGGTTTCCAAGAACAACGCAATATGAAAAAAGAGAAAAGTACGAAAGAAAAAATAAAAGAATGCAAGAGACAACTCCTCTGAAATTCATGAGTTAAAGTTGAAATTGGCATACAACTGTGGTTGGATGTTCGCATGACACCCATGGGAACAAGCCAAAACGAAGAGTGCAACCATGATCAATAGTCTTTAATAAATGATGCAAATTTTGACCACCGCATACGGAGGCATCAAGTTGTTTTGACAAGAAGAGGTAAATATTCTTTTTAAAACTAGAAGAGCATTTTTTAGCAGGAATTTGTAGTATAGAAGAATAAAGTAAGGCTTTGTTAGGAATTAGTAAGGATAGAAGTAAATTGCGTTGTTAAGTAATGTGCCTAAGTGGAGCATTCGGAGCAACCAATTGACGCAAAAAAAAAAAAAAAAAATTGAGATAGGAATTGAGCATTTTTGCCTTAGTAGAAGATATGCTTAAGGACAAGCATATATCTAAATTTGAGGGTGTGATAACTTGAAGAAATACAAGTTATTTATACTACTTTATTTAGATATTGCGGTTAAAAGAGAGGAAAGTTGCATCAATTGTATGGAAATTAGCCAAGAAATACAAGAATTATAAATTGTCTTCAATAAACCCACGAACACCATTGCGATGGTAGAAAAGAGCATTCTGTTTTGTAGGAAATCCAATCACCGTATGCGTTCATGGCTCAAGAGAAAAAGATTGATGCATATACGTTGCATTGCGCCCATCATTCAAGAATGAATAGACAATCAATGCAATGACGGCGCATGCAACAATCGATCTAGAGCTAATTTTCAACCACATGCGGTAATAAAAACAACACCGCATGCGGGCACACGATTAAAAGATGCAAATGTGCAACGCAATCATGGAGGATTTTGACACGTGTACAACTAACCGTTTTGCATTTTCGACAGACTGATTGCATAACAGAAGGACTATTTATATCACCATTCTCGAAATTTCCATAATAATAAAGTGGGGACCACAAGTCAGAGAGTCAAAGCTTTCATCTATAAATACCTTCAAAGAATTCATTGAAAGATATACTTGATACGAGATAATTGATACGAGGCTATTGAGAGAGAGGCTGATCTGAGTTTTGATCAGAGAAGATCTGGGAAGAAAAGAGACAAGACCGAGAGGTGAGTCTTAGGGCGAATCATTCCAAATCCCCGCTGTGAAGCTCTGTACCTAGATTAACTCTACTGGTTGAGCAAGCCTAAGAAGGAAGCTCATCCTTCCATTCACTCCATCTACGCCGGAAAGCAATCTCTCCATCCAGATCGATGTCAAGACATTGGCACTCTTCTGTATCTGTTTCTAACTCTTATTCATCAATTGTATTTCATCTTCTTAGTTTAAATCATTCACAACCATGTATCAGANATCCCCGCTGTGAAGCTCTGTACCTAGATTAACTCTACCGGTTGAGCAAGCCTGAGAGGGAAGCTCATCCTTCCATTCACTCCATCTATGCCGGCAAGTAATCTTTCCATCCAGATCGATGTCAAGACGTTGGCACTCTTCTGTATCTGTTTCTAACTCTGATTCATCAATTGTATTTCATCTTCTTATTCTAAATCATTCACAACCATGTATAAGACGCTTGATTTTATAATTAAATGTCATGATCACTTTCATTTCCACATTTCTTTCCATTTCCATTCTTCCATTAATTGCTTTCCCCACGATGTTTTCTTAATCGCTTGATATGAATTAAACAAATAACTTAATCTGTGCTAAAGAAATGTTTAGCTAAAGCATGCTAGACAGCATCTTCACCTGTGAAAGCAGAAGTGAAGATGCTATTCTGATCTGTCGAGAGAAGGTTAGAAGAATGCGTTAACTAAAGTAAGAAGTACTTCCAAAGATGGAAGCAACCTTGCGTTCATTACGTTCGTCTCTATTTCACCACAGAGATGTGGGAAACACGATCGATAACTGAGAGGTGTACACCAAGGGAAAGCAGAACCATACTTATATCTTTAACGCAATTAAGTAACTTGTGTTGTTTATATTAATTATCCTTTCTCTTTCTGTTTCGCACATAAGCTTTGCCACCGCATAACACGATCTTTGTATAATCTTCACAGTCAATCTCAACCTCAGTATCTCGTATCATATAACATGTATCTTGTATCATCATAGCTTAGCTTTATTTTATCGCACTTTATTTTTATTGCAATTTACTTTATTATCGCATTTTTTTTATCGCTTATCTTTACTTTACTGCACAATTTATTTTATTGCATGTACAAGCCATACTTTTATTAATTTGAAAAACTCCCGGTTCCATATATCACAAATATAACACAATTAACCTAAAACAATCCCTGTGTTCGACCTCGGATAACACGGAGAAACTTGCGATGGAATTATACTTGGTTCCAACGCAAGGAAACTTGTGACAACGCACAACATACTACAAGAACATTCATTAATAACGCATACATCTAGAAGTAGTATTGCATATCATCGCAATCATCCATGCGTCTTATGACATAAGAAGATAAATTTTATTCATTCATATTCATACATGTCAGCAAGTTTATGGCATCATCGCATTTTATGTCATCAAGCTTAGAGAAAAATTATGTCTTATGCGTTACATTTTTATGGTCAATAGCAAGGTGAATAGTGGAAGTAGTTCATAGTGAGTAGGTGAAGAATGTGGTTCAATGTATCCTGCGGTCTCTTCCATTAGTTTGGACCATGAGATTCCTATGTTGTGCCTGCTTGTCATTTTTAGGCAACATAAGGTAGTCATTTTAGGGGTGCTATCCCCTCGGACGGTAGTGACATGGGATTCGGAACAACTCAAACTCCATAAATGGATAGGATTTCTTAGGTCCAACCCAACCTTAACTCTCCAATTTGGTAGCATGTTTGGGGCAGACTTCTGAGGTCTGAAAATGGAGGGTTACACTTACGAGAATTACTAAGTATTAGTAAGTTCTTGACCAAAAGTGGTAACTAAATGACTATACGAATAAGAGTTATTCTGGAAATAGTATTTAGTAAAGAATGTCTTTCTTCAGTGAAAGAGTATTTGACTGCCCCTCGGTAGCATCTATTCTGATTCACTAAAGTATCGTTACAAATAAAATAATGAAATTTGGGTACATTATTACTTTGCTAAAATTTGATTGGATTTAAAAGTAATTTATTGAATAGAATTTATTTACATTTTTAGCATGTCAAATTCTTCTAAATTACTCTCTTCCGACAAGTTTAACGGTCTTAATTTTTCAACACCAAATATAAATGCAATACTAGTAGATGACGATTTAAATTTGTCTTAATAGAGGAATGTCCTCCATCTCCTAGCTCATTAGCAAACCAAAAAGTTTGGAATGCATATGATAGATGGGTTAAGGCAAATGAAAATGACTTAATCCATATGTTAGAGTATATCAGCAAGCAACGAAAGCAACAAGGATCAATAAGCACTCTAATTCATTAATTTTGGCAGTAACTACTAAACAAGAGGGTTTCAAGCCATACCTTTGTAGAACTTCTTCAAATCTCGATTCTTAGCTGCAAATTTCTTCAAATCTTATTGTAGACCACCTCAAGATCTTTCTCACTATTCTCTTGAAGCTTTAGATTGAGTTGTGGGACTCAAAATAAACTTGAATAAAGGAAACTTGGAGAAGAACTCATAGCAGCAACCCACTTGAAGAACACCTTCTTCAACCCAAATCTTTCAGCAAAAAATTCTATATTTGCATGCCTCAATTCCACTCCAATCTACTCAATATATTGCAGGCTACCATGCAAAGAAGATGGTTGCATGAGATGCAGCTCATGCATGGAGTTATCATGCAAGGCTTAATGGAAAAAACCAAAATTCAATTTTTGTGTTTTTCAAACTTTTTCATTTTTTTCAAATGATTTCAAAAATCAATTTGATTTCAAAAAATTTAAAATATTATTAATTTTATAAAATTAATTTCATAAACTATTTTTTCTAATAAAATTAATAAATAATGATTTAAACTGTTTAAATAATTATAATTAATTTAATATCAATTATTAAATTAATTCTACACAAATCTCCTTCATATATTTAAATCATATTTAAATATTAATTCTCTTTTTCCGTTTAATTCTTAAAATTAAATGTGTAATTATATCTCATATAATTACTAATTTCTTTAAGTCTAATTTGAACATTTCAAATTAACTTATCACGCTACTCTAAAGCTAATCTATTTATGAGCTAGTAGGGGGACCTCGCGGACCTACAGATTATGGGTTCCAATGATTCGAGATTAATTGGCTAAACTCATTACACCGAATTAACCCCCATACGTTAACTAATAAATCAGTCCACTAAAGCTCATAGTTGAACTCTCGTCACTGTAGATATATTATGTCCGCTCGATATAACCATGATTAGTAAGTTAACCCTTCATAGGTTGTTCGTAATAACGGCTGGGTCAAATGTTTGTTTTATCCCCGAGATTACCTTTTGTTCCTTAAGTCCCATTGATCCTCTAATGAACAATTGATTTGTGATCCAATCAACAAATCGAGTCCCTCTCAAGCCAATGAGAGGGTGGGGCCTCTCGTTCAAGACTTGGAGTCAGTATTTAAGGGAACAACCTCTCTACTATCCCTAAAGCGGGTAGGAGTGAATTCCTTCTTGCACCCTATGTCCCCAGCTATCTACCCAGTCTTACCCCTGAAATAGAGGTTTATTGAGCTGGTGCTGTTGAGCCAACCCTCACCTATTCAAATCTAAGGATAATCTCGAATAAACAGGAATTCATAGTTAGCTCAGGATTAAGGTCAAGTTACCTAGGTTATCGCTTTGAAATAGTCAGTCTTAAATAGAAAACAAGGTTATAAAGTAAGAGTGACTGATTGCATGGTCGGATCTTGTACAAACTCATTTGCACATGACACCCCCACCCCCCATGTCATAACATGTACGAATTAGGATCACTTCGTTGTAGCACATTACAACTCTTTGTAACAACTACAGAGTAGACCGCATCCAATAGTATTACCAGAATAAGGCACCCAACCTTATTCATATACTATAGATCATTTTAACCATTTACTTGAACCTGATCCAATTTTATGTCTCCACATAAAGTTCAAGTACTCATGTAATAGTCATGGGTCTTTTAGGTTTATTGGATTTCTAAAAAGCAATACATATATTTAATAACAACTTAGTGAGTTTTCAGAATAAGTTTTATTGTTTACAAACCACGAATTTTAGGATATAAAACCCAACACCATATCCTAACAAATATATATGATATACTAGCTAAGAAATTCAAGAAAATGGTTTCTGCTAAAGAAATCATGGATTCGTTACAGACATTATTTAGACAATTAGTTAGCAACGATGTTCTTGAAAATGTTTATAACAATGACATAAAGGATAGAACCTCTATTAATGAAAAAGTACTGGATATGTTAAAAGTAATTAACACGAATGTCATAGATGAGGAAACTAAGAAAGCACAATAAAGTAAATATGATTTACTTATAATTGAGACATGTTTAGTGGAAAATTATAAATTAACCTTGATATTAGATTCAGGTTCTGCTAATCATATTTGCACTTTCGCTCAGGAAACTAGTTCCTGGAGGTAGCTTACAAAAGATGAAACAACCTTTAAGGTAGGGATTGGGGAGGTTATCTCAACTAAAATTGGGAGATATAAAGTTATTTATTGAAGATAGATTGATTTTACTTGAACATGTTTATTACATCCCTTCCATGAGGGGGAATTTAATATTTATCTCATGCTTTTCTAGAACAAAAGTATAAAATCTCTTTTGAATATAATGAATCCTTCATTATTTCAAAAGGTATTAAAATATGTTATGCAAAACTAGAAAATAACTTATATGTGTTAAACTTGACTGAGGTAAAAGTTGTTTTAAATATAGAGATTTTTAGCTAAAACTCAGAATAAGAAACGAAAAATTTCTCCTGATGCCAATCTTTGGCACTTAAGACTTGGCCACATTAATCTCAATAGGATTGAGAGTTTGGTTAAGAGTGGACTCCTAAATTAGTTAGCAGACAACTCTCTACCACCATGTGAATCCTGTCTTGAGAGTAAAATGACTAAAATATCTTTTACAAGAAAAGATCTAGAACATTCAAACCTTTTTGGTCCGATGAATATTAAATCACGATGAGGGTATGAATATTTCATCAGCTTTATTGATGATTATTCTAGATATGGCTACATTTTCCTAATGCATCATCAGTCTAAAAACATTGCAAAAGTTAAAGGAATATAAGGAAGAGGTTGAGAACAAATTAGGTAAAAATATTAAAACACTTCGATCAAATTAAGGTGGCATGTTCCAGGACTCTTTGATAGAACAAGGAATTTGGTTTCAACTTACAGCACCCAGTAAACCTCAATAGAATGGGGTAATGGAAAGGAGAAACAGAACCCTATTAGACATGGTTTGTTTGATGATGTGTTATGCTCAGTTGCCTAATTCTTTTTAGGGACATGCAATAGAGGCTATTGTGTATATTTTGAAAATGATTCCCTCAAAAAATGTTTCAGAAACACCTTATAAGTTATGGAGTGGACGTTAAAATAGTTTATGTCACTTTAGGATTTGAGGATACCCAGCACATGTATTGGTACAAAACCCAAGAAAGTAGAATGTCGTTGAAAAGTATGCCTATTTGTAGGATACTCCAAAGAGTCAAAAAGTGGTATATTCTATGATCTTCAGGAAGATAAAGTATTTGTATCGACAAATGCAACCTTCTTAGAGGAATATCACATAAAGAATAATCAACCTCGCAATAAGCTAGTATTAAATGAAATGTCCACAGAAGCAACAGACAAATCTGTTGGGGTTGATGCCCTGAATCTCGTAGGGTCCTATAGTTTGTAAACCTCGTAAGTGATTTATACTATATGATATTTTATTCAGTTTGTCTATGAAATATATGATATTTTAGTTGCATTAACCACCAACCAATAAACTAACATCCAAGGTTATCGTTGTAACTTAAACATGTATGTGGAGACATACAGGTGAATCATGTTTAAGTATCACCTAAATGATCTATAGTATAAGGATAAGGTTGGATACCTTATCTTGGTAACACTATGAGTATGGCTCGCTTTGTAGATGTTACAAATATTGTAAAGTGCTACAAATGATCTGATCCTGATCATTCATGTATTAGATATGCGAGCAAGGATATTCTATGCAAAGGAGTTTGTACAAGGCTAGATCATGAAATGTTTAGTTTCATTACATAACACCATTCATATAGAGACTTTCATTTCACTAGGATGACCATAGGTAACATGATCTTAATGCTGAGTGAGTTGTGAACTCCTGCCTATGAGGGCGGTCCTTTAATTTGTATGGATGAGAGTGGTCAAATTGCCGACTCAACAAGCCTACCATTTTGGAGATTCGTCTGATTGGGGATTTGGGAACTCAGTTACACAAAATGGAATTCATTCTTTTTCTGAAGCAGGGGTAAGTAGATAAATTGATTCCTTAAGAGGTGATCCTGGATCTTGAACAATGTGGCGCCACACCCTCTCTTGGCCAGGGAGGGATTTATTCATAGTGGAACTATGATCTATTGTTCATTAGATGTAACTACAAGGGCAAAATGGTAATTTGACCCAATTGTACTTACGAGCAATTTGTGAAGGGTCATCATACTGTTGATTGGTTATATCCAATGGACACAAAAATATATCTGTAAGGCGAAGAGTGAAACTATCAGTCTTTAATGGAGGGTCCGATAGTTAATGGATGGTGGATAATGTAATTAAATAGTTTAATTAGTTATTCACATACGGTTGGAGTTTCAAGCTACAAGTTCATAAGGCCCCTTGGTAGCTTAAAAGGATTTAGTTGAGAATCGGTTTTTGGGTTAATTTGAATTGTTCAAATTAATAAGAGGGAATTTAATTATATATATGATATAATTAAATTGATTCAATTATATATGGTATAATTGACATAATGTATTTGATACATTATTGTTTAATTGGAGGAATAAATATTTTAATGTTATTCAAATATATTTTCTATGAATGAGATTGATAGTTGTTAAATTTATATAAATATGATTTATATTAAATGCCATAAAATAGAGAAAAAGAACTATAGTTTATATTGTATATGATGCAATATTAAAATTATAGATTACAAATATAATATGATAAGTTGGTTATCATATTTATTTATATATTAATTATTGGATAATTAATTTTCTTTTTCTCTCTAACCACCTTAGTTGGCAGTTAAGTGGTTTTTTGTGGCTTAATGGAATAAATAAAATGAGATTTTATTATTTCCATAACTAATCAATTGCAACTTAAGAAATCTATATTATAGATTGAGAGAGACTCTACGATAGACTCTTAGTCTACACAATTGAAGCAAAAGGCTATACGATAGTCTACTTATTCCTCAATCGTCTTCCTCCTCCAAACTCCAAACTCCTTCCTAACCAATGTAGCCAAAGCCCACCAGTCCTGGGTTCTTACCCTGAGAATACTAAGGAAACTAAGTGGTAGTGTCCTTCTGCCTTTTTGTTCGAGTTTTGTAGTTGTTCGAGGAGTTCGTGTTTGTTCAAAGAGTTCGTGATAGTTCAAGGGATTTAGTGAAGATGAGTTCTTCAAAGGTGTAATCTCTAAACCCTTTGTGTTGTTCAAAAGCATGCCGTAATTTATGTTATGATGCATAATCTGTACTATTTACTGTAAGTGTTTGTTTTTAATCGAAATGGGATTTGGACGATCTATGGTAGACAAAGATGGATATGTTGAAGATCCATTGTCTTACAAGAAGGCAATGGAGGATGTTGACAAAAATGAGTGGATCAAAGCTATCGATCTCGAAATGGAGTCTATGTACTTCAATTCAGTTTGAAATATTGTATATCAACTTGAGGGGATTAAACCTATAGGTTGTAAATGGATCTACAAGAGAAAATGAGGTGCTGATGGGAAGGTACAAACTTTCAAGGCGAGACTAGTGGAAAAGGGTTATACCCAAGTTGAGGGAGTTGACTATGAGGAGACTTTCTCACGTGTTGCCATGTTAAAGTCTATCCGGATCCTCCTGTCCATTGCCGCATATTATGACTATGAGAGCTGAAAAATGGACCTTAAGAATGCCTTTCTGAATGGCAATCTTGAGGAGACCATTTATATGCAGCAACCTCAGGGATTCATAACCCAAGGTCAAGAGCAAAAGGTTTGCAGGATTAATCAGTCTATCTATGGATTGAAGCAAGCTTTATCTTGGAACATAAGATTTGATATTGTGACCAAATCTTATGGCTTTGATCAGAATGTTGATAAGCCTTATGTATACAAGAAAATCATCAACAGCTCAGTAGCTTTTCTAGTGTTATATATAGATGATATCCTACTCATTGGGAATGATGTAGGTATGTTGACTGAAGTTAAGAACTGGCCAGTGACCTAATTCCAAATGAAAGATTTGGGAGAGACTCGATTTATTCTGGGAATTCAGATCTTTAGAGATCAAAAGAACAAAATGCTAGCTCTGTCTCAAGCATCGTACATTGACAAAATGCTTGTCAAGTATTTGATGTCGAACTCCAAGAGTGGTTTATTACATTTCAGGCATGGAGTTATATTGTCTAAGGAACAGTGTCCTAAGACACCTCAAGTGGTTGAGAAAATGAGACGGATCCCATATGCATCGGCTCTTGGCAGCCTAATGTATGTGATGTTATGTACTAGACCTGATATCTGCTATGTAGTGGGGATAGTCAGTAGATATCAGTCTAATCCAGGATATGATCACTGGAAAGCCATTAAGAATATCCTCAAGTATCTATGGAGAACGATGGATTACATGCTCGTGTATGGTTCTAAGGAACTAATTCTTACAGGATACATAGACTTTGATTTCTGAACCAATAAGGATTCTAGAAAATCTACATCAGGATCAGTGTTTGCTCTTAACGGAGGGGTAGTAGTCTGAAGGAGCACCAAGTAGGGGTGCATTACTGACTCCACAATCGAGCTTGAATGTGTAGCAACTTGTGAAGCTCCAAGGAAGCTATATGGCTCAAGAAATTCCTACCCGATCTGGAAGTGGTTCCAGACATGTTAAAGCCCATCACCCTTTATTGTGATAATAGTGGTGTTGTGGCTAATTAGAAAGAGCCTAAGAGTCACAAGCGCTGAAAACACATAGAGAAAAAGTATCATCTCATCTATGAGATTGTGCATCAAGGAGACGTGATTGTCACTTATATAGCTTTGGAGCACCAGTTTACTAATCCAAAGGCCCACATAGCTAAAGTGTTTGAGGGTCACCTGCAGAGTATAGGTCTATGAGACAGGCCACATTTAAACTAAGGCGGGTGGGAGATTTATATTGAAAGTGTTATGCCTTAGTTTATTATTTGTGTACTTTATATATTAGTTTGACTTTTATATTGTACACTCCACTAGTTCAACTGGGAGATTATTGGGGTTGGTATCCTAAATCTCATAGTGTAACGACCCGATCCCCTAGGACTTAGTTAAGGCCATTACTAAAATAAATGTATGCACATAATTTAAAACGACGCTCAGTTATTTGAAATAATTTCTAATTAAAAAGAGAATTTCAAAAGACATTTATTAAATGCAATTGTTAAAACAAATAATAGGGTACCCAAAATTCTTACAGACCAACAAAAGTATATAAAAGAAATAATCCTTATTAATAAATTTTAAACAGTAAAACTGGGGATGGTGGTGTTACCGTGCGGTGCGAGGAAGAAGAATAAGAAGGGTTGGTGGGGGTTTAAAATAATAATAATAATATGGTGGTGTTGCCGTGCGGTGCGAGGAAGAAGAAAGAGAAGGGTTGGTGGGGGTTTAAAATAATAATAATAATAATAAATGTAATAACTAAAAAGAAAGGTATAATTATAATAAATTCTTTCCGTTTCGAAAGGAAAATTAATTTCTGCCATAACTTNAATTATAATAAATTCTTTCCGTTTCGAAAGGAAAATTAATTTCTGCCATAACTTTCACATTGAAATTCAAAATTGAATAATTTTCCGCCAAACTTAAATTCCCACACTTATACTTGAGATCCAAAATTCCAAAAAAGCCCTCCGACTAAGCAATTATTGAATTACCAAATAATAACGTTACTGAAATTACATTATTATATAAAAAAATGTGCAGGGTGTTACATTCTTCCCTCTTCAAAGAATTTCGTCCTCGGAAGTTAAAACACTGCGAGGTGTTACATTTTTCCCTCCTCAAGGAACTTTTGCCTTCGAAAGTTCATTCTTGAAAAAGCTCTGGGTACTGGGCTTTCATCTTATCCTCTCGCTCCCAGGTGGCCTCCCTGAACTAGTGGTTCTGCCACGAGACTTTCACAAAAGCAATTTCTCGACGGCACAATCTTTACTTATCTGGCAAGGGTCTCTATGGGCTTCTCCTCGTAGCTTAAGTTATCATTCAATCGTAAGGGCTCGTAGTCGACTACGTGGGACGGATCTGTCACATACTTTCTTGACATTGAAACATAACAGACATTATGAACTGAAGACAGTGATGAAGGCAAAGCCAATCAGTAAGCTACGGGCCAATTCGCTTCAAGGCCTTGAAAGGCCCAAAGCATCACGAACTCAGCTTCCCTTTCCTACAAAACCTCGGAACATCTTATCACCAGTCTCAAATTCCAGGTCCTTACGTCTCAGCATAGCTTTTCTATCTACCCTGAGCTGTTTGCATATGTGCTCAGATCTGCTATATTGCCCCATTTGTCGTCTACACTAACTCAAGTCCTAGCAACTTCCATTCACCAACTTCATCCTAACATGCAGGAGACCTGCAACTCTTCTCATATAAGGCCTCCAATGGCGACATGCTAATACTAGTATGGTGACTAATAATATAAGAAAACCTTATTAGATGCAAATGAGAGTCCCAACTCCTCAAAAACTCCACCCACACGCCCATAACATACTCTCTAATTTTTGGTTCGAACGCTTTGTTTGACCATCAGTCTATGGGTGAAAAGCTACAATAAATTCTAACTGGGATCCAACACCTTCTGGGAGACTCTTCCAAAAATGGATGTAAAACATGGGTTGTCATTTGACATAGCTGAAACTAGCATCAAAGAGGTGTGACAACCCCATCCATATATAACTATGAAACTTAAGATGCTGAAAACCAACAATACTTTAACACGTTCAAGCTAAGAACTATGAAAACTGTCATAAGCTTAAGAAATTCTTATCCACTAAAAACATATATCTGAGCTTACCATTCTGTCATAGGGAAAACTTCATAGGTGTAGTGGAGAAACTGCTCATACGATATAATGTGTCATCTGAAGATACGTACCAGAACAAATCTGGTCAACTAAAAACTGCTTCTACTCTAGAAGCGCTGACTGTGATGTCTCTCTTAGGGTCTACATGTCTAAGAATAACTCTATCTAATTAAGCCTCACATTCATGAGAAACTCATCATAAGGCTCTATACTATCATGGGCTATAAAACTGGCTTGAGCGAATCCTCAAATTATTCTTTAGCTTTAAAACAATCACATATCATTACTTAGACCCTATTGTGGATGAGTCTAAAATTCCCTCTGAAAGTGAGGTTTTGAAGTCCCTGGATGCTAAAGCGCCAGTCAATTGATAACACATTTTCATAACTCGTAATAACCATAATTGATCCTTGAAGTCAGTTTTTACGATAAAACCTTATTGATTCATAAGTCATAGATTGATTTACTCATACTCCCTAGAGCTAGTTAACTCATTTCCCATACAAGAGAAAACATACTATCCCGTACTACTCCAAACCCACCTATAGCAATTTCTTGTTATCAACTCAACTTTATTACAAGTCTATCCCTTATGCAAATGGTGATATTGGAAGATCCAACTTACTTTTCTGCATCTACCACTTTTGTCTACCTCGAGCTGGATTAAGTTCCTTTTTCAATCAAATTGATGGTCTTGCTAGTTCATGTTTCCAACACTTGCACACAAAGTCCAAATCCTTTAAATCTAACTCATGCCCTCAATGTTTTACGTCTTAACTAATGAAGCCTCAATATACCATATCAATAGTTCTCGAACATCTACTGTTACTAGTAACTCCATTTTAACTTGTCCCTTCTCAACCTTCTATTTCGGTAACAGACTCTTGTGTTAAAACAAAGTTACATACCAATCACCTACATAAGCTAGCTTTCTATCTAACACATACTGTTCTAAAGTTCCACATGATAATCAGGTATTCTTCTTTTACACCAAAACAAATACCTTGTAACCCCTCTTATCAAGCCTTCAAACCATACATAACTAGGAGTTTCGAACACATTAAATTTCTCTCTTTCCAAGAGAGTATACTTTCTTGGATACTTTTCTCTCATTCACACTTTATCTCTGATAAAACCACTAAATTCAAGACACCTTTTTTTTTTTCCACTTTCCATGTGGAACATAATCTCTTTACTAAATTATATTTTACTTAACTGCTCCATAAATCTTATCTCTCTCACTAAGAATTTCCATTTTGTAGAATTCTTCTTTGCAAATTTGCATACTTTTAAACACCAAAAAGACTTTTGTTTCTTCAAATTTGCCTAACTTGGATCTCCTCATTACGATAAGGCTCTGGTTTTTGTCTAGGTATACTAGAATAATCCTTCAACCTAAACAAATAACACCTTACTTTATCCCCTTTAAGTCCAAGGTCATGTCCAACTATTTTCGCTTTCTTTAATGACATCAACTTAGCTAAATATTCCAAAATAATTCTTCATATCATCACATATACTTTATTTACTCCATCAAGTCATAGTATTATCTAAGTGATTATTACTTATGAATCCTTTCTAAATTTCGTCTCAAAATGCTGGGTTTTTAATATCTTAAAACCTTTAATAAATCCACCGTCTCTTCTTCTTGTCCTTCATATCCATAAAACAATTTTTAACCTTATTTTCGAGAATGTGCCATGTGAAGGAATTTATTTATACTGTCTCCAATTGTACAACAAAACATAACACTAGTCCTTAATGAATTGTTGTCAAGAAAATTTTATTCCTGGGCTTAAACATATACATACCTTTATTTCTAAACTGTCATAACTCTACATAGTTTCATCAAACTTTAAGATCTTTAAACTGAGGTATATGCATTTGTTCGTTTCTAACATAATTCCCATGAGATAAACTAGAGCCAAGTGACCTCATAATTTAATTTATTTTATTTTCCTCATTTTGTAGTGTCGTACCTGATAATCCTTTTATAAAAACTTCTAACGAGTCACTGTCCTAACATTAGAATATAACTGGTGCATTTAAGCTAAACAAATATTTTAATGCACAACTATCATAAAACTTGTAATTGATAGGACATATCTGGCGATGACAAGGAATCCATTCATGGGCCACAGGGACAATCTATACTTACATAGTAAGTCAGTCTACAAAACCCAAAACATGGGCTCTAATACCAACTGTAACGACCCGAACCCCTAGGACTTAGGTAAGGCCGTTACTAAAATAAATGCATGCACAGAATTTAAAACGACCCTCAGTTATTTGAAATAAATGCTAATTAAACAAGAGAATTTCAAAAGATATTTATTAAATGCAATTGTTAAAACAAATAATAGGGTACCTAAAATTTTTAAAGACCAACAAAAGTATATAAAAGAAATAATCCTTAGTAATAAATTTTAAACAATAAAACTAAATATTAAGAGGAAAATAAGGACTCAAATTTCAAGGTGCGGAAGCGAAAAAGTCTAGTCCCAGTGACACGATAATGAATTCTGCTGCGCCATCGCCGGTGCATCTTTACCTTTTTCCTAAAACATCAACATAAGAAAGGATGAGTATGAAATACTCAGTAAGTAACCCAGGCTAGGCATCTATGTTCTCTAGATACCCACCTATGGCACAAACACATGAAACAGACAAGAGACTGAGTCCTATCCTATTGTAGTTAAGTATGCCCACAAAACTGGTGAATCCCGAAGGAAACACAAAACTTGTGAATCCTAGAGGAAACACAAATTGGTGAATCCCGAAGGAAACACGAAACAGGTGAATCCTGAAGGAAACACAAAACTGGTGAATCTCGAAGGAAACACAAAATTGGTGAATCCCGAAGGAAACAAAAAACTTGTGACTCCCGAAGGAAATACAAAACTGGTGAATCCAAAAGAAATACAAAACTGGTGAATCCCGAAGGAAACACAAACTGATGAATCCCGAAGAAAACAGAAACTGGTGAATCCCGAAGGAAACACAAAACTGGTGAGCATCTAACTAATCAATGAGGATATTCACATGGTCTCAAATTTTCGATGAATCAACACCGTACAATTCTAAAACATACATGAAATCCTTGGTACCATGGCTCCATCACATACACATAATCCTCAACAACATATTATACAACATTCATGTAAACCTTACATCATAATTTTACAACATACAAGTATGCCTTAATACCAGTAGATCAGACGTCGACGTATGAAAATACATACCATCACATACTAATGATCAAGTGCTTAGGTGTGTATTTAAACAATTCAGAATTCGTACCAGAACGTACTTTGATTTAGGTCATACTATCAATTAACATGCTAACAATTTACCATAACATACACTCACCATGCTAGCATACAAATAAAGCCTGGCCCGAGGGCAGTTCTAGTGGTAAGATTACTTACCTCGAAGTCAAAATTATGTCTAAACGACAAGCAAATTAATCTTCCTCCTAGCTTAGATGATTATTGAATTAGGCCTAAACAAAATCCAAATTGCAATTAATAAAAGAGCTTAGTTCCAATAACCAAATTAACCAAATAATTCCCAATAATCTTACCCAAAAGCTTGTCGAAACCACAACCAAATCCTTTTGACAGCACACTTTTAACTTCAAAGCTTCTCCAAAACTTGATTTTTAAAGCCCAAACAAATATGTATCAATAGATTGAAGCAGAACATCATTAGCCAATAAATCCAATTAAAAAAAAATGGCACAATCATACCCCAAATCCACAAGTTCCGGCGATCCTTACTGTTGGCAGCACAAACGACGAGAAACAACGGATTCGAAGCACCCTTGCGTGACTGACGGCGAGCGATCTGACCTACGGGTTTCGACGATCAGAGACGCAGCTGATCTCGTGAATCGAGTTGCGGCGATTGCTTCGTGGCCCAAAAGATAAAGGGAGTCGAATCGACTTATGAGGCACACCACTAAACAGATGCTCGCAGTCGGAAGAGGGAAGGCGTGGCGTTCATGGGTTTGGACGGAGGCGGCGTGTAGTTGGGAGGAAAGAAGAAAGAAAAATTGGGGATGGTGGTGTTGCCGTTGCTGTGCGAGGAAGAAGAAGGAGAAGGGTTGGTGGGGGTTTAAAATAATAATAATAATAATAATAAATGTAATAACTAAAAAGGAAGGCATAATTATAATAAATTCTTTCCGTTTCGAAAGGAAAATTAATTTCTACCATAACTTTCACATTGAAATTCAAAATTGAATAATTTTCCGCCAAACTTAAATTCCCGCATTTATACTTGAGATCCAAAATTCCAAAAATGCCTTCCGACTAAGTAATTATTGAATTACCAATTAATAACGTTACTGAAATTACATTATTATATCAAAAAATGTGCGGGGTGTTACATTCTTCCCTCCTCAAATAACTTTCGTCCTCGAAAGTTAAAACACTGTGGGGTGTTACACATAGGGTCCTATAGTTTGTAATTTTATTGTACAAACATCTTATTTATCTAATAAAATATGTGATGTTTTATTTGATATTTAGTTGCATTAATCTACAAACCAATAAACTAACATCCAAGGTTATCTTGTAACTTAAACATGTATGTAGATACATATGGGTGGATCAGGTTTAAGTGATAATCTAAATGGTCTGTAGTAGATAGATAAGGTTGGATACCTTATCCTGGTGACACTATGAGTATAGTCCAGTTAGTAGATGTTACAACTATTGCAAAGTGCTACAAATGATTTGATCCTGATCATTCATGTGCAGACATGTGAGGGGGGATATTCTATACAAAGAAGTTTGTATAGGGTCGAACCACGAAATGATTAGTCTCATTATATAATGTCGTTTATAATAGAGACTTGCATTTCACTAGGATGACCATAGGTAACATGACCTGAATCCTGGGTGAGTTGTGAACTCCTACCTATGAAGACAATCCTTTGATTTATATGGGTAAGAATGGCCAGATCGCCGACTCAACAAGCCTACCATTTTGAGGGTTTGTTTGATTGGGGAGCTGGGAACACAGCTATGCAAGAAAGAATTCACTCCTAGTCATTATTAATTGTAATCTATGTGTATCATTAAAACTTAGAAGATTTATTTTTTATTGACCAGAAAACAATGCATTATTAATTTTAAATTTTGCCCATCTAGGAAAAATAATATTTTCTTTTTCAGAACCTTCAATGAAGTTTGCAAAACCTAATATTGTATTTCCTTTTGCTTTTAGCATTGTCAATTTGGAGAAGTATTTTTTATTTGTAAGTATTATGCATGTAGTTGCACCGTCTGTTAGACTTAGATCTTCTTTGCTCATTTTTTAATCACCCAACATATGAAAATGATTCGTGTTCTTCATTAAAAGAAAACAATTTCAATAAGAAAAACAACACTTGGAGTATACAAAAGTTAACATTTACTAAAAAAACTTGAAGCTATATAAAAGAAAACAACAACATCAAGTCTAGATATTCTCAATGTCAAAAGAAACACTTGATGTTCCATCAACTGTGTCAATCTTCTCTTCAAGGGATTCAAAGACGTTTGCCACATCCAAATTTGTCATATGAGATAGGTCAAATATGTCATTATCCCGTTATTCAAAATTTGCTTCCACATTTTTTCCGTTTTCCTTCAGGGAGGCTTAATAGAGATCAACGAAGATTTTTGACATACGACAAGTACATGACCAATGTCCAGTCACTTCGCATCGGAAGAATTTATTTTCAACATTCTTTGAACTCTTATCTTGTGAAGTTTTTTCTTTGTGATAATCATTTTGTGTGGTTCTTTTGAAATTTGAATGATTAGAACCACCATCACGAAAATTATAATTATTTCTTCCTCTACCACGATCACGATCTCGACCATGACCACGATTATTAACATTCACAGTATTCACTTCAAAGAATGGTATTGTACCAGTTGGTCAAGATTTGTGTTTCTTTATCAATAACTCGTTATTTTGTTCGGACACGAGAAGACATAAATTAGTTCAAAATATTGTCTAAAACCTTTCTCTCGATATTGCTGCTTCAGGAGCATATTTGAGACATGAAATATAGAAAATGTCTTCTTTAACATATCAACATCAGTAATTTTCTCTCCACATAACAACAATTTTGAACTGATTTTAAATAATGCGGAATTGTAATCACTTATTTAAAATCTCGTAGCCTTAAATACATCCATTTATAACGAGTTTTAGGAAGAATAACTATTTTTTTATGAACATACCTTTCTTTCAAAATTTTCCACAAGATATAGGGATCTTTTATTGTAAGATACTCCATTTTGAATCCCTCATGGAGATGATGACGAAGGAAAATTATAGCTTTTACATTATCCTGACTGGATGTCGTACTTTCTTCTTTAATTGTTTCTCCTAAGTTCACAGCATCTAGGTGGATTTCGATATCGAGCACCCATCACAAATAATTATTGCCATTAATGTCAAGGGCTACAAATTCTAATTTTGTAAGGTTTGTCATGACAACACTTCAGCAAGGGAACCGACAGGAGCTCGGGCTGATAACTATTGGGTTTTATGTCCTAAAACTCGTAGTTTGTAAACAACAGACCTATTTTGTTAATCAATATAGATGTTATTGAAGTTTTATTCAATAAAATTATTATTGAATATATGAATTGCTCATTTTATTTTAGAAAGAACCTAAATCCAATAAACGAAGATTCATGGTTATTACATGAGTACTTAGACTTTATGTGGAGACATAAGAGTGAATCAAATTCAAGTAGATAACAAAAATAGTCTATAGTATACGGATAAGATTTGGTACCTTATTTTGGGGACACCATCGGATGCGGCCCACTTTGTAGATGTTACCATTGTTGTAAAGTACTATAAATGATGTGACCCTAATTAGTTCACGTGGAGACATTCAAGTGGCGACGTCCTGTGCAAAGAATTTTTATAAGTATGGACAAAGAAATAAGTCACTCTTACTTTATAATATTGTTTACTATTTAAGACTAACTATTTCAAAGTGATGACTTAGGTAATTTTACCTTAATCCTGAGCTAATTATGAACTTCTGTTTATTTGAAATTATCCTTAGATTTGTGTGGGTGAGGGTTAGATCAATAGTGATGGCTCAATAAGCCTTTCATTTTAAGGGTAAAGACCGAGTAGATAGTTGAGGACATAGGGTGCAAGACGAATATCACTTCAACCTGATTTTAAGAATAGTAGAGAGGTTGATCCCTTAAGTGCCGATTATGGGTCTTAATCAACGGGTCCCACCCTCTCATTAGCCTAAGAGGGATTCAATTTGATGATTGGATCACGAACCAATTGTTCATTAGAGGATCAGTGGGACTTAAGGAACAAGATGTAATCTTGGGGGCTAAAACAACTTTTGATCGAGTCGTTCCTACGAACAACCTGTGAAGGGTTGACTTACTGATTATGGTTATATCGAGTGGACAAAAATATATCTACACTGAGAGGAGTGTAACTACTGGACTTTAGTGGAGTGACTCGATAGTTAACGAATGTTGGTTAATTATGTTTAAAGCGTTTAGTCAATTAGTCTCAAATCGTTGAGCCCATGATCAGTAGGTCCATTAAGTCCACTACTAGCTCACAAATAGACAAAAACCTTAGAATAAAGTAATGAGACAATTTGAAGCGTTCAAATTCGAATTAAGGGAATTAGTAATTATATATGATATAATTACACGTTTAATTATCGAATTAAAAGAATCTGGAGAATTGAATAATATTTAAATTTTACTTAAATATTGATTACATGAATAGAGATTCATGGTCAATGAATTGGTGTTTTATTAATTTAATATTTGATATTAAATTAATTAATTAAAATGTTAATTAATTTTAAGAATTAATTTTATCCAAAATTAATTATAGATTTAATCTTTGTTTAAAATTAAAGGTTTTAATTTAATATTAATTTTTGAATTAATATTATATGAATATTAGTTTTTTTTTCCAGTTTTTGAAATTTGATTTCAAAAGAAAAATGATATTTTTGTTTTAAATTCATTTATTCAAAATGAAAAAATTGAATTAGTGGGAAATTCCCACTTTTTCCACTCATCAAAACACGTCACCATCCACTCAATTTAGTTGAAGTTTTGGTTCCATGCATATATGCATTGCAACAGTATGCTTATTTTGTTTAAAAATAAATTCACTTTGTTGAGATTATTTTTTTTTCATGCAACTTATTTTAAGAGAAAATGGTCTCTCTCAAGTCCTTCGCAAAACACTAAAAACCTCTCAAAATTTCCTTCCAATTCCAGCTCATTTTGGATCGCAGAATCTAATCTAGAGTCCTATAGGATAGTAGGGAAGAACAAATGGTGGTCTACAACATTTTGGAGTGAAGACTCAAGCTAAATTTGAAGATTGAAGTGTTCTTCAAAGGTATAATATCAAAACCCTACTTTTTGTTTATGAATATGCTTGCTTAGTTGCAAAAACTCAAGAAATTAGAGTGCTTAATGATTCTATTTGCTTCTGCTAATTACATGCTAACTCCATCAATAACGTGTTGTGAATTTGAGGAGCACAACTGGAACACAAATATGGAGAAAATATAATATAATAATATATAAATACAAGGATCAATAAATAAATAAAATATAAATAAAATAGAATAAGTAATACTATGAAAATTGGATCATATGAAAATTGCAAGACTTCAACTTGATAATAAGCTTACATGTCACCATCTATTGGATGCATCTATTAATACCATACAATATCTAAATGGTCCACTTAGTGGGTTAATAGATCTACATATATCACTATGAATTCGTTTTAAAAATGCAGTTGATTCAGATTCCCCTTTAGCCGGTGATGGACTAATTATTAATTTGCCTTGAGAGCAAGCATCACATGATAATTCGTTAGATTGAAGAATTTTCTGACTCTTTAATGGATGTCCATTTGAATTCTCAATAATTCTTCTCATTATTATACACCCTAGATGACCCAATTTATCATGCTAAATAGGAAATATATCTAGATTCATGAACTTTAGGTTAATTGTCGTATATGTTTCACGAATACGCTGAGTCATCGATCTTAACCATATACATACTCGAAAAGCCTCATGAATTACAAGAATTTCATCATGATTTGAGGAAGTGACCGTTATAGTCTGCTCCACTGATCGTCGTGATATAGCAATTCCTCCATATGTAAATACATAACCTGTTTGAGATCTAGCTTTGTGTTGATCAGATAAATATTCAGAATCTATATAACCAACTTGATCAAATTTTTATTTATTTGAATAAAACAAACTCACGTCGATCATTCCGTAGAGATAATGAAGTATATACTTAATTCCATTCCTATATATATATATATATATATATTGGTTGGAGAAAAACTATGTTTAGCTAACAAATTTACTTAAAATGCAATATTTTGTATTGTATTATTAACAAGATACATATGTGCACCAATTGTACTATGATATGGTACTTCAGAACCAAGAAGTTCTTCGTTATTATCTCGAGGTCGAAATATATCTTTCTTCATATCTAGTGGATGAACTTCCATTGGAATGCAATGGATGTGTTTTGTCTATATAAAATCTTTTCAAAATTTTTCCTGTAGAAGTTGACTGATGAATAAATATCTGATCTGCTAAATGCTCAATTTGCAAACCAAGGAAAAATTTTATTTTTCCAATATCTTTCATCTCAAATTCTTTCTTAAGATATTCTATTTCCTTAGAAAGCTCTTCAGGAATTCCAATTATATTTAAGTCATCAACATATACAATTATAATAGCAAATCCTAATTGTGATTTCTTTATAAAAACACACGGACATATGTGTACTAGGATCTAAATGAGACAATAACAATGTATACCATGTAATTTCTTTTTTCAATTTCTTAATTCCTCCCCCTAATGTTGGAAAATTTATCTCATTAAAATGGCAATCAACAAATCTAGCAGTAAATATATCATCCGTCAAGGGTTCAAGATATTTAATAATTAATGGGGAATCATATCCAACATATATTCATAACCTTCTTTGAGGACCCATCTTAGTGCGTTGTGGTGGGGAAATTGGAGCATATACAGGACATAAAAAAATTCCCATATGAGAAATATTTAGCTCATGGCCATAGGCTAATTGTATGGCAAGTACTTAGGATAAGCTATTGGCCTAATGCATACAAGTAACACTGCACGCAAAATTTCTTGTCCCCATACAGATGTAGGAAGCTTAGCTCTCATAAGTAATGGTCTTACAATAATTTCAAACGTTTTATAAATGATTATACTAAACTATTTTGTACATGAATATGGGCTACAAGATGTTCAACACTTATCCCAATTGACATATAATATTTGTCAAAAGCTTGGGATGTAAATTCACCAACATTATCAAGAAGAATAGTCTTAGTTGTATATTCAAGAAATTGTGCTCTTAACTTAATGATTTGAAACATGTGGCTTGTCTTCTAGTAAAAATCTTCCAACGATATTATATGAAGACTGCACAACATGTATAGTGTAACACCCCCCAAATATTCTTTTTTATATTTTTATGTAATTTCAATATTTCCTTTTATTGTTGAGGGCATTTGTGGAATTTTGGAAGTCAAGTGTAGTTGCGGAATTTAATTGTTGGCGTGAAATTATTCAATTTGGAAATTAATGGCAGAAATTAATTTTCTTTTAAAAAGAAAAGAAATTTAATAGTATAAAGTGGAATAAGGAAAAAGAATGAAGTATAAAGTGGAATAAGGAAAAAGAAAAGAAATTCAAACCCCCATTTCTTCCTCACGCCCCCCCCCCCAATTTCGTTTCCTCTAGCCGCCATGAGGCCATTTGACACCCCAGCTAGCCGTCCACATTCAGCCATCGAAGTTTTTGTCGGCCTCAAAGCCTCAACCATCGCTTGAGTTCACTCGCCGCCATTGCGTGATCTCATGGGAATCTTGGATTTGGGTAAGATCATTTCTTGTTGGGTTGGGTTTTTTAAAGGATTTTTGGATGCCCATTAAGTTTGAAATGAGAGTTAACCTTGGTTGCATTATTTGACTTTAGATTGGAGTTGAAAATTGTTGAAGCGACCATCCACAGAATTCAAGGTTGTTCGACGGGTGTTTTGTATAAGGTTTGCGATTCTTGTAGTTACTCTTGAACACCAATCAGTTTGGGGATGGTTAGATTAAATTTTATGTGTTTTGGTTTTGGGTTAAAATTGTTAACATCTCCTTGGTTTGGATTTTAGATTGAAGACTTGAGACGTTTAGGGTGTTGCTCATCAAAGTAAAGGCCAATTATCTTTTGAAGTTTGGTAAGTTTGGAGTAAGTTGTTGGGTGGTCATTTTGAATTAAGATTAATTGTGGAGAATTATGTTATTAATTTTGAACTTTGTGTATGTTCAGGTAACCAACAGAAGTGGGTTTTGGAATTAAGTTTAGACCGAGCTATAGTTTAGGTGAAGTAAAATTAGAGATCTTTGAGTAATTTGGTTAATTGGAGTTAGACCGAAAATATTGATTTAAATATTGGATTTATCTTAGGTGTTGCTTGTCTTGAAAAGGATAAGCTTGCTTGGGCTTCTTTGGATTTAATTTCGAGGTAAATAATCTTACTACTAGAACTGCCCACGGGCCAGGCTTTAGTTGTATACTAGCATGATAAGTGTATGTTATGGTAAATGTTAGCATGTTGATCGACAGTATGACCTGAATCAAAGTATGTTCTGGCACGAATTCTGATTTGTTTACATACACACCCAAGTACTTGATCGTTAGTATGTGATAGTATGTGTTTTCATATGTCGATGTCTGATCTGCTGGTATTGAGGCATACTTGCATGTTGTGGATTTATGATGTAAGTTATACATGGATGATGTATAATATGTTATTAAGAAATATGTGTATGTGATGAAGCCATGGTATCAAGAATTTTTATGTATGTTTTAGAACTGTACAATGTTGAATCTTAGCACGTTAAGTCTATGTGAATATCCTCATTGATTAGTTAAATGCTCACCAGATTGTTTTTCCTTCGGGATTCACCAGTTTGTGTTTCCTTCGGGATTCACCAGTTTGTGTTTCCTTCGGGATTCACTAGTTTGTGGTTCCTTTGGGATTCACTAGTTTTGTGGTTCATTCAGGATTCACCAGTTTGTGGTTCCTTCCGGATTCACTAGCTTTGTGTTTCCTTCGAGATTCACCAGTTTTTGTTTCCTTTGGGATTCACCAGTTTTGTGTTTCCTTCGGGATTCACCAGTTTTGTGGGCATACTTACTACAATAGGATATGACTCAGTCTCTCGTTTGTTCCATTTGTTTATGTGCCATAGGTGGGTATCTAGAGGACATAGATGCCTAGCCTGACCCCAGTGGTGGGGTTACTTACTGAGTATTTCATGCTCATTCTTTCCTATGTTGATGTTTCAGGTAAGGTAGAGATGCACCGGCGATGGCTCAGTGGAATTCATGATCGTGCCACTGGGACTAGTTTTTACGCTTCCGCATCATGACATTTAGAGTCCTTATTTTTCCCTAAGTGTTTAGTTTTATTGTTTTAAACTTATTATTAAGGATTATTTCTTTTATATACTTTTAATAGTCTTTACGAATTATGGGTACCCTATTATTGTTTTAACAATTGCATTTAATAAATGTCTTTTGAACTTCTCTTGTTTAATTAACATTTATTTTAACATAACTGAGCGTCGTTTTAAATTCTATGCATGAATTTATTTTAGTAACGACCTAACCTAAGTCCTAGGGAGTCGGGTCGTTACATATAGCCTAAATTAAAGGAGAAAGAACAAAGAATATTTCACCAAAACTTTTCTACACTTATGATCTCAAAGAAAATGGTGACTTATTTACAAAGACATTACCTACCGCAACCTTTGAAAAATTGGTACACAAAGTTGGAATACGGAAATTCAGAGATCCCAACTGATGTTTCTATGAAGCAGAGAAAATATATTATATTTTTTTAGTATTATTAAATTATATGAAATATGTACTCTTTTTCCTTCATTAGGATTTTTTTCCATTGGGTTTTTTCCTAATAAGGTTTTAACGAGGCATATTTCATATACATATATATATATATATATGCGCATCTAAAGGGGGAGTATTATAAAGCTTATAAACATTGATGCCCAATACTTAGTGTCCTATATGTGTCAATCCTCATGTTGTCCATGCGTCTTGTAGTTATTCATGTTGTGTGTCTATGTAAGACCACATCCTACTTGTCACTTAGCCTATAAATAGTGACATTTGGTGGATCTTGAAACAACATACATTGGTGAGAAAATCCACTTCAAAATTCCACTCAAATTTTCATATTATCCAACTTTCATAATTTTAGTTATTTTATTTTATTTTATTTATTATTATTATATTATATTTTCTCCATATTTGTGTTTTCGTTGTCATCTATTGTGCTCCTCAATTTCACAACAAGTATAACATTTTTTTATGATTTTTTCTAGAATAAATAATATTTTATACTTAATTTTAAATACATATCTATTTAAGATACTTATAAAATTTATAAGTACCGCTGTTTTTAATTTACTAAAGACGCTTTTTAATACTTTCAAAAGTGATTTTCAAATTCATTCAAAGTCACAGGGTTAATGGTAAATATATAAGTTTCTTCAAAATATTTCCAGGGTTTTCTTTAATGCATTAACTATTAAAAACTTTTCAATGTATGAAACTTTAAAAGAGAAAAATAATATTTTAATTCTATTATAATCTTGGATCCAATTGTCACTGTAAATATTAGTTTTTCCTTGGGAAACTTATTAAGGTAATTATTATCATAAATTTTAGAGAAAATTTCATAGATAGAAAAAATGTCAAACTATTTACAGATATAACAAATAGACATTGATAGACATTGATAGACTTATATCAACCTCTATCAATAAGCATCAATGATAGCCTTCTATCAATTTCTATCACTGATAGACATTGATAGACTTCTATCAGCTTCTATCCCTGATAAACTTCTAGCAGTTTCTATCAATGATAGAAGTTAAGGAAAAAATGGAGAAGAAAAGGGGATTTGCTCAGTAATTCTCTCTTGTATTTTATTGTAAGTATCAAGACTTACATTGATATAGAGTAATTCCTAATTTAGGGAGAGCAAAAAATAAAGAATTATAAATATAGAACTATAGATGGCACTAGATGATTGGAGACCTCCTAACCTTCAAGATCCTTTTCTACCAGAATTTGTTAAACGATCATTCTGAAAATTTTGGTGACAAGGCTTTGCTGACTATGCTAGATTTGGTGACATGGCATTATCTCTTTTCTCCTTAATATCCCCACTCAAACAAGAGGGGAGAGCAACATGCCCAATTTGGAACGTAGATTGAAGAATTGAGAGTGTGTCAAGGATTTAGCGAGGCAGTTAGCTAGTTGATCTATGAGAGTACATATTGCACATCGAGTTGGCCTTTGAGAACCTAATCTTGTACAAAATGAACATCTATTTTGATGTGTTTGGTTCAAGCATGGAAGACGGATTTACAGCAAGAGCGCTAGCTCTCAAGTTATCACACCATAGTACTGGAACTGATTTTGTAGCAATGCTAATCTAGCCTAGCAATTGTTGAAGCCATATGATTTTAGTGGAAGCATGAGCTAATGCTCGATAATCAGACTCAGTACTTGAACGTGCTACCACAGACTATTTCTTAGAAGACCAGGAGACAAGATTTCCACCAACAAATATACAATAAGCTGCACAGATTTTTGATCATCCCTACACGCTGCCCAGTCAGCATGAGATAAGGCAGAGATAGAAAGATCCAATCCTAGTTGAAATCGTAGACCATAGTGTTTCATACCACTGACATATCGAAGAACTCTCTTGACGGAACTCCAATGTTCATCCGTAGGCTTCTTAAGAAATTGGCTAAGTTAATCCATGATGTATGTAAAATCAAATATGATGTTAGTTAAATATTGTAGCATTCCAATTGTACTTCTATAAATAAATGGATCTTCTAGAAGCGTGCCATCAGTGAGTGAAAGTTGCTTGTTCATAACACTCAAAGAGGGAGTTGGCTTTATATCGTGAAAACCAAGCTTGCATAGAAGATCATCAACATTCTTCTCTTGATTAACAAGGATGCCATAGTCTAAATAGTGAATCTGTACACCCAAAAAGTTGCTAAGTGCCCAAGTCTTTGAGAGCAAATCGAGTATTCAGCACTTTTATCAAGTTGTTTATCAGAGTGTTATCATTTCTAGTCACAATGACATCATCTATATAAACGAGTAATAAGACCAAGGTGGAGTCATTCCGTATAATGAATATAGAGCTACCTAACCTTGCATTTTTGAATCCTCACGAAAGAAGGAAATTCGTTAATGTGTTGTTTCAGGCTCTTGGGGCTTGTTTGAGACCATAAATAGCTCTGTTTAGCTTGTATACATAGTTTAGGATCGTTGGGTCAACATATCTTTGTGGCTGACACATGTATATATCTTCTTCAAGAGAACCATTTAAGAATGCATTATTAAAGTCTAACTATCGTACCGTCCATCCCTTAGAGACAGCAAGATTGATAACCACACGAATGGTCAAGGCCTTGATAAACCAAACTAAATGTCTCAAAGAAATCAACACCCTGGGCTTTGATAAAAGCCTTTGGCAATAATCATGTCTTATAGGGTTGAATCGGTCCCTCTGGATTCTTTTAAATTTGAAATATCCACTTGTTTCTTATAACATTCAAGGAGGTTGAGGGAGGAACTAAACACTAGGTATTATTTCTCACCAAGGCTGAAAATTCAGTATACATTTCATCTTTCCACTGAGCTATGCAAAAGGGATTGGAAACTTGTGTGGGTTTAGTGAGAAACTCATTTTGTGTGCAATACATTTCTATATTTCCTTCGACTCCCTCTCCATCTTCTTTACTTAGCATCTTTACCTTTATTGCATCACTTAGTGAGATTGCTTGAGTATCGCATACATAGTCATGTGGATTAGGGATATGAAGCATGTAGCAAACCACCGGAAGTTGTGCGTTGCGTGAGTATGTGAGGAAACCTTATTTTCTTGCTAACGCAACACTTGTCTATGAGTGAAGTCAGCAACAACTTACTACCCGAGAGGGTAAGTGGTTAATCACATTAAGCAATGTAAGCATTGTTCACTAGAGATAGGGAAATTTTACATTAGCCAAGTTCATATAGTTACCTTGTCCTATGAGGGTATCATTCATCATTTAGGCATACTTGGGAGAGTAGTTTAAAACCCAAATCTAAGACTCGGAAGAGTGGATTGGAACGCATATGCAAGAATGGGGATCTTAGAGATAAGCTCCGTTTGATTTCACACAGTGTATGCACCCTACGGATAGGATATTGCATGCGTCCAGGAAGTAGGATAAGGTGTGTATGTGGCCATCACGTTCATGCGGAAAGAGCTCATGAGTGGGTTATAGGGGTTTAAGCTGGCATAAGCTTCTCGACAATATCGCATATACACCGCATACGCCCTAGAGTTAGGCTCAAGTGTGTGTAGCATGATTGCATGGCTTGCATTGACTAAGGTTGCCCTTGCGGTCACTGATAACTTGTAGAAATACAAGTTATTTATACTCTTTGATTTAGATATTGCGGCAAAAAGAAAAAAAAAGTTGTGTCGATAGTATAGAAATTGGCTAACAAATACGAGAATTATAAAATGTCGTCGATACACCCACTAACACCATTGCGATGGTAGAATAGAGTATTTTAATTTTTGTTTTGCAGGAAATCAATCACCGCATGTGTTAATGGCTCAAAGATAAAAAGAAACAATGCATCTACGTCGCATTGCGCCCATCATTCAGGAATGAAGAGATGATCAACGCAATGACAACGCATGCGACAATCGATCAAGAGCTTAGCGATCAACGCAATTTCAACCGCATGCGGTAATAAAAAATAATACCGCATGCGGCGATCGATCGAAAATGTAAAGTGCAACGAATTTGCGAAGGATTCACACGAATGTACAGCTTTCAATTGTGCATTTCTAATGGGTTGATTACGTAATAGAAGGAATATTCACTCTGCCATTTCAGGAACTACCATAACCATAAAGTGGGGACCACGAAGTCAAAGAGCCAAACTTCACCTATATATAGCTTCTGTAAATTCACTGAAAGATATACATGAATACATAGAGACGTGTATATACTGATCAGAGAGAGAGATTGGTCTGAAGCGATTTCCAGAGTAAATCCGGGATAATCAAGAGATAAGGCCGAGAGGTGAGTCTCTGGGCAAAGAATTCTTTCGATCCCCGCTGTTGAAGCTCTATACGAAGGTCACTTCTACCAGAAGAGCAAGCCTGAGAGGGAAGCTCTCCTCTCCATTTCTACGACACGCCAGCAAGCAAAACCTCGATCAAGGATTTGTGTCAAGACGTTGACATTTCTCTGTATTTGTTTCTAATCTCTTTTTCATCATTTGTATTCATCTTCTTAATCTTTCATTCACACCATGTATCGAACACTTAATCTTAGTATTAAATGTTATGATCATTTCCATTGTCATCTCTCTGTCTATTTCTGCTCATCCATAATCCATTTTCTCCATGATGTTTTCCTAATTTCCTGGGCAAATAGCAAGAATTAAGCAAGTAAATTAATTTGTGTTAAGGAAATGATTTAAGTTTAGCTAGCATGCTCGATGGCATCTTCACCTGTGAGAGCATAAGTGAAGATGTTATTCCACCTATCAAGAGAAGGAAGGAAGAATGCGTTAACTAAAGCGAGAAGTACTTCCAGAGATGAAAGCAACCTTGCGTTCATCTCGTTCATCCCTGTTTCACCATAGAGATATGGGAACGTGGCCAATCACCGAGAGGTTTACGCCAAGGGAAAGCGGAACCTTAGTTGCATCTTTAATGCGATTGACAAACTTGCATTGTTTTATTATTTACTCTCTCTCTTTCTGATTCATCTATAAAGACTTGACATTGCATACCACGATCCTTTGTATAACTTCACAGTCAGTCTCCAACTCAGTATCATGTATCTTGTATCTTGTATCTTGTATCATATTAGGTTAGGATTTTATTTTCAACGCAACTTTATTTTATCAACGCAACTTTATTTTCATCGCACTTTAGATTCCTGTATAAACCAATTCTTTATTAATTTTAAAAACTGGTCGCATGTATCACAAAAGTAACGCATTAACGAAAACAATCCCTGTGTTCGACCTCGAATTATTTTGAGAAACATGCATTAGAATTATACTTGGTTTCAGCGCAAGGAAACTTGTGACACGCATTACTCTATCGCATACTACAAGCCTATCATTAACAACGCATATTTAGAAGTAGTGTGCATAAGTGATAACACAACATGACATTCCATTTCTATGTCATCAAGTTTATGGAAACATGAGCTTGCATGATTCATTCATTCACATTCATATTTGTTCACATGCTATAAGATATAAATTCCTCATGTCAAGTTTATGGTGCCATTGTCGGGGATTGGTAACGGTTAGTGTTGAGTACTTTTGTGGTATTTTACAGGATAGATCTCTTTGTACTGTCCATTTAATGCAAAGAACAGACTGACGGTTTATGAGTACTGGAACTGATCCAGAATTCGAAGCTGACCCAGAGATCGAGCGTTCACTTTGCATAAGGGCTTGCTAGAATAGAGCGAGGCAAAAGAGAGCCAACATGGCAGAAAACAACAATGATAATGTGGCACCCGAAGTAAATCAAGGGGTGGGCCGGCCAGTGCATGATCCCGTTTTTGTTGTCACTGACCACAATATCCCAATGAGGAACTACACGACGCCTAATCTGTATGACTTCTAGCCTGGAATTTCACATCCGATAGTTGAGGAGAATGCACATTTCGAGATTAAGCCAGTCATGCTCCAAATGATTCAGAATACGGGGCAGTTCGGTGGTCTACAAGGTGAGGACCCACATGCCCATCTGACTAGTTTTGTCGAGATGTGCAGTAACTTCTCCATCCCTGGCATAACCCCAGAAGGTATCAGGCTTTACCTCTTCCCATACACCTTGAGGAATGAGGCTAAAAGGTGGGCTCATTCATTGGAGCCAAATGAAATAACTTTCTGGGATCAGTTGGTGGAACGGTTTATGAAGAAGTTCTTCCTTCCAGCAGCCAACACAAGAAGATGAAAGGAGATGCTGAACTTCTAGCAAATGGATAACGAGACCCTAAGCATCACCTGGGTGCAATTCAAAAGATTAATGAAGAATTGTTCGCATATCAGAATACTCGATTGTGTTCTGATGGAAACTTTTACAATAGCCTAAATAGATCAACGCAAGTCGTTGCTGATGCCTCCACTGCGGGAGGATTTATGGATAAAACATACATTGAAGCCAAGGTCATCCTCGATCGCATCTCGTGGAATATGGATGATTGGGTAGATGATGGGTACGAAGGAAGAGGCTCCGAGAGAAGAAGAAATGATAATGTCACTGTACCTATGAATACAATGACAACTTTGGTCGCACAGATGGCCACAGTGACCTCTCTTCTACAATCAATGGCATTCAACACTTATAATCCTGGTTGGAGGAATCACCCTAACTTCGGTTGGGGAGGAAAACATAACCAAGGTTGGCCGAGTAACCATCAGAACAGCAACTTCGGGAATCGAGGAAACCCTCCACCTTTTCACCAAAACCAGAATCAAGGTCAACAGAGACAACCGCAACACCAACCATCCTCCTTAAACACCTCTGGAAATTCATTGGAGTCCCTACTCCAGAAATATATTGAGAAAAATGATGTTGTAATGCAGTTGCAGGCGTCTTCAATCAGAAACTTGAAGGTCCAAGTTAGGCAACTGGCAGCCGAACTACGTAATAGAACACCTGGTACGCTGCCAAGTAATTTCGAAGCCCTAGGATCTCACGGGAAGGGAAAATGTCCTTGACGAAATTGTGCAGGCAAGCTTGACCGCCTACGGAGGTGTGGATTGCGTTCTTCATCGGAAATTGTCTTCCGGTCCATATCTCTAAATTCTATGTTTACTTGCTTTCTTATCTTCCTTAATGTTTTATGAATTTTGTTATTTAATGCTTCCTTAGATTTGCTTTTATTGTTTATGAAATTGTCTCTCATTTAATTCATTTGCATTAATTTTCGTGCTCTCTTTAATTTCCTTATTTTTCTATATTAAATGCATTATTCTTAAATTTTGGTGAATGATTGTTTAATAAGAAGAGAATTATTAACGCAAAGTCCTTGTGGCTTGTGTTGATGAAAAAAATATAATAATAACAATCAACATCCGATATGCATTGCGATGATGGGTGTATCTTGTGCTAACAAGATTCCCTTTGCGTCCATCCAACCCAAATGCATTGCGCTAAGGGGTGTGTTGCACTCGTATATATTTTTCGCCCGTCCTTAGCGAAAATGCACTATGTTGAGTGATGCGTTATTTTATTGAATGGAAATATGGATGAAATGCTTTGATGGGTTTACATTGTGAACTCAAGTTTCCCTAGCGGAATACAAGTGTAAATTCCCCTGAGTTTCTTGGTAAGTCCAGGGTTGATCACAGGGATTTGTCAAAATAGTATGCGTTGAGAATTTTCTTATGAAAACTTTGTTGTAACCGGGTAAATAAATGAAGTGGTTGGTTTGTTGTTGTGTTGATAAAAAGAAATAAAATAAATGCGGCGGATTTGAGAAACAAATTTGCATTGATAGATGCAATGAGTATGTGATGAACGGGTTGAGAAGATCTTTAGCTAACGTTACTTGGGAATGCGTTAGACTATGCAATCATGTTACTACCATGCACAGCAAGTCATTTTCCAATGTAAATGCAATGCTTCTAAATCTAGGATGCAAGTGTTGCATGCAAAATGTCCATAGAGCTTATTCTTAAGTCTCTACTCTTGTCCCATGCGTTCTAATCGGATTCTTCCAAACCTATATTCTGACCTGATCTTCCCAAGTCTAGATCCTGTCCTTAGACTACCCTTCCAAGTATCTCTAATAGACGAATGAAGCATACATAAACAAGATAATCACAAAGAATGAAAATTCCCTCATTGTGCTAGCTAAATGCTTCTCAACCCATTCAACTAATTTAGCTACTCATGCGTGAATCACAGAGAGTGAACAGATATAGAGAAAGAAATTCCATTCTTATAAATAAGTTAAGTATAAAATGCTAATGGAAGATAAGGTATAGAGCCTGGTAGCAATTCCTTGCTGACCGAGGCTTTTTACACTGGAATCTCTATTCTGAACTAAATATATTCCCACTTCCACAGGAGTCGGCCCTCTCTCCATCTCAGTAGCTTCCAGTGCTCTCCCAAGCTTGCCGGAACGATCTACCGGGACAACTTCTTCCTCGCGTTCGCCTTAAAAAGGTGAAAGAAAACTATGGACAGAGGCGTGAACTAAAAATGGTGAACTACTCAACTGCTTAACCCCTTCTCTGAAGAATGCACTTGGTATTTATAGGGCATTAAAGGTGAAAGGCGGCTTCTCTCTTCTGGTTGTACAGATGGGATAACTTTAATTCCTGACTGATGCGCCGGATAATTGTCACCGATAAAGCTGGATGTACTTTGTGACCGTTATCGGCTATCAACTTAATTTGGATCCGACTGTTGTCAGCTTTCTTTCCCATCAATCTTAATTGTCCTTTTTTCCGGATGTGCCCACCATGTTGCGGTTATTCTTCTTGGGTGGATGTTTGCGAGCACGATCAACGCAAATTCTTGTGATGAAATTGCACTCGACTGATGTATTCCTATGATCGCATTCTTTGCATTGTGTTAACGCATTATTCTGCACAAAAATATAGAGATCAACTGCACTAATTCATTGGACGCATGCGACCGCAATATTGTGGAGTTTATGCTTAATGGACGCAATTTAACATATTCTATCAACGCAATCCAACATGGTTTAAGAACTTAGTACTATGATAACGTGCATTCCTGCCCATTATCACACGCCCAAATTTAAACAATGCTTGTCCTCAAGCATAAGCTAAAGATTCCTTTAGCAAGTTAGACGCAAGGTTCTTTTCCTAAATTTCTCAAGGATACTTCATCCAAATCCTATATACTAGAATTTTCCTAAGTCTTATTCAAGTCTACTCTTAAAATATTTTCTAAGACCTAAGGACTGCAAGTTTAACTTTCAAAAGGACTTTACTAAATTCTTTGAACATCGCATGATTTATTTCAAAAAGAAAATTTTCTACCAGGGTGACAAAAGATTTATCCTTGCACAAAAATTTTCTTTATTGCTATTTTTTTCTGACCTTGCGCTGATCCGAGTGCCTTGCCTTCGTTTTGACTTGCCCTCACGAGTGTAATGCGGACATCCAACTACGAGCAATGCACTCTTTTCATATAAACTCATACCGATTGCATTGGAGTTGCGATCATTGATTTATGCGTTGATCCTGGTAACTTACTTTTGTTTTGGCTTGCCCCCACGTGTGTCATGCAGACATCCAATACGGGTAAGTGCCTTTCACAATATAACTCTTATCAACATGGGTTTCCCTTTTGGTTGACAGTGGATTTGTTATTCTCGTAATATATAATATATATATATATATATTTGTAGAACTGAAAATAGCAAGGTCAAAAAATAAATACCTCACCCTAAATTTAAATACGACAATGTCCTCATTGCCAAAAGATTAAAATAAATTATGCAATGTTCTATTGTAAATAGAGTTTGAAAGAAAGCTAGCAAACCCCTAACTTCTAGAAATATTTTATGAGGTGACTATCTTAAGATTAAGTTGACTCTAATATATACGAAAGAAATAGAAGCATATTTTTCATCATTGAAATCTTACTTCGTAAAGAAATTGAATGCAGTAAACTACTAAATTGATCTACTTGTTAAATAATTGCGGTAATCAAGAAGGATGTGGTGATAAAACTTCGAAAAGTGAAATGCAATGTGATAGCGCAAAATTTTAAATAAAGATAAGGAAGAGTACACCCCCAAATTTTGTGTTGTCGCCTGCATTGTGTTGATGCATCCATCCTTGTGGCGATCTTTCTTCGTGTAACATTGCCACAATCCAGCGCCTCGATCATTGTAAGGAAAACAAAGAGAGAGTCAAATTATTTTAAACAAAAGAAAAATCTTTAACGCAAATTAAATCTCTTTTTTTTTTGTAGAAATAGAACTAAAAAATGAAAAGATAGCTGAAAGATAGTGAAGATTCTGAGTAGTGGAGAAAAGAGTTGAAGACTTGAAGTTTTCCAAAACTTGCGTCCCTGAGAAGCGATCATGTGACAACGTAGGGACCACCTGCTTCCTTCTTTATTCAAAGTTTCTTAGTTCCATGGAGTCGACTTGGTGATGCCAGTCTTCTCCATGGTATACCTTTACTCGCTGCCCATTGACTTTGAATATGTTGGTAACGTCGTCATTTGATGATTCCACCACGCCATGCGGAAGTACTTGTCAAATTATGAACGGTCCAGACCAAAGAGACTTTAGCTTTCTCGAGAAGAGTCGCAGACGTGAATTGAAAAGCAAGACTTTCTGTCCGACTTGGAGGTTCCTTCCGCATATGCATTGATCATGTCAACGCTTGGTGCACTCCTTATATATTTTTGCATTTTCATATGCATTGTTCCTCTATTCTTCTAGTTCGACCAATTGCATTTTTCGCGCTTCCCCTACTTCCTTTAAATTGAAGTTTAGTTTCTTGACTGCCCAGAATGCTTTATATTCCAACTCCAAGGGCAAGTGACACACTTTGCCGAATACCAATGCATAGGGGGACATGCCTATAGGTGTTTTAAATGCGGTCCGGTATGCCCATAACGCATCATCAAGCTTCATTGCCCAATTTTTCTGCGAAGGTTTAACTACTTTCTCAAGTATCAATTTAATTTCCTGATTGGACACTTCAGCCTGGCCATTTGTTTGTAGATGCTATGCGGTTGCCACTTTGTGAAGGATATTATATTTACGTAGCAGCTTCTTATATGGTGGTTGACAAAGTGTGATCCTTGATCACTGATGATGGCACGAGGAGTGCCAAAACGAGTGAAAATATTATTCTTGAGGAAATGGGAAACTACCGCCGTATCACTTGCAGCGCATGCAATTGCCTCTACCCACTTGGAAATGTAATCAACTACCAATAAGATATAATGCTTACCGTTTGAAGGAGGGAATGGTCCCATGAAATTAATCCCCCATACATCGAATAGTTCCAGCTCCAAGATAGTATTCATCGGCATTGCGTTCTTCCATGAAATGTTGACAGTGCGTTGACACCAATCATATTTCATTGCGTAGTCAGCAACATCCTTGAATAATGAAGGCCAAAAGAATCCACTTCGAAAAATTTTGGCTGTTGTGCGTTGTCCTCCAAAGTGCCCTCCATAAGGTGAATCGTGGCACTATGACAATATACGTTGTTGAGTAGCATCTGGTACGCATAATTGAATGATTTGGTTTGCACCTCTTTTAAACAAATTCGGCTCATCTGAATAGTAATGTTTGCATTTATTCTTGAGCTTCTTCCGTTAATGGTAGGTGTAATCTTCAGGAAATTTTTCAGAGACCAAATAATTAACGATGTTCGCATACCATGGCAGTGCTTCTATGCGAAACAGCTGCTCGTCCGGGAACACAACACTCACTTCAAATTCATTGCGGTCAACTTCAGGATTCTCTAGTCTGGACAAGTGATCCGCTACTTGATTCTCTGTCCCATTTCGATCAATTATCTCGATATCAAATTCTTGAAGGAGGAGAACCCATCTGATCAATCTCGGCATTGCGTCCTTCTTTGTCATCAAATATTTGATTGCCGAGTGATCGATATGAATGAGTACCTTGGTTCCCAACAAGTATGCCCGAAATTTTTCCAATGAAAAAATCATAGCCAGGAGCTCTTTTTCAGTGGTGGTGTAATTAAGTTGCGCAGGGTTCATGGTTTTACTCAGATATGTGATGGGGTGCAAAATTGTTTTCTTCTTTTGCGCTAACGCAGCTCCCAACAGGTACCCGCTTGTGTTGCATATGATTTCGAACGGCATTGTCCAATCCGGCACAATTAAGACAGGTGCGGTAATCAGTGCATCCTTTAAATTTTGAAATGCATTGAGGCAATTGTTGTCAAATTCAAACTTTCTATCTGCCTCTAGTAACGCACTCAATGGTCTTGCTATTTTAGAGAAGTCTTTAATGAATGGTCTATAGAATCCGGCATGCCGCAGGAAGCTTCATACTTCCTTCATGTTGGTTGGAGGTGGAAGCTTTTGATTGCGTCAATCTTTACTTTGTCCACCTCCAACCCTTCTCTAGAGACCTTGTGTCCCAACACTATACCTTCTCTCAACATGAAGTTACATTTTTTCCAGTTAAGCACCAGGTTTGTCTCATTGCATCTTTTCAGAATTTTCTCCAAATTGGCCAGGCAGACTTCATAAGGGTTCCCATAAATGGAGAAGTCATCCATAAATATTTCCATTGAGTCTTCGAGAAAATCAGTAAAGATCGCCATCATGCACCTCTAGAACGTGCTCGGCGCATTGCAGAGACCAAACGGCATACGTCGAAGAGCGAATGTCCCATATAGGCAGGTAAATGTGGTCTTGTCTTGGTCTTCAGAAGCTATCATGATTTGATTATACCCGGCATATCCATCCAAAAAGTAGTAAAAATCATTCCCTGCTAATCTATCAAGCATTTGATCAATGAATAGCAAAGGGAAATGATCTTTCTTTGTGGCCGCATTCAATTTGTGGTAGTCCATACAGATGCGCCATCCAGTGATGGTCCTCTGCAGTATTAATTCATTGTTCTCATTGGGGACTACCGTCATTCCTCCCTTCTTCGGCATACATTACGAGGCTGACCCACGTGCTATCTGCAATTGGATAGATAATGCCCGAATCCAGCCATTTGATAATCTTCTTCTTGTCGACCTCTTTCATCGCAGGATTAAATCTGTGTTGATATTCAGTGGCTGTTTTGTGGTCGTCCTCAAGACGAATGTGGTGCATGTAGTACGCGGGGCTAATTCCTCTGATATCAGTGAGCATCTAGCCGATTGCTCGCACATGCTTTTTGAGAATGCTCATCAATGCATTCTCTTGATCTACGTTAAGTGCAAAGGAAATTATCACTGGCAGCTTCTCATTCTGCCCCAAAAATGCATACTTCAGTTGTATTGGTAGGGTTTTTAGTTCAAGGGTTGGTGGCTCTACGAGAGAAGGTTGTTTTATTTTTCTTTCTTCCTTCAGCTCTACTTCTTGCATTGCGATCGATCCTTCTTCTTTGTTTGTTTTTTCTACGATCGCATTACAAGCAGCTACGAATGTGTCGGCATCCTCTTCTTCATAATCTTCATTAGATTTTTCTTCTTCAATCAAATTCACGTCATCTTCCGAATCCGGCAGGTCTTTCTCATCAGGAAATTTCATGGTACGAATTATATTAAATTTGAGCTTCTGTTCGTTTATGCTCAAAGTGATCTCACCTTTGTGCACATCAATTTGAGCATGACCTATTGATAGGAAAGGTCGCCTCAAAATGATGGGCACATCTTTATCGGCCTCATAATCCAGGATGATGAAGTCAGCTGGCAAAATAAATTTATCAATCGTGATCAGCACATCCTTCACCTTACTCTCTGGATGAACAAGAGACCTGTTGGCCATTTGGAGAGTCACGGATGTGGGCACAAGTTGCCCCACATTTAGTTGTCGAAAGATTGACAGCAACATCAAAATTATGTTGGCCCCTAAGTCACACAGGGTTTTCCCAATGTAGAGTCCTTCTATGGAGCAAGGAATAGTGAAGCTCCCAGGATCGCTTATCTTCGGTGGGATAATAGATTTGGAACTTTACGTTAATGCCACCGTTGTAAATTTTCCAGCGCCTCTTTTCTTGGTTACCAGGTCCTTCAGAAACTTGGCATAAGCAGGCATTTCCTCAATCGCTTCACTGAAAGGAATGTTAACATGTAATTGCTTTAACATAGATAGGAAGGGTTGGTACTGTACCTCTTCGTTTTTCTTCTTCTTTAGCCTCTAAGGGAAAGGTGGTAACTGGACTCTCACGGTTTCTATTTCATTTGACTTTGAGGTTGACGCAACCTCAGGTTCTACTGCTTCATTTTCTTTTTCTTCTTCTTGCGTTACCGCAATCGCAGGTTCAGCTGCGATGGAGGTTGATCTGTTCTGATCCTTCTTTTCTCCCTCCACAGTCTTTCCACTGCGCAATGTCACAACCTGACATTGCTCCTTACCTAAACCCCCTGGGTTGCATGGAAGCTTGGTTGAACTTGGCAGCGCCCCTTACGGTCTACTTTTGAGCTCATTTACAATTAGGCCCATTTGCATTTCAAGGTTGCGGATGGACGTAGCTTGACTTTGAAGCACCGTCTCATTTTTATCTATATATTGCTTCAATAGGCCTTCTAAGGAAGAAGATGGCGGTGGTTGTTGTAAGCTACTTGCATGGTTGCTCTGTTGACCGTTGATGCGTTGAAAGAACCCTGGTGGCCCTTCTTTTTCTGCCACAGATTTAAAGTTTTGTTGTTGATTCTTCCAAGCAAAGTTGGGTGGTTTTTCCACCCAGGGTTGTAGGTGGTGGAAAAGGGGTTGTTCTTTACAAAATATACAGATTATGGGTTTCGTGGACAATCCTCCATTGCATGCCCATCACCACAAGTCGCACACTTTACGGTGTTTTGACTTATTGCGTTGATTTGCCCACCTTGCGGTGTTGGGCTGTTGATCGTCATTCCTTGAATGAAATTCATCATTGCGGTTATTTGGTTTTGCAATGAATCAATAGCACCGTTATTTGAGTCAGAATCTTTGAGTCTTAATCTTTGGTCGCTCTCCCTCCAGTCTTCATGATTTTTGGAGATGTGATCCAGGATGTTCTTCGCCTCATCATAAGTCTTGTCAAGCAGATTACCAGTTGTTGCCGCATTGGCAGCAGTCTGCGAAGCAGAATTCAAATCGTGGTAGAAAATTTTCATCTGAATGCAGTTTGGCAGCCCATTATGTGGACAAAATCTCGGACCAACCTTTTAAACCTTGCCCAGCCATCGCTGAGCGATTCATCCTTGTCTTGTTCAAAATTAGTAATAAGCCTTCTTTGTCTCGCGTTCTCTATAGGTGGGAAATACTTCTTCATAAACTTCTCCACCACCTGTTCCCAAGAAGTGATCCCTCCTGGTTCGAGTTAGTAAGCCCATTTCCTAGCCTGATCACGGAGAGAAAAAGGAAACAACGTTAGTAGAACCACCTTAGCAGAGATATTGGGGAACACAAAAGTATTGCAGATTTCAATAAAACTTCGGAGGTGGGCGTGCGGATCCTCACCACGCCTTCCTTCGAATTGACCTACAACCTAGATCATCTGCAGCATCACTGGTTTCATTTCAAATCTACTTCCATAGTCCCTACTTGGCCTATTGCAATCATTGGCCAACAGAATTGGATTTGCAATGATATTGTTGTTGTTTGGTGCTTCATACTTAAGCTGCTCCACCATCTCTTCTTTATCGGATTGTGGTTGCTTTGGAGGTTCCTCGGTCTCCTCCTAAAAGTCCTCTCAATCTCCAGGTCGTAATTCGCCAAAGATTGAGAGTCCTACAAAGAAATAAAAAAAAAACTACCGTCAATAAACTATTTTGCCGAAGTCCGCGGCAACGACGCCAAAAAAATTGATGCGTTATTTTATTGAATGGAAATATGGATGAAATGTGTTGATGGGTTTGCGTTGTGCACTCAAGTTTCCCCAGTAGAATTCAACTGTAAATTCCCCTGAGTTTCCTGGTAAGTCCAGGGTCAATCACAGGGACTTGTGAAAATAGTTTGTGGTGATAATTTTCTTATGAAAACTTTGCAGTAACCGGGTAAATAAATGAAGTGGTTGGTTTGTTTTTGTGTTGATAAAAAGAAATAAAATAAACGCAGCGGATTTGAGAAACAAAGTTGCGTTGATAGATGCAATGAGTATGCGATGAATAGGTTGAGAAGATCTTTAGCTAGCGTTACTTGGGAATGCATCAGACTATGCGATCATGTTACTACCATGCACAGCAAGTCATTTTCCAATGTAAATGCAATGTTCCTAAATCTTGTTACTAGCGTTGATTCTTAACCTTGCATCCATCCGAATAAAACACCAAAGATAA
Source organism: Benincasa hispida (assembly GCF_009727055.1). Taxonomy (NCBI): domain Eukaryota; kingdom Viridiplantae; phylum Streptophyta; class Magnoliopsida; order Cucurbitales; family Cucurbitaceae; genus Benincasa; species Benincasa hispida. The sequence continues at coordinate 55,482,086 of NC_052349.1, forward strand.
ATTTTTTTTGAAAATAGAGTAGTCCAATCGTTTAGGCTTCCAATGAAATGATGATTTCGCAGATGAAAGGACGTACTTCTATGTGGATTCATAAATGTGAGAAGCGCGGTGGCAGGTTTTTTGAGTACCACGAGGCCTGCCACCGCAAAATTTGCATTGGGCCCATCAAGACCCAACCTATAAATTCCCATTTCCTCCGTCTGAGAGGCTATTTGAGTTTTTTGCAAATAGAAACACTAGCAACTCTACATACCCAGACTTACTTTCTTCCTAAAACCCTAAGAGTTTTCCCAGCATTCTTACTCAGTTCATCCATGGTTGACCAGTCTTCCAATCCATCTTCTTTACTCTCATCACCTTTGCAAGCCAAAATCACTGGAAGAGAGGCGGCAATCCTTGCAGCAAACCACCGTCTTGCCGCCCAGCCACAAACCATCCCTCGAATTGCCGAGACGAAAACATGTAGCAGCCGGACCACTCCGCATTAGAGAGAGGCAGAGCAAGGATAGTGCCCCACTCCCAACATTGTCTTTTGAAAGCGAGAGAAAAAGAAGATACGACAGAGAAGTGTTCGGGAGTATTTTGAGTAACATGGAGAAGGAAGGATGGCTGCCAGAAGCGAGGGTTGTTAATGAGCCACTACCTTCGGAGAAGGAGATGGAAGAAGCTTCAAGAAGAAGCGCCCTGGCCGTTTCAAATCCTAAAGAAATTGTTCAAGCAGAGTCCTATGAGGGACCCATCAGGGTCGCTTTAGAGGAAGCGGTAGCGGAGAAGTAGCCTGAAGTGGCTGAGGAGAAGAAGAAAAAGAAGATCAAAGAGAAGAAAGCTGAAGGAGACGAGGAAGCCCATCCAATCAAGAAGAAAGGAAGGAGGACGGGTGAGAAGAGGGAACGCAGGGGGGAGGAGAAATGCTTGAAGAAGAAGGAAGAGAGGTGAAAGAGGGCTGAGAGCCCAGAAATTGACGGACAATCCACCTCCGCAAGGGTGGATAAGGGAGAGTCAGCGCAACTGCGAGAATCAGTGCAACCCAAAGGGGAAATAACGCAAGTAAGAACGGTTCTGACTGATGATGGAGAAGATTCAAACATCACCCCCTTGATGCGGCATCGCAAGGAGAATGCGCCGCAAGGGTCACCAACTGACCCAACAATTTTGTAAAGTGCAGTAGAGGAAAAGAAGAGGACAAGAAGAGATGGGGAAGAAAAGTAAGAGAAGATGTTGCGAGCACAGCAAATCATCGTAGAAGGTAGTCGAAGAAGAAAATTAAAAGATGAGGAGATGCACAGCAACAACGCAATATCGGCAGAAGAGGAAAGGATAAGGCTCGAGGAAGAACAACACATTTTACTGGCCTCGAAGCAATTTGAAAGAGAATTTGAAAAAGAAATGAGAGAAGAAAATGAGGAAGAAAAGAAGAAGAAGGATGAGAAGGAGAAAAGGCGCAGAGCAAATATTCAGCGCATTCGAGAAAAGAAGGGCAAAGAAGCTACTGAGTGGGAGAAGAAAGAAAATGCAAGGAAAGGGAAAGGAAACAAAAACAAAGATCCCGCCTTGCATTGATTAAGAGAAGGGCAAAGCAGTAGCGGAAAGTAGTGAGCCTACATTGGCTAAAAGACAACCATCAAAGAAGAAAGAGAATGATGATATGATAATGGAGATGAGATTCTTCCCTGCGCCAATGCCACTACCGAACTGATCACAAGTGTTGTATTGGAATATGGATGGGAAACATTTTTCCAGTGTCCATCCATCGTCATCCCAACAGTAGTGCGAAACTTCTATAATGGACGGCTTCATGGCACCAAAGATACGGTGACCATGAAAGGAAAAGTGGTGCCTTTCAGCGCAAAGGACATTAATGAATTATATCTGATGAAGAACATCTCGGATACGTTGGGTAATAAAATCATTGATGATCCCACAGAAGAGTAGATGGAAGATACACTGAAGGTATTAACACAACCTGGCATTCTGTGGTCGGTCTCCTTAAAAGGCATCAAAACCCTTGCGTCTAAGACACTGCTTCCAGAGGCACGACTTTGGGTTTATTTGGTGAAATGATGACTCATCCCGACTTCACATGACAACAAAATTTTGAGGGATAGAGTCATGGCCTACTGTATTGCACGCGACATTCCAATAGACGTGGGCCAGTTGACTGCAAGACAAATTCGAGGTTTTATGGGGCACGTAAGAGGCCAATATTTCTTTCCTTGGACAATCTTGAGCCTATGCCTCTCACTAGGTGTGGGTATTGAAAAGGAACCAATGCCAGAAGTACATGGCCTCATCAACGTCAAGATTTTGAGAATGCTTCTCAAAGATTCCCCACATTGCCCCGAACTCCCACATAAAAGGCCCATGATCGACTTAAATGCACCGCAGCAGCTGAAACCAAAGAAACAGTGCAAGGTTGACAAAGGAAAGGAAAAAGTCCAAGAGCCATCACTGCGAGATCCTGAACCTTTAGACCCTTTGCTGTTGATCATCCACCCTCCAAGCCCTCCTACAGAACCTTCTTCCTCACTCCCCGAACATTTTACCAACCTTCTCCTTGCCCCTAACTCCATCCTTACCTTCATCATCACTACAATTTTCCCGAGGAGACTTATTGTTGCACCTACAAGAGCAAACGTACCAAAACAAGGAAGCAGCCATATATCTAAAATAACAATGAAAATAAAGAAATAACCTATAGTAAGGAAGAAAAGTAAAGATAGAGTGGAAGATGTCCTTGGAAAAATAGGAGTGTTGTCACCGCAAGGAATCCCCCGTGCAGGAGATGGTTCTCAACTGCTTGGGTCAAGTTGCCCTAACCATTGGAACTTCCGGCAATTGTTGGGCGCATGCGACCATTATGAGCTTAGAACTTCTGGCAATTCCGACCATTGGTTCTCAACCGCTGCATGTTGATGACCCACGCGATTTGGGTGAAGGCACTTCTGCCCAACCCCAAAACGATGATGGTGAAACATCACAGGCACAACCCATCATTACCACCTTAGCTGCTAAACTTGCAGATATGCGTTCCCTTCTCTCCCATCAAAATGAGCTCTTCTGCCAACACGTTACTAAAGTATACGAGCGACAACCAGAATTGCTGCATAGTGTTGCTATGACAAGGTAGGTGTTGATCAATATTCAATGCAATATTTATACGATACACCTGAACAAAAGGCAAGTAGCGGAGCGCAACCATGAATATTTCAACTTCTTGACAGCCTATCTTCATGGTCCCATGGTACCTCTGCATCTTCAGCAACATCTGCATTTTCAAAAAGCTCCTCGCGTACCTCATCAAAATCCTCCACCTGAACCTCTTCCTCCTCAATAACTTTACAATTTTTTTTTATTGCGGTCATTCTTTTATTTTTATTTCAATTCATTATGTTTCTATGTATAGAAGCTAATTCCTTGATTCTTTGTACATGCTTACAATTTTGTATTGCGTTATTTGTAATTCTTTGTATACTTGGTTAATTTTTAATACAACTGAGTAACAATTCTTTCCGTATGCATTATCTACTTCTTTATCATCCTTTGTCATTTATTGCGATGTTCATTATCTTTTATTTTCATTATTTATTGCGCTACCATGATGATTTATATGCATACACTTAGTAATATTTCCCACACTTTGTATTTTCTGACTAACACTTAGTTAATTCGTGGCAATAGCACTACTTTACCTTTTATCCTTCAAAATTCTGCTCAAATCTTATTTTTAACATTTTGACTAAGTGTTTGTCTATTTTGTCCAAACAACGCAATGAGGACCTTGCCATCTCTAAATTTGGGGGTGGGGAAGGTCAGAGAAGATCCAATCAAGTGAATGCAGTCATTAGAAAATGTGTTCATTATTGTCAAAAAAAAAAATCATACGAAACTCCAATGTTAGCGCAAGGGAAAATCAAAACAATCCCAACCTGATAAGAGTTAAGTCGTGAAAGGAATTTACTCATAGTTGGATGTTTGAATGACACCCATGGGGGCAAGCCAAAACGAAGGTGGGTTTCCAAGAATGACGTAATATGAAAAGAAGAAAAAAATATATGAAAAAAAAATGAGAGAAATATAAAAGAATAGAAGAAATAACTCCTCTGATAAGCAAAAGTTATACTTAGCTGATAATCAAGAGTTGAAGTTGAAATTGGCACACAACCGTAGTTTGATGTTTGCATGACACCCGTGGAAACAAGCCAAAACGAAGGGTGTAACCATGATCAACAGTCTCTAATAAAATAATGCAACCCGACCACCGCATTCAAGATGCATCAAGTTATTTTTGCATGAAGAGGTAAACATTCTTTTTAAAACTAGAAGGGAATTTTTGAGTAGAGAGTTGTGTATAGAAGAATAAAGTAGGCCATGTTTATGAATTATCAAGGATAGAAAGAAATTGCATTGTTAAGTAATGTTGCCTAGGTGGAGCATTCGGAGCAAACAATCGACGCAAAAATTTAGGATAAGAACTGAACAATATTGTCTTAGTAGAAGATATGCTTGAGGACAAGCAGTCACTCTTAAGTATTGCAATGACCGCATTTTATCTTTTTTCCCATTCATTTGTTTCATGTCAAGAGTTGTTGTGTCTCTACCTCTCTTGCATATTCTCATTATGTTGTCTGTTAGCTAGGAGTAGAAGTAGGGTTACATTCATTCTTTTATTCAAATTGCCATATGCACATTACCGCATTCATTTTGCTACAAGTCCCTGAGTTCGACCTCGAATCATCTGAGAAACTTGCGTTCGCATTATACTTGGCGTGAGCGCAAGAAAACTTGTTACAGGACGCATGGTTATCGCATACATTAGTTAACGCATATTCATTCCAATACATAACCATCGACGCATGACAATCAATGCATACCTTAAGAACATGCATCGCATATCGCGTCCAAGGTATTTTAGTTGTTGAGTAAATTGACATCTAATTTCCCATCATCACGCATTTTCGGTGGGATTCTAGATTTTGAGCTCTTCATCAAAGACACCGTGGCAAACTTACCAGTGCCTCTCTTCTTTGACACCATATGCTTTAGAAACTTCGCATATGTGTGCATCTCCTTAATTTCTTCGGTGAACGGAATATTAATAAGCAATTATTTTAACATATTCATGAAGCGTTGGTACTGTACCTCATCATTTTTCTTCTTTCTGAGTCTCTGTGGCAAAGGTGGCAGTTGTATTCTTACGATCCCCTGCTCTTTTGGCTCCAAGGTGGACGTAATCTCAGGTTCTATCGCTTCTTTTTCTTCTGTTTCTTCTCGAGTCACCACAATCTCTGGTTCCAGTGCAATTGGAGTAGTCCGGCTAGGATTCTTCTTCTCCCCTGCCACAGTTTTTCCACTCCGCAACATCACGACGACATTGCTCTTTACCCGTCTGCATGTCATCTTAGGCCTTTTTCTTAGAATTATGAAGGTTGTTAGGCAGTATATGCGGCAATCATGATAGGAATTCACGAGAAAGTGAGCTTGTGTCGATCAGCATGTCGAATCTCAGCTAACTCGTTATTTTGCGTTAATTATACGTCAATGTTCTATTTTTGTAGCTAATGCAGGAAATGGACGCAAATGCGGAAACCGGACCACCACATAGGCAACTGCATGCGAAGAAACTCTCCATCACAAAGGAAAACGCATCAATCAACGCTTGGATGTTGCGGTAATCAGCCGTATGCGTCCATCGCATGGAAGTTGCGCTCGTTAAGCGATTGCGATCATCATATAGAGTTGTGGTATTAAGCAAATGCGCTCATTGAATGATTGCGGCTACGCGACAATGCATACTAATGGGATCAACACAAGATAGGTGCAATGAACACATCAACACATCTACCTCGAGAAAATCCAAAGTTGATGTTGACATTTCACCTACCATGCCGTTAGTGGCAGAGGTTTAGAAAGGAATAACGCATCAAACGTCAGACTCAGAGCAGTCCAATTAATGCTGTCGACAACTCAAGCTCTATAAATAGAAGCCGATGAGCTGAAATTCAAGTTATCCGGGGATGATCCTTGTGATCTAGGGATTTTCCCCACGATCCGGACAAACGCATGAAATGATGGTTGAGAGTTCTTCACCTCCTTCATCCATTCCGAGTGACGACCAGAGCCTTTGACTGGAGCTAGATCTCGAGAGAGTTAGTTCCTCCACCCATCCATGGCACCACCGGCAGCCTTGACGCACATCTACTGGGAGCAAGCCTTTGCTTCCAACCAGTCATTTTATTTCTCTTTCTTTTCTCATGCTGTACTGTATGACATTTTGGAATTAAAGAATTAATACAACTTGTTTTCAATGCATTTCTTTGTTCCTTCGACTCCATCTTCATTTTCTTTTCTTAGCATCTTTACTTTCATTACAACACTTAGAGGGATTACTTGAGTATGGCATACTTAGTCATGTGGATTAGGGATATGAAGCATGTAGCAACCCACCGAGAGGTGTGCATTGCGCAAGTGTGTGAGTAATCTTACTTGCTTAGTGTGAAGCTGCTGCAACGCCTGTCTATAGGCTAACTCATTTCTTGTCTATGAGAAAAGTCAGCAACAATCAACTGTCTAGGAGGGTAAGTGGTTGGACGCATTAAACAATGCATGCATTGTTCACTAGAGATAGAAGTAATCTTGAGTCAACCAAGTTCATGCGCTTGTCTTGTTTTATGTTGTGCCCAACACCCTTTTAGAGCTACTCGAGAGAGAGTCTAAAGAAAGAACCTAATGACTCGAGAGAGCTAGGTTAGAATTTAGACTCGAGAGAGCGAGATTAGATAGAAATAAGCAAGAGATAGGGACTTAGAGATAAGCTCTGTTTGTCAACACTGCATCGCATGCACCCTAGGAATAAGTATGATATTATGTGGTCGTCTTATTTGTGTGCGTGGCACTCTGTCATCGCATAAATGAGAATAGAGGCTTATGTGTAGGTTCTATAGACTTATCACATATATCGCATGCGTTCTAGCATTAGAAGTCATAGCATTCGCACCGAGAGATAGTTTACTATTATATGTGTGTTGCATGATCACATGGCTTGCGTTGACTAAGGTTGCCCTTGCGGTCACTCTTAAGGGTTGCAATGAAATCACCTCCACATTTTATCTACTTTCCCACACATTTTTTTCATGTCAAGGTTTGTCTTATCTCTACCTTTCATGCATACTTTCATTGCGTTGTCTGTTAGATAAGAGTAGGAATAGGATTAACTTAGCAACATCCATTCCATTCTTTTATTCAAACCGCCACATGCACATTACCGCATACATATAGCTACAAGTCCTTGTGTTCGACCTCGGATTACCCGAGAAACTTGCGTTCGCGTTATACTTGGCATGAGCGCAAGAAAACTTGTGGTAGGACGCATGGTCATCACATACATTCATTAATGCATTATCAGTCCAATGCAAGACCGTCGACACATGACTATCAACACATATCTCAAGAACATGCATCGCATACCATGTCCACGGGATTTTGGTTGTCGAGAAAATTGACTTCTAATTTCCCACCATCAAGTTTTTGGCGCCATTGCTAGGGACTTGGTAGCTAAATGTTTGTTAAGTTTTGTGTCTCTGCGAGCAAACTTTTTATCTTGGGAGTATTGCAGCTTGTGCGACCAGGTTCCAAACAATATTGAAGTGTAGGCGATGCGCTGAAAGCCAATGTTGACCCCAAGGTAGAAGGCCAATCAGTCGCAAAAGAGCTTAAGGTAATTCTAAGCACATGATGGTCGCATGCGCCCAACAATTGCCAGAAGTTCCAATGGTCAGGGCAACTTGACCCAAATAGTTAAGAACCATCTCTTGCATGGGAGATTCCTTGCAGTGACAACACTCCTATTTTTCCAAGGACGTCTTCCATTCTATCTTTACTTTGCTTCCTTAGTATAGGTTATTTTTTTATTTTCATTGTTATTTTGGATATATGGCTACTTTCTTGTTTTGGTACGTTTACTATTGTAGGTGCAACAATAAGTTTCCTCGGTTTGTAGTTCAATGGAAGAATTTCTTTTAAACTTCAATGCATTGCTTCAATCACGTGGATTCCAATGCATGAGCGCATGCATTGTTCCACCTAAGGTCTTTTCCTGTTATCTTTCTTGTATGCCTTATACTTTTGAAATTCTCTTTTTCTCTATTGCGTTTTTTACGATGTTTCTATGATAGTACATACAGTTCATCGCATCTTCGAACTAATCAACACAAGCCTTTCTTTACTTTTATTAGCTTCTTCAAATTTTGAAAGTCTTAAGTTTTATTTTGCGCAAACCTTTGTTCAAACATTTATTATCGCATTCTTGTAATTCTGTTTTTAGCTTTGCGGTGAGAACACTGCCAACCTCTAAGTTTGGGGGTGGCAGCAGTCTCGAAGACTTAAGGGGCCCTGCGGTGATGGAAAATGCGTTGTGCAACAAGTTTTCTCAGCACGGCCCATGTATATATCCTACTGAGTTTCCTGGTAAGATCAGGGTCGAACTCAGGGACTAAGGAAAACAATATGCGGCAAAAAATTTTATATTACTTTGCGGTAACCAATAAATCAAAGAGTTGTGGGGTTATTGATTACAATATAAAATGTATGCGACGGAGTTAAGAAAAGAGTTAATAATATGGAAGATGCGATGAATATGCAGAGAACAGGCTGAGAAGGGGTTCAGCTAACACTTCCTAGGATTGCGTTCATGTTATGTGATCATGCTACACACATACAATAGCAAATCGACTCTCAACGCAAATGGTACGGCTTCTAATCTTAGAACGCATGCGATATATGCGATGATGTCTAAGCCTCTATTCTTGTCTATGAGATGATAATTGACACTCACACATACAAGGTGACCGCGTAATACCATAACCTATCTCTAGAGTGCATGCAGTGCATGTTGACAAACAGAGCTTATCTCTAAGTCTCTATCTCTTGCTTATGCAGATCTAATCTTGCTCTCTCGAGTCTAGATTCTAACCTAGCTCTCTCAAGTCTTAAGTTCTTTCTTTAGACTCTCTATCGAGTAGCTCTAAAGTGGTGATGGGCACAACATAAGACAAGATGATCACATGCCATGAAAACCCTAGGTCATGTTAGCTAAGTTCTTCTCAACCCATTTGATAGATTTAGCTACACATGCGTGCTTTTAAAAGAGTGAACAGATGTAGATAAGCAAGTTCCATTTTATAGATATAGAATTGAAATACAAAATGACAATGTGGAATAAGAATAAAGAGTCTGTAGCAATCTCTTGCTTCCCAAGGCTTTTACATTGTTCTTCTCTACTCTGCTCAAAAGATATTCTTGCTCTCGCAAGAGTCGGCCCTCTCTCTATTTTTCCACGCCTCTTAGGTTCTCTCTCAAGCTAACCAGGGCGATCTTCCAGCGTCTCTTCCCTTCTCTCCTCCGCCTTCTAAGTAAAATAAAAAATATGAACAAGGTTGCTTCTATCTATGGAGAAAATTATCTAACTGTCGAACTCCTTCACTGAAGGTGGCCTCTGGTATTTATAGAGCTTCGAGGTGAAAGGCTTCTTCTCTCTTATGATTGCACTGATAGGATGGCATTAATTCTCTGTTTGATGCGTCGAATATTTTCACTAAAAAGTTGAGTGTACTGCCTATAGTAGATTGTTAACGGCTTGTCAACTTAATTCGGAATCGACCGTCATCAGCTTTCTGTCCCATCATGATTCATTATTCTTTTCACCCAGATGCACCCATCAATATGCGCTGGCTCTATGCAGAAACCTTCTCGAGCAAATATTCACGAATGCAATTTTGATCGCATAGCCTTGCGTCAACGCAATCTCTTAATGCGCTCAACCGTTCATTTCTTTGGATCGCATTTTCTGCCTTACGTCAAAGCATATTCTGCACAAAAATTAGTTGTTTTAATGCGATGGAAGACTGTAATATTGTGAACTTAATGCTTTTGGACGCAATCTTATATATTTTTATCATCGCAATCCTACATTGTTTAATGACTTAGCACTGTAATAACGTGCATTTCTGCCCGTTATTGTGCACTGCTAAATTGATGTTCTAAATATGCATATATGGATATGGACAATGATGAATGTGAATCATACAAGCTCAGGTTGCCATAAATTTATGCACTTGGAAAGATGGAGATGGAGTGCGGACGCTGTGTTATGCTTATTTACACTTTATACGATACTACTGCTAGATATATGCGTTATTAATGCAATGCTTGTAGTATGCTATGCATTGTCACAAGTTTCCTTGCATTGAAACCAAGTATAATTCCAACGCAAGTTTCTCAGAGTAATCCGAGGTCAAACACAGGGATTGTTGTCATTAATGTGTTACATTTGTGACATATGCGACTGGTGTTTTTACAAGTAATAAAGATTGTGTTTGTACAGGAAATTAAATTGCGGTAAAGTAAAATTGTTCAGATAAACTAAAGTTGCGTTAATAAAATAAATTGCGATGAAAATAAACCTAAGTTAACGTGATGCAAGATACAAGATATATGATATACATGATGCTGAGTTCAAGACTGACTGTGAAGTTTATACAAAGGATCATGGTATGCGATGGCAAGTCTTTATGGATGGATCAGAAGGAGGAAGAATAATTAGTACAAACATCGCAAGGTTGTTAATTGCGTTAAAGATATAACTAAGGTTCCGCTTTCCCTTGGCATACACCTCTCGATGATCGGCTGCGTTCCCATATCTCTATAGTGAAACAGGGATGAACGTAATGAACGCAAGGTTGCTTCCATCTCTAGAAGTACTTCTTACTTAGTTAACGCATTCTTCCAACCCTCTCTCAATAGGCGGAATGGCATCTTCACTTCTGCTCTCATAGGTGAAGATGCCATCTAGCATGCTTTGACTAAACATAATTATTTCCTTAACCCATTTAATTACTTGCTTAATTTATGCTAATTATCCAAGTGATTAAGAAAACATCATGGAGAAAGTGAATTACGGATGAACAAAAATAGACAGAAAGATGGAAATGAAAATGATCATAACATTCAATAATAAGATTAAGCGTCTGATACATGGTGTGAATAATAGACTAAGAAGATGAATACAAGTGATGATGAAGAGATAGAAACAAATACAAAAGAGTGTCAATGTCTTGACACTGATCTAGATGGTGGATTTGTTTGTCAGTGTGTGAAATGGATGAACAGAAGAGCTTCCCTCTCAGGCTTGCTCGTCTGGTACAGGTGACCTCGTACAGAGCTTCGACGGTGGGGATCAGAAGGATTCTTTGCTCGGAGACTCACCTCTCGGCCTTTTCTCTTAATTCTTCTCGAATGTACTCCGATTAGTAGCTAAACCAGTCTCTTTCTCAGATCAGTATATACAGTTTTCTCTGTATTCAAGCATCTCTTTTCAGTGGAATGGCCGGAGCTATTTATAGGCTAAGCTTTTACTCTCTGCATTGTGGTCCCCACTTTATTGTTGAGGCAGTTCTGGAAATGGTGGAGTGAATATTCCTTCTGTTACGCAATCATTCCCGTCAGAAATGCACAACTGACAGCTGTACACGCGTCTGAATCCTCCGCAATTGCATTGCTCTTTACATCTTCGATCGTTTGCCCGCATGCGATGTTGTTTTTTATTACCACATGCGGTTGAAGTTATGTTGATCTCAAAGCTCTTGATCGATTGTCGCATGCACTGTCATTGCATTGATCATCTATTCATTTTTGAATGATTGGAGCAATTCGACGTAAATGCATTGTTCAGTTTATCTTGAGCCACGAACGCATTCGGTGACTTGATTTCTTGCAAAACAGACTTGAAACATTCTTTTCTACCATCGCAATAGTGTCAGTGGGTGTATTGACGAAAAGTTATAATTCTTGCATTTCTTAGTTAATTTCTATACAATTGACGCAACTTTCCTTTCTTTTGGCCGCAATATCTAAATTAAACAGTATAAATAACTTGTATTTCTACAAGTTATCACACCCCCAAATTTAGATATATGCTTGTCCTCAAACATATCTTCAACTAAGGCAGTATTGCTCAATTCCTATCCTAAATTTTACGTCGATTGGTTGCTTCGTATGCTCCACCTAGGCACATTACTTAACATCGCAATTTCTTTCTATCCTTGAAAATTCCTAGCAAAGCCCTACTTTATTCTTCTATACAACAAATTTCTGCTAAAAAATGCTTTTCTAGTTTTAAAAAGAATGTTTACCTCTTCTTGTCAAAACAACTTGATGCGTCTGGATGCGGTGGTCAAACTTTGCATCATTTATTTAGAGATTGTTGATCATGGCTACACCCTTCGTTTTGGCTTGTTCCGACGGGTGTCATGCGAACATCCAACTACGGTTGTGTGCCAATCTCAACTTTAACTCTTGAATTTCAGAGGAGTTGTCTCTTGTTTCTTTTATTTTTCTTTCTCATTTTTCTCTTTTCAAATTGTGTTGTTCTTGGAAACCCACCTTCGTTTTGGCTTGTTCCCACAGGTGTCATGCGAACATCCAACTACGAGCAAGCTCCTTTCACAACTTAGCTCTTATCAGGTTGGGATTGTTTTTGAGTTTTCCTTTGCGCTAACATTGGAGTTTACATGATTTTTTTTTTTTTTTTGAGATGAAATAATGAACGCATTTCTTAATGACTGCATCACTTGATCTCATCCGCTGAGACCTTCCCCTCACCCCCAAATTTAGAGATGTGCAAGGTTCTCATTGCGTTGTTTGGACAGAATAAACAAACACTTAGACAAAATTTCATAAAGAAGGTTTGAGCAGAATTTTGAAGGATAAAAGGTAAAGCATTGTTATAGCCACGAATTAACTAAGTGTTAGTTAGAAAATACAAAATATGGGAAATGTTTCTAAGTGTATGCATACTATACATCATCGTAGCGAAATGAATAACGCAAAATAAAAGATGAAGAATATCGCAAATAAAGACAAAGGATGATAAAGAAGAGGCTAATGATAAAGAAGAGGCTAAGGCATATGGATAGAATTGTTACCTAGTTGTATTAAAAATTAACTAAGTATACAAGGAATTACAATTAATGCAATACAAACCTTTTTTCATGTACAAAGAATCAAAGAATTGACTTCTATATAAAGAAAACAATAAATGAAGTTATAAATAAAAGAATGACCGCAATAAGAAAAATGTAAAGTTATTGAGGAGGAGGAGGTTCTGGTGGAGGATTTTGATGAGGTACGCGAGGAGCTTCTTCAAAGTGTAGATGTTTCTGGAGATGTGGAGGCACCATGGGACCATGAAGATACACTGTCAAGAAGTTGAAGTACTCATGGTTGCGCTCCGCTAGTTGCCTCTGGTTCAGATGGATCGTATAGATATTGCATTAAATATTGATCATCACCTGCCTTGTCATGGCAGCATTGCATTGTAAATCTTCTACTCGCTCGTTTACCACATCTATTCTCTGGCAAAAGAAGGCCTGTTGTTGGGAGAAGAGTTCTTGTTGTTGGGCAAGAAGGGTTCGCATATCGGCTAGTTCAGTAGCTAAGGAGGCAATGATAGGTTGTTCTTGTGATATTTTGCCATCAAAGCTTTGGCATTGGGCAGAAGTGCCTTCACCCAAATTGTGTGGGTCATCAACATGCGGTGGTGGAAGGGGAAGTTACGGTGATGATGATGAAGTTTGGTCTATCATATGTTTACTATGGGCTTAGACATTGATACCCGTGCCTACTTTACCGCAAACTTGCCAGTCAGGTACACCGTGAGGCTGACTATAGCAGATCGGGCTAGCCGCCCTTAGTGAAAGTGTCTCCTACTCAACCAATACATGGAGCTACTGAATATGCGGTTGGAGAATCAAGGGCAAGGAGAAGGTTGGTGAAATGCTGAGGAAGGGAAGAAAAAGGTTGTGCGGGAGGGCTTGGAGGGCGAATTATCAAAGGCAAAGGGTCCAAAGGTTCTTATTCTTGCGTTGGTGAGTCTTGGGCTTTCCCCTTTCCTTTGTCATCTTTGCATTGTTTCTTTGGCTTGGGTTACTGCGGCGCATTTAAATCAATAACAGGTCTCTTCAATAGGAGTTCGAGGTAGTGTGGGGAATCTTTAAGGAGCAACCTCAAAATCTTGACGTTTATGAGGCCATGAACTTCAGGCATGGGTTCTTCCTTAATGCCTACACCCATTGATAGGCATAAACTTGAGACAGACCATGGGAAGAAATACTAACCTCTTATGTGCCCTCATAAAACCTCGAATTTGTCTTGCGATCAACTGGCCCACATCGATTGGAATGTCGTGCACAATGCAATATGCCGCCATGACTCGATCCCTCGAAATTGTTTTGTCATGGGAAGTCGGGATGAGTCGTCGTTTTACCAAATATACCCAAATTCGTGCCTCGGGAAGCAGTGTCTTGGATGCCAGAGTTCTGATGCCTTTTAATGAAACTGTCCCCTTTGTGCCCGATTACATTCTACGTTCTCAATGCCCTCGTCGACCCTATCATTGCGTAAGGTGAGTTGACCGTCCATTGACAGAAGTTCATAGGCTTTTTAAGGAATTTTCCCTTTCTTCCTACCCGGACCAGCATTGGATTAATTCCTTTAATGCTTGCTCGGAGCGGGGTCGACTCAATATCGAGAGACTCGGCCACTAAGGACTTTATTGCACCTTTATGTCTCCATCTCTCGAGTCGAGCTCAATCTTTGGCAAGTATTATTTGGTCTGGAGTGCCGTCTATCTTTCTGAATGACGGGCCAGGCGTCTCTCTGACCTGATAACTAGTATCGCCTCCCCGCCCAGCTCTATCAGCAGGCCTTTTCTTTTGCAATACTTAAAAAGGTCTCTCATGGCCAATTTCTTATTACGGCGTTCTCGACCATAGAATTCGGCCTGAAGGGTCAACCCGGTGGTTCTATGAGGAAGGCAGTGCAAAAGAGGCTTGAGGGCTTGTTAAGGAAGGCGGCAAGGGCCGACGAAGGTGCCCGCTCCCTTGTGTTTGAGGGAGTTGGTGCGACGAAGTAAATGCGAGTGAGGCATTCTACTTCGAGTGGCTTTGATACCAGACAGAAGAAAGAGACAGAATAATAACATTGAAATAGCTTACGGGGTGTTTTTCCTAATTTATTCTTATTCCTCAGTTTAAGCTAGCGATGGGGAAAGGCTAGGTAGCTGGCTGCTTCGCTCCAACTAGCGTCTATCACCGCCACCGGCCACTTTCGCTCCTCTACCATATTCATAGATTCATTCTTTGGAAGTTAGGAACGTGACTCGATAGCGCAGGCACAAGACCTTTGAATGCAAACAAAGAATAGCGAGACCGCATATCAAAAGGTTTGGAACCAATGTTTGCAGCGCATCTTTCATCTGCTTTTCAGTAGGATCATCAATAATTTTATTACCCAATGCAACTGGGTTGCTCTTCATCAAGTATAATTCATTGATGTCCTTTGCGCTGAAAGACACCATTTTCCCTTTTATGGTCACCATATCCTTGGTGCCATGTAGCCATCCGTTGTAGAAGTTTCTCACTACCTTTGGAATGACGATGGTTGGGCACTGGCAAAATGTTTCCCATCCGTGCTCCAGTACAACGCTTGTAATCAGGTCTGGTAGTGGCGTTGGTGTGGCCTCTTAGCCAACGCGGGCTCCCTGCTTTCTACAACTGCTTTTCCCTTTTCTTTGGTCAACACAAGGCGGGAGTCTTGCCTTTGTTTCCTTTTCCTTGCCTTGCGTTGTTTCTTCTTCTCTCGTTTAGCAAGTTCCTAGCCCTTCTTCTCTCTGATGCGCTGAATGTTTGCTCGGCACTTCCTCTTTTTCTCCTCTTTCTTCTTCCTTTCTTCTTCTTCTTCTTTTCTTTCTTCTTCTTCAATTTCTTTTTCAAACTACTCAGAGGCTAGCAAATGTGATGTTCCTTTTCGAGCCTTTTCCTTTCCTCTTCTGTCGAAATCTCATTGTAGCAGCGCACCTCCTCATCTTGTAATTTCTTCTTCGACTACCTTCTGCGATGATGAGTTTTGCTCGCAACATTTTCTCCTGCTTCTCTTCTTCCTCCTTTCTTCTCCTCTCCTGCTCTTCTAACGCATCTATCAAAATTGGAGGGTCAATGGTTGACCCTTGAGGCGCATTCTCCTTGTGATGCCATGTCAAGGGGGTGATTTCTACATCTTCTCCTCCGTCAGTCGCAACCGTTTGCGGTGTTTCATGTTGCACTGGTTCTCTCAATTTCACTGATTCTCTCAATTGCACTGACTCCCCCTTGTCACCCCAAACGGAGGTGGATTCTCCATCCAGTTCTGGGCTTTTAGCCCTCTTTCTTCTCTCTTCCTCCTTCTTCAAGTGCCTCTCTTCCCGCCTGCGTTCCTTCTTCTCATCCGTCCTCCTTTCCTTTTTCTTAATTAGACGGGCTTTCTCATCTCCTTCAGCCCTCTTCTCTTTGATCTTCTTCTTCTTCTCTCCAGCCACTTCCGACTACTTCTCCGCTTCCGCTTCCTCCAAAGCGACCCTGATGGGTCCCTCATAGGATTCGGCGTTAGCAGTTTCGTTAGGATCCAAGAATGCCAGAGCGCTTCTCCTTGATGCATCCTCCATCTCCTCCTCCAAAGGCAGTGGTTGGTTTACAACCCCAGCTTCGAGTAGTCCTCCTTTCTTCTCCATGTTGTTGAGTATACTCCCAAACACCTCCTTATCGTCTTTTCTTTTCTTTTCACTTTTAGAGGAAATGCAGTTGGACAATGAAGTCTAGAAATAGCATCAATTTGGGATGAGGAGTTCTCCCAGTATACTCGTGTGTTTGGAGTGATATTAAAGCCACCTGAAAGCTCCCGAGTCTAGTTCTCAGGGTAGGGCTGCCAGAAAAGAAGCTCCAAGGGATTGGGCTGGAAACTGAGAAAACGACAGAAGGGTCAAGCTGTCGGGTAGGCTTGGGCCAATCTTGAAGATTGTGTGATTTTAGACAAACCACAAGGATTTCTAAGCTCAAATTTTAGTGTAAGCTTTCTGAGATATTTTAGAGCATGTTTTTAGAAGGAAATATCTCAAAATAAGGCATAGAACTATGAGTAATCTGAGTTTTAAATTGAATTTGGATTTTAGGGGTTCAAAAGGGAACCCGAGGTAAACAAAGAACTTCTAGAAAGAAGAGTTCCTAGACGATCAAGGTGAGTGACTAAAATACTTGACTAAATATTTACAATGTTTTAAAGAAACCATGTTTTAAAGAAATATTATTCTCATGCCAGCTAGTTTTACAAAGTGATTTCTAAGCAAACCATGAGTTATGTTTTAAACGCATGCATGAATGAAAAGTTTATTGAAAAGAAATTTATGTGTGTTTAAATACACCCAGCATGTGTTATTATCTTTGAAGACATGTATTCTATGTGTTATGCTTTATATGCTTTAAAGAGAAAAGTCATTTATGACAAGTTCTACTTGAAACGCAATACCGAAGGATAGTTAAGAAGGTATCTGAGCAGCTCGATACTGAAGGACAAGTTTAGAGAAGGTATCTGAGTAGAAGTACCTAAGATATGACGGTACTTAGTATGGCCACGTGCACGTAGGGAGGTAAAGTCAAAGATTGAGCAAAAGGGTTCTCTCTTGACTAGCAATTGATGTTGGGATTTAACCACAGCAGGGTTATTCTCAACTAAGAAACAGTTTTAATGTTTTCTGATAAAAACAGCTTTATATGTTTTATGCTTGGAAAATGTTTATACTGCAGTACAAGGTTATTGTAGAAGTTTATATTTCAATTTAATCTCTTTATTGAGACTATTGCATGAGAATCAGTTATCTTTCTTAAGTCACTCACTAGGCTAGCAAGCTCACCCCATTTTCAAATGTTTTCCTTTCCCCCAGGTAGTGATCAAATCCTCAGGAGATAGCTCTGCATCTGCTTTGCCACTAAAGGACAAGATGTTGTAACCTGTCTGTTAGGTGGTTACTGTAAATATTGTACACATGTTACAGTTGTTCATATATGGACTAAGGTTTTGGGTATCGAGACTTGTGAAACTAGTAATGTAATGACTTTAAATATGTTGTGTTTTTTAATTAATAAATTTTGGCCTAAGAGGCATCCGCTGTACTTGAGTTTATACATTGGTATCAGAGTTATTTCTGCAAAAGTGGTTAGGCAGTAAGTGTCAACAAAAGGGTTAATAACTATTGCAGTCATGTCCTTTCCTAGGCTCAGAGAGTAATCTGGGATGGGGTGTGACACTGCCTCACTGAAACATCATTGTAAAATTAGATATCGGGTACATAAAAATTTTGCTAAAATCGATTGTTTTTTTCATGGTTAATGCAAATTAAACTAATGCGTAAATCGTTTGTTTATTTTCAGAAAATTTTATTATGGCTACCGCTACATTAAACTTGCTCACCACTGATAAATTAACGGGCAAAAATTACTAGTTGGAAAAACACAATCAACACAATACTGATCATCGATGATTTTCGTTTTGTCCTAATGGAGGATTGTCCTCTCATTCTAGATCTCAATGCTTCTCAAAACGTTCAGGAAGCTTACGAGCATTGAACACAGGCAAACGAAAAGGTCCAAGCACATATCTTGGCAAGTCTTAATGAAGTCTTGCCCAAGAAGCATGAGCCCATACTCACAACATGTGAGATAATGGAGTCCCTGAGGGGAATGTTTGGACAACCATCTGCACAGCTTAGGCATGACGCTCTGAAACACATCTTCAATTCTTGTATGCAAGAACGGGCATCTATTCGAGAACATGTTCTCAACATGATGGTCTACTTCAACGTGGTAGAGATGAATGGGTCGAGCATCGATGAAGCTAGTTAGGTTAGCTTTATTTTGGAATCCTTACCTGAAAGTTTCCTCCACTTTCGTAGCAATGTTGTTTTGAACAGGATTGACTACAACCTGACAACTCTGCTCAATGAGCTACAGACCTTCCAATCCTTGATGCAAAGCAAGGAGCAAAAGGGTGAGGCAAATGTTGCCTCATCCACAAAGAAGTTCCATAGAGGTTCGACCTCTGGGACAAAGTCTATACCTTCTTCCTCTTGCACCAAAAAGATGAAGAAGAAGAAGGGTGGGATGGGGAAAGTTAACCCTTTAGTTGCTGCTCAAAGGGGCAGGATGCTAGTCAAGGTTGCAAATGGAATTTGTTTCCATTGCAACCAAGATTGGCATTGGAAGAGGAACTACCCCAAATACTTGGCAGAAAAAAAGAAGGTCAAGCAAGGTATATATGATTTACTTATTTTGAAAACATTCTTAGTGGAGAATGATGATTCTGCTTGGATTATAGATTCTAGTGCCACTAACCATGTTTGTTCTTCATTTCAGGCAATTAGTTCCTGGCGACAACTAGATGCTGGTGAGATGACGATACGGGTTGAAACTGGACAGTCATCTTGGGTATTGTAGTGGGAGGAATCCGATTGACTTTACAAAACAAATTTCTTATTTTAGAGAATGTATATATAGTTCCTTATTTCTGTAAAGTGTTTGATTGGACAATCTCATGCTATCAACTTTCTTTTAAGTAAAGTTTATTTCTAAAAATGGTGTTGATATTTGTGCTGCAAAACTAGAAAACAATCTTTATGTGCTAAGACCATTAGCAACTAAATCCCTCTATAACATAGAAATGTTTAAGACTGCAATAACTCAATATAAAAGGCTTAAAATTTCTCATAAAGAAAATGCTCAACTTTGGTATCTAAGACTAGGACACATCAATCTCAATAAGATTGAGAGATTTGTGAAGAATGGACTTCTAAGTGAGTTAGAAGAAAATTGTTTACCTATGTGTGAGTCTTGCCTTGAAGGAAAAATGACAAAAAGGTCTTTTACTAGAAAAGGTCACACAGCCAAAGAACATCTAGAGCTAATATATTCAGACCTTTGTGGTCCAATGAATGTCAAAGTAAGAAGAGGTTATGAATATTTCATCACCTTTATGATGATTATTCAAGTTATGGGTACGTTTATTTAATGCAACATATGTCTAAATCTTTTGAAAAGTTCAAAGAATTCAAGGCTAAAGTTGAAAATGCCTTCAACAAAACGATTGAAACATTTCGATCTGATCGAGATGGAGAGTTTATGGATTTAATATTCCAAAACTATTTGAAGAACATGGAATAGTAACCCAACTTTCAGCACCTTGTACACCTCAGCAGAATGGTAACAGAAAAGAGAAATCAAACCTGTTGGACATGGTTTGATCTATGATGAATTACGCTCACTTACCTATCTTGTTTTAGGGTTATGCAGTAGAGACTACATCGTACATCTGATAATAGACAGAAATGCACGTTATTATAGCGCAAAGTTATAAAACAATGAAGGATTGCGATGGTAAAAATATATGAAATTGTGTCCAAAAGCGTTAAGTTTATAATATTGCAATCGCATGTGTCCATCGCATTAAAAACAGTTAACTCATGTATTTTGTGTAGAAAATGCGTTGACGCAAGGCGGAATTTCGATCCAAAGAAATTAACGTCCGAGCGCATTAAGAGATTGCGACCGCAAGGCTATGCGATCATTTGCATTCGTGAAAATCTACTGAAGAAGGTGGACGCATAAAGCCGGCGCATCAAGGTGAAAGCTTAATAAATCACGATGGGACAGAAAGCTGATAACGGTCAATTTCGAATTAAGTTGACAAGCCGTTAACGACATTGTAGCAAGTACACTCAACTTTTCGGTGACAATTATTCAGCACATCAGACAGAGAATTAATGACATTCCATCAGTGCAATCATTCGAGAGAAAAAGTTCTTCACCTTGAAGAATATCGAAGGCCACCTTCATTGAAGGAGTTCAGTTTTTCATTCTAGCTGAGCCATATAGAATAGTTAGCCTTTGTTCATAGTTTCCTTATACTTGGAAGGCCGAAGCAAAAGAAGGGAAAAAACGTCGGAAGATCGTCTTGGTCAGCTCGAGAGAGTGCAAGGGAGCGTGGAAAATATAGAGAGGGTCAACTCTTGCGAGAGCAAGAATATCTTTTGGGCAAAGTAGAAAAGAACAGTGTAAAAGCCTTGAGAAGCAAGAAACTGCTACCAAGTTCTTTCTCTTTTTTTCACATTGTCAATCTGTATTTTGATTTCATATATAGAATGGAACTTGCATTTCTACATCTGTTCACTCTCTTTACAATACGTATGAGTAACTAAACTTTCAAATGGGTTGAGAAGTACTTAGCTAACATGACCTAGGATCTTCATTGCATGCGATCATCTTGTCTTATGTTGCATCCATCACCTTTTAGAGCTACTCGAGAGAGAGTCTATACGGGGTATTAGCAGCCGTTTCCAGCTGTTGTTCCCCTCCCAAGGGCAGGTGGAAAAAATTGCAGAAACCCGAACAATTAAGAAAGAACCTAAGACTTGAGAAAGCTAGGTTAGAATCTAGACCCGAGAGAGCAAGATTACATCTGCATAAGCAAGAGATAGAGACTTAGAGATAAGCTCTGTTTGCCAAAATGCATCGCATGCAACCTAGAGATAGGTTATGGTAGTATGCGGTCGCCTTATGTATGTGTGTTTCATTCGTCATTGCATAGACAAGAATAGAGGCTTAAACGTAGGTCCTATAGACACCATCACATACATCGCATGCGTTCTAAAACTAGAAGCCATAGCATTTGAATAAAGAGATGACTTATTGTTGTATGTATGTAGCATGATCGCATAACATGAACGCAATCTTAGGAAGTGTTAGCTAAAACCCTTCTCAACTCATTCCCCCGCATACTCATCGTATCTTTCGTATTACTAACTTTTTCCTCAACTCCACCGCATAGACTTTATATTTCAAACAACACAACATACCAACCAACGCATTGTTTTATTTGTTACCGCAAAGTAATCGAAAACTACCATCGCATATTGTATCCTTAGTCCATGTGTTGACCCTGGGCTTACCAGGAAACTCAATAGGATTTGTACTTGGATCTTGTTGAGAAAACTTGCATGCACAACGCATATTTCACCATCGCATTCTACACCATTATTTCTTCGCATTAATACCAAAACGCATCAACATCCTGAACTGTGTTCCATCCAAGAGTGTTGCTAAAACACCATTGGAATTATGGAATTGTCGTAAAGCTAGTTTAGATCATTTCAGAATCTGAGATTTCCCAACACACATGCTTGAGGCTAGTCCTAAGAAATTGGAACCACGTTCAAAATTGTGCCTATTTGTAAGCGACCCTAAAGGAACGAGGGGTGGTTACTTCATTGATCCTAAAGAAAACAAGGTGTTTGTATCGACAAATGCTACTTTTCTTGAAGAAGACCACATAAGGGAGCTCAAGTCTCAAAGTAAGATTGTGTTGAATGAACTTTCCGAAGAAACTACTGTTGTTAAAGAGTTGTTGAAGAACCTAGTACTTCGACAAGAGTTGTTAAAGTAGGATCATCTAGTAGGTTAAATCTACCTCACATGTTGAGGGAGCATCGACGTAGTGAGAGGGTTGCGAACCTCTCTGTTTGCTATATAGGTTTAATAGAAATCTTGGCTATGGTGGTTGATGGCAAAGTTGAGGATCCATTGTCTTACGAGAGGGCAATGAAGGATGTTGACAAGGATGAATGAATCAAAACGATGAATCTCGAAATGGAGTCTATGTACTTCAATTTCGTATGGGATCTTGTAAATCAACCTGAAAAGGTTAAACCTATAGGTTGCAAATGGATCTACAAAAGAAAACAGGGTGTTGATGGGAAGGTGCAAACCTTCAAGGCTAGATTAATTGCAAAGGATTATATCGAGGTTGAAGGAGTCAACTATAAGGAGACTTTCTTACTTGTTGCCATACTTAAATCTATCTGAATACTTCTGAATGGACATCAAGACTGCCCTTCTGAATGATAATCTTGAAGATACCATTTACATGGTGCAGCCCGAGGGATTCATAACCCAAGGTCAAGACCAAAAGGTTTGCAAGCTTAATTGGTCCATTTATGAATAAAGCAAGCTTCTCGATCTTTGAACATAAGGTTTGATACTGCGATCAAATCTTATGGCTTTGATCAAAACATTGATGAGCCTTGTGTATACAAGAAGATCATCAATAGTTCAGTAGTTTTTCTAGTATTATATGTAAATTATAAGCATTATGAATGCCTTATATGTGTTAGCTTTGCATTGTGTTTGGTTTTGGTTGTTTCTATTATAAGGGTTATAATAGAACTTAAAACTAAAATCGATAAGGAAGAGTTGCATGCGAACTTAGGATGAACTCATGTTTTAAAAGGGTTTTAAAATTGGATTGAGATAGACCTAAGTTCAAAGGTTCTAATAGGGTTAGCAACCTAGTTTAATCTTTTTAAATCAGTTTAATAGGATTAAATTGATTGGCATAAAAGATTAAAATTGTATTAAATCTATCTATAAGGGACCTTCTGTCTAAGGCAGGTTCTGTCTAAGGCAGGTTCTGTCTAGGCTGTGGCACTTAAGCTGACAAAAACGGAACATCCCTACCTGGGAACCTACCTAGAAAGGTGAATTAGATAGATTTTCTGGAAGCATGCGACAGTTGGTCAAAGACTACGTTAAAGAGTTTAATGAATGATGATCAAAAGTTGTTTCAACTATCCAAGTTACTCTTGGGCAAACCTAAACAGTCACTTAGTTAAAATTCTTAACCGTGTTTTTTTTAAGTAAACTAAACCTAAGTTATAGAGTACTCAATGGGAAGAAGAGATGTATCCGATATGTCAATGATTCCACTAACGTTTATCTCTGAATGTTCACGTCGTGAGATTCATGCTTGGCCTCATGTTGCCCTAGAAGCATCCTCCTTCGGATGGTGTTTGCATGAGTCAATATCAAGGTAGATGGAGAGAGTGTTTATAGTAAATGGGTGAAGGGTGAGTGTCAACACGTCCTATGGTCTCTGTCATTGGTTCGCACTGTGAGATCATTTTGTACTCCCTCATGGCGCCCTAAGAGCGTCCCCCTTCAGATGGGTATTGTGCAGTTGGTCAAGATTAAAGTGAACTCCAAAAATGGATAGGGTCGCTTTAGTTTTTTCCCCAATCGAATTTTTCCCTTCGGTTTGCTGCTTGGGGCGGAACTCTAAGGCCTAAAACGGCAAGTCACACTTACGGGAAATTGTTAACTAAGTTAATGATTTCTTGACCAAATCAATGATGGCTAGTTGTTATAGGAGCAAGAGTTGTTTTGGTATTAATGACTAGTTAAGAATGTCTCAATTCAGAGGAGGGATAATTGACCTCCCTTCGGCGACTTTTATCCTAAACCTTTGAAGTGTTATTGCGAAACTAAATGTCGTACAGGGTTCATGTTAGTTTTGCTAAACCTTATTGGATGTTGTATGTTTTTTCAACGGGTATTTCCTTAAACCCTACTAGGTCAATATGTTTTTGTTTTCAGCAACATGTTTGTATTTACATACAATGAAAAGAGTCTTGTAGAACATGTTTCGTGGTAAACGACCTTGAATTTTTCATGTTAAGAAATGTCCTCAAGTCCCAACCCTTGATGCACCACGAAGTGTTTGTAATGCATATGATGTGTGGATGAAGGCTAATTCATTGGCCCGACTTCCCATTTTGGCTAGCGTACTTGATGTTTTGGCCAAAAGGGTTGAGAACATGGTCACTGCATGTGAGATCATGGACTTATTGCAAGATTTCTTTGAATGTCAGTTCTTACTTTTTGAGCACATAAGGATGGATGACAAAACCAGTAGTGTCAGTTCCCAAGTTTGACTCCAGGAAAAGGAAGCATGTGTTGTTGACTCTAATGAAGTTTATAAAGAGAAGTGTTCTCTAAAACGCAACTTGGAGCTTATTTAGGTTCTGATACTGATCCCACTACTCTCCAAAAGAGGAGGATGTCTAAAGACAGTAAATCTGATTTGTTGGTCTTGGAGACATGTTTGGAAGAGAATGATGATTTTGCTTGGATCCTTGATTTGGATGCTACTAATCACGTCAGTTCCTCTTACCAAGGATTCAGTTCCTGGAAAACGTTACCACAGGGAGAGATGACTCTTCGAGTCGGTACTAGTGAGGTTGTTTCAGTTATTGCTATAGGTAGGTTGAAGTTATTTTTGGATAAGAAGTGTTATTTGTTACTGGATAATGTTTTTGTAGTTCCTCATATCAAGAGGAACTTAATCTCGGTTTCTTGTCTTATTGAACAAAGTTATATCGTCTCCTTTTCTGAGAATAAAGTGTTTATTTTCAAGAATGGAATGGAGATTGGTTTTAGTTCGATGAAAAGTAACTTATATGTACTAAGGGCATTTGTCATAAAAGCCTTGTTTCATACTGAAATGTTTAGTACAGCGACAATAGTTAAAAGATCAAAGGTTTCTCCTAAGGAAAACGCCCATCTTTGGCATCTAAGATTAGGTCACATCATACTCAATAGGATTGAGCAATTGGTGAAAAGTGGACTTCTAAAGAGTTTAGAAGAAAACTCCTTGCTGATATGTGAATCATGCCTGGAAGTCAAGATGACCAAACGACCTTTTACTGGAAAAGGTTACAGAGCCAAGGAAGCCTTGGAGCTTGTACATTTAGACCTTTGTGGTTTAATGAGTGTTAAGGCTTGAGGTGGGCATGAATATTTCATCTCTTTCATAGATGATTATTCAAGGTACGGGTGTCTCTACCTAATGCAACATAAGTCTAAAGCCCTTGACAAGTTCAAGAAGTATAAGGCTGAAGTTGAAAATTTGTTAGGTAAGAAGATAAAAACACCACGATCTGATCATGGTGGAGAGTATATGGACCTCCAATTCCAGAACTATATAATAGAACATGGGATTGCGACCTAACGCATGGCCCCAGGTACACCACAGCAGAATGGTGTATCAGAAAGGAGAAATAGAACCTTGTTGGACATGGTTCTATCTATGATGAGTTATGCTTATCTTCCAGACTCGTTTTAAGGTTTTGCAATGGAGACTGCATGCTACATTCTGAACAACGTTCCCTCGAAGTGTTTCCAAAACACCTTTTGAGTTATGGAGAACTCATAAAGGTAATACGTGACTTCAGGTTTGAAGGTGTCCGAACCACGTGCTTGTGACTAACCCAAAGAAGTTTGAACCACGTTTGAAAGTTTGCCTCTTTGTAGGCAACCCTAAGGAAACGAGGGATGGATACTTCTATGATCCGAGTGAGAACAAAGTGTTTGTTTCTACAAATGCTATCTTCTTAGAAGAAGACCACATCAGGGATCATAAACCACGAAGTAAGCTTGTTTTACATGAGATTTCTAGTGAGATTGAGACTACTGATGGTTCAACAAGAGTTGTTGAACAGACTGGCAGATCAACAAGCGTTGTTGATGTCGGTACATCTAGTCAACCAGCTAAAGAGTTGAGACTGCCTCGATGTAGTGGTAGGGTTATGAACCCACCGGATCACTACATGGGTTTCACTGAAGCCTAGAACGCCATTTCAAATGATGGGGTCGAGGATCCATTTTCTTTTAAAAAAGCAATGGATAAACCAGGAGATGGAGTCTATGTACTTCAATAACGCCTGAGAGCTTGTGGATACACCCAATAGGATAATACCTATAAGGTATAAGTGGATCTATAAGTGAATGTGAGACGTAGATAGAAAGATGCAAACCTTTAAGGCTAGACTCGTGGCAAAGGGTTATACCCAGGTTGAGGGAGTGGACTATGAGGAAACTTTCTCACCTATTGTCATGCTCAAGTCAATCAGGATAATCCTATCCATAGCCACATTTATGATTATAAGATATGGCAAATGGACGTCAAGACTGCCTTTCTTAATGGTAATCTTGAGAAGACCATCTACATGGCTCAACCAGGGGGGTTCTTAGTTTCAGATTAAGAGCAAAGAGTTTGCAAGCTTAATCGGTCCATTTATAGGCTGAAACAAGCGTCTAGAACATGGAACATTAGATTTGACACTGTGGTCAAGTCGTTTGGCTTTGATCAAAACGTTGATAAGCCTTGTGTTTACAAGAAGATCATCAACAGCTCAGTAGCTTTCCTAGTCCAATATGTGGATGATATCCTACTCATTGGGAATGATGTAGGGTTTTTTACTGACATAAAAAGTGGCTAGCTACCCAATTCCAAATAATAAATTTGGGTGAGATACAGTATGTTTTAGAGATCCAGATCATTCAGGATCGTAAGAACAAGGGGTTAGCCTTGTCTCAGGCATCGTACATTGATCAAATGTTGATCAGGTATAGAATGCAGGATTCCAAGAGGGGTTTGTTACCCTTCAGGCATGGAATCATTTTTTCTAAGGATCAATGTCCTAAGACACCTCAAGAAGTTAAAAAGATGAGACGGATTCCCTATGCTTAAGTTGTTGGAAGCTTAATGTATGCAATGTTGTGTACCAGACCCGACATTTGCTATGCAGTAGGATTGTCAGTCGTTATCAGTCCAATTTAGGATTTGATCAAATGACAACAATCAAGACGATCCTCAAATATCTTCGAAGAATGAGGGATTACATGCTCGTGTATGGAGATAAGGATCTGATCCTTATAGGATACACAGACTTTGACTTTGATACTGATAGAGATTCTAGTAAATCGACATCGAGGTCAGTGTTCACTTTGAATGGAGGGGCTGTCATGTGGCAAAGCATCAAGCAAGGATGCATTGCGGACCCCACTATGGAAGCTGAATACGTAGTCGCCTGTGAAACAGCTATGGAGGCTGTTTGGTTGAGAAAATTCCTTACAGATTTGGAAGTTGTTCTAAATATGGATTTGTCGATTACTCTCTATTGTGATAACAGCGAGGCTGTGGAAAATTCAAAGGAACCTCAGAGTCATCGTGAAGGCAAGTATATCGAACGGAAATACCACTTGATTAGGGAGATTGTGTATCGCGGTGATGTAATAGTCACAAAGATCACGTTGAAGCACAACGTTGCTGATCCATTTACAAAGGCTCTCACGGCTAAAGTGTTAAAGGGTCACTTGGAGATTTTAGGGCAAGCGAAGATGATATTGAGGTATACCCTAGTTTATTGTATATAGTACATGTTTTTATCTTGTATTGTACATTAGTCTCCCGAGGCATTATGACAAGTGGGAGATTGTTGAGATTAGCGTCCTAATTCTTCCGAAGTCTCATAGTTTGTAATTTATACACATTGTTATGAATAAAATAAGAGTTATTTTATCTGACATTTACTCATATCCAATAAACAAAGCTCCATAGTTATCTTATATAGACTTAAGCATGTATATGAGATATACAAGTGGATCGTGCCTTGAGTGATAACATAATAGGTCTATAGTATAAGGATTAAAGTGGGATACCTGATCCTGGTGACACTACGGATATGGTCCACTTTGTAGAGGTTTTCAAATGTTGTGAACTACTACAGATGGTAGATCCTGACCATTCATGTAGAGACATGCGAACAGGGGTGTCCTAGACAAAAAGTTTGTATAAGACCGGACCACGAGATGACTAGTCTCTGTATATAACGTCGTTGATACTGAAGACTTACATCCCACTTAAACGACCATGGGTGACATGACCTTAATCTTGAGTGTTTTGAGAACTTCCCTTTGAGGGTGGCCCTTTGATCAGTATGGGTGAGAGTGTTCAGATTGCCAACTCAGCATGCCTACCTTTTTGGGGACTTGTCTGATTTGGGAGTTGGAAACTCAATTACACTAGATGGAATTCACTCCTTCCCCAAAACAAAGGTAAGTAGATAGATTTCTCCCTTAAGGGTTGATTCTGGGGCTTAAACATAGTGGTCATAGCTTCTCTTTGGAAGAGTGGACTCAGTCATAGTAAGATTATGACTTATGTTCATTAGAGGGATCAGTGGTACTTAAAGAGTTAGATGTAACTACAGGAACATAATGGTTATTGGCCCAACTATACTTACGAGCGATCTGGGAGGGTTATCGCACTGTTGATTGGTTGATATGGACACATAATATGTTTGTAGTAAGGAGAGTTTAGCTGTCGGTCTTTAGTGAAGTGCCTGGCAGTTAACAGATAGTGGATCATGTGACTAAAGAGTTTAGTCAGTTATTCACGTACCGGTGGAGCTTCAAGCTACATGTCCATATTGTCCCCTTAGTAGCTCAATGGATTCAAGTTGTGAATCAGTTCTCGATGTTGATTTGAAATATTCAAATTGACAAGAGGTGATTCAATTATATATGATATGATCGGTGTGGTGTATGAGGTACATCAAGTGGAGGATTAATATAAATGAGATTTACATTAAGTGCCATGAAATAGAAAAAGAGCTATGGTTTATATTTTAGTTTCATGAGATGAAATATTAAAACTAAAGGTTATAAGTATACAATGGTAAGTTGGTTATTAAATATATGTATAATAATATTAATTATTGGATAATTATCTCTTTTTCTTTAATAACCAATTGAGTGGGAGGTTATTGGTGGTTTCATGGTAACCGTGAGATAAAAGGAAAAATATTTTCCTAAATTTAGATTTGAGAAAGTTGTTATTCTCGGCAAGTTATTCACGAAAAGATTGTCAAGTGAATGAGATTTACTAAATGACAATTGAAGAGAGACTAGACGATCGTGGAGTGACACTATATGATAGTTCACTCAGCCGGCCGATAGCTAAACGATCGCAGAGCTTTTGCTAAACAATCGTGGAGCTTCTTCTAAACGATTGGGCATTGTCTATACAATAGACCTTGTCATCTCCCACTTGCTCAATCGTTTACATGATTGTTCTTCCTTCAGTCTCATCCTCTAACCAAGTCCACACAGAGCCCACACTTCTGGATTCTCACACCGAGAATACTAAGGTAGCCATTGTAGTGGTGTCGTACTCAACTAGACATAGTCGAGGTTTTGAGGAGGCCATTCATTGAGTTCGTTGTGTTCGTGGTCTTAGAGTTCATTGTGTTCGTGATCGTTGTGATTGTGCTGTGTTGTGGTCGTAGTGTTCGAACGTTTGGGGTTTGCAGTCTTGCTGATTGTTCGAGCACTCGTAATCGAGGAAGTTTGAAGATAATTTTTCAAAGGTATGTGAATTCTTCCATTGATCTTCTTAAAAGCATACTATAATTTCTTTTTGTGCATGGATGTTTCCGTTTCTTGATTGTAATTGTGTAGGTTCATATACGAATAAAATTTGGAACGATCATTCCGCTGCTCATGGAAATCCTCATGTCTGATTTCCTTCAGGTATGTCCCACATCAATAACATGGCTGTGTTTATGTTCCACTCGGCCGCTGTGAGCTGAAGTGTACAGACAAGAGTAGCATGACTATATCCCATTTTGTTGACAGTATTGATGTACCTTGACATATTCTCCCTCATTGTCAGATTGGACAGCTTTAACTCTTCCTTCAAATTGTGTTTCATATTACATTGATGAAATGTTGGAATGCAGCAAGAGTGTCACTCTTTAGCCTTAAAGGATAGATCCAAGTATACTTGCTAAAATCATCAACAAAAGTTATATAATATTGATAACCTTCTGATGATAACATAGGTTTCAGACCCTACAATTCAGTGTGGACAAGTTCAAATAGTTTTACAACTCTGGAATTGGAAGAAGGGAACACAAAAGTGTGAACTTTTCTATATTGACATGAGTAACAAAACTGAACTTCTTCATTAACTATGATAGGCATATTATAACTTTTAACAACTGACTCAAGTGTTTTTAACGATAGGTGACCAAGACGTCTATGCTAAATTGTCTTGGACACCCTACTACTAATAGAAAAACCAAAACTAGACAATGTTAAGACAAACATATTTTTATTTTTTTTCCCCTATCTGCATACGAGCTGCATCCTTGATTCTCTTTCTCAAATTGATTTCAACACCTTGCAACTGATATAGGCCATCTCTAAACACCCCCGTTAGAATGGTTATGCCTGTATCCTTGTCTTTAATAAGACAATAATCATGGTGGAACTCAATAAATATATTGTTATCTCTTGTAAACTTAGATATACTTATGAGGTTTTTGGCAATATTAGGTACGCATAAAAGATTATCAAGTTTCAATGGACTGCTAGTAGACATTTAAGTAGATCCCATATGAGAGATCTTTAAGCTATTTCCATTTGCTATAGTGGCAGAGTCCTTACCTCTATACTCAGTAGGATTTGCAAGATTTTTGAAGTCAAATGTTACATGGATTGAGGCACCAGTATTTGTATACCAACTCAAATCAGTTATAGTTTCTAGTGTGGCAAAGAACTGATTGGATGTTTGAGCAGTTGTGAGTATTGATTGACTTTGTGGCATCCCTTTGTATTGGTTCTGATTTGAGTTACCTCCCTTATTCTGAGGTAAGTTTGGTACAAATTCTCGATTGTACCTATTATAGTATAAATAGGCAATATGACCTATCTTACTACATACCTGACAGATAGGTTTGTTATGGCCTCTACCTCTTCCACGACCTCTGTAATTTCCTCCTCCTCTCTGATATCTATTCGAGGTCGAGTTACCATCATTTTTTGGCATTTGATTATTGCTGCTACTTGCTCCTTTGGTATTTTCCATATTAACCGATGTGTTGTGAGTGAAACAACATTGGTCTTTTGTGTTTTCAGACATTCCAAACGTTTTTCAAAGAGTAGAAGATAAGATTGCATATCCAACCAGGAAATATCTGGCCTCCCTTGAATAATTGCAACCATGGCGTTGTAGTCTTCATCAAGTCGAAGTAAGACCTACGAAATCAAAGCCCTTATAGAAACAGGACTTCCAGCTTATTCAAGATTATCAGAGAATTTTCATAACATGCAAATATTCTTCCATTTTCATGTTATCTTTCCTAGTGATCTAAAAGACTTATCGAAGAAAGTCTTCTTTAGCCATTGATTGTACTCCAAACAGTTGTTGAACACTCTTCCAGAGATCTTTGGCATTCTCACAGTCCATAACTTGGACTGCTACGTTAGGTGTCATTGAGTTGTACAACCATCCAAGGAGAAATTGATCTACTGCCATCCACATATCGTATTGAGGATTTATCTTTAGCTCGGTTGAGAAGCTGGGAGTTTCACTGCCCGAGCCTCCTTCGGAGCTTGAAGCTCCAATGGTTTTTGCAACACCTGCAAATCTGTGGCCTTCGATGTTTGATGTCAGATACATCGGTGGGCAAACAGTTTGGCCGATTAGATGTCCTTCTAAGCGGTAGCTGTGAAGGATTGGAAGTGCAAAGTTTTTGCAAAACAAAAAAAAATATATATTTCTTTGATATAATTTTATAGATGTGATTTGATTGAGAAATTGATTTAGGAGAGGATTGCTTAAATTAGAGTTACCAAAATTTATGGCTGAATTTTCGGCAGAGTTGATGTTGATCATCATAGCTCTGATATCAGGTTAACGAAAAGATGGAGAAGAAAAAGAGATTTGCTTAGTAATTCTCTCTTGTATTTTATTGAGGGTATCAAGCCTTACATTCATATACAGTATTCCCTAATTTAAGGAGAGCAAAAAAATAAAGAAAAACAAATATAGAATTATAGATGGCACTAGATGATTGGAGACCTCATAACCTTCAAGATAGAGATGTCCACGGGGCGGGGCCGGGGAGGCCATTCCCCATCCCCATCCCCACTCCCAATTTCATTTCCCATCCCCGTGAAATTCCCCGCGGGGAATTCGCGGGGATCGGGTTCTCCGCGGGGAATTTTTCCCCATTACTTTTTTTTGTTGTAAAAGACCAATTAATTTAATTCACTAATGTGAGTAAATTTTAATTAAATAATTAACTCTATCACTAAATTGTTTATTATGGTTAGTTTTATATGACAATTGAATTTAAAGATAAATTATTCAAATTTTAGCCTAAAAAAGCTAATTAATTTTTTTAGTAGATTGAAATAAATATAAATCAAATTATTCACATATATAATCTACATTTAAATATTCAATTTAAACATATTCATTATCTTTCCCAATAAATAATCAAATTTGAAATTTGAATATAATATTTATATAATAATAATAACATAACATTAGATAACTATACTAAATAAATATGTAGAAGCTAATCGGGCGGGGATGGGGAACGGGATAGGGGTGGGGTGGGGTGGGACCTAGCAGGGAATGCATTACCATCACCGTTTCCGTTTAGCTCACGGTGAATTTATTTTCCCCCACTCCTTGCCTAATTGGGGAAATCCCCGCGAGGTCCCGTCCCCATGGGGAAATTGAACATCTCTACTTCAAGATTCTTTTCCACCATAACTTGTTGAACGATCATTCTAGAAATTTTGGTGACAAGGCCTTGTTGATTGTGCTAGACTTGGTGACATGGCTTCATCTATTTTCTCCTTAATAATAGACACTGATAAACTTTTATTAACGCCTATCTATGATAGACATTGGTAACAATATTTAGCACAAGTATAATTAAATTTTGCTATTTATGTAAATATTTTTCCTTCTTTTTCTATTTTTGAAAATCACTCTAAATTTTAATTAGGGTTGTTTTTAAATATAGAAAAATAAACCAAAATATTTAAAAAATATAGCAAATATTAGAACTATCAATAATAGACGTTGATAGACACTGATAGACTTCCATCAATAGACTTCTATCATAGATACTGATGGAAGTCTATCAGTGTCTATTATTGATGGTTCTAAAATTTTGTTATATCTTGTAAATATTTTTAACAGTTTTATTATTTGAAATAATTTCCCTTTTAATTATATAAAATTAAACTTTAAACTTAAATAAGTATGATTCAATTATTTTTCTTAAACAAATGTCGAGAGAGATGACAAATTAAATAAAAAAGATGATTTGTACTCAATTCATCAATATTACGTGCAATATTTGAGATTTGCATTACTTTTTATTTTTTTTATTTTTTTGACAATTGAGATTTGCATTATTAACACATTATACTTGAATCAACAATTTCAATGACTAATTACTTTTTTTTTCTTAATTATATCTTTTTGGAATATTCTCTTTTGGAATTTTATAATAAAAATATTTCTGTTGACTATCCTTAGGAATATCTGAACGCTAGAGAATTTGACGTGTGGTAAGTTAACATTGATTTAATTGATTCTTTATTTCCTCCAAAAAAAATTTAAAAAAAAACATTAATTTAGTTGAATTTTTCTTTTTCTTTTCTTCTTTTTCTCTTTATAGGGGAGCCATGTCATACTCCACCTTTTTTTTTTTTTTTTTTTTTTTTTTTGCCATTTTCTTTTCAATAATTTGCACACACGTCACACACGAGCTATTTTATTAGACCTACCGACCAATTGCAATAATTGATTAAATTAATCAATTTTGCAATCATATAAAATATTGAAGTTCCTAAAGTTTACCTCTAATTTTTGGTCCCTTCGAATTTATGAAGGTTCAATTTAAGTTGTAAAAACATTATATTAAGAGGAAAATGACATTATTTGTTTTTCTAAAAGCTTAATCTACTCTTTTCATTTTTAAGAATTTCTTTCACCCTAATGATACATACTTCTTCTATTCAATATTTGATATGTCATTAAATAATACATACTTAATTTAATAGATTTTACACAATTCTTAGGTACATTTTAAATGGTAAGTGTATTCCTATATGGTCCAACATGATTCTTAACAGTCCATTTGGATCACAAATATTGTTTAATAGGTATATGCAAGTTAAATATCTGAGATTTAAATGTCTCAAATAATTAATGTATGTGCATAGATATGTAGAATAATTAATGTTTAGGAGCTAAATATTCGTATTTGTTTTTCCAATTTAGAATAACAAAATGGAGAAATAAAATTTTTTTCTATTTTGCTATATTTGTAAATAAGTTTATAATTTTGCTATGTATGAAAAGCCCTTAAATTAACCTTCACCCCATTAACTTATTTTTTGGTCAATCAGTGATCTAATAATAATATAAATTTGAAGGGTCGTTGATTTATTATACGATATTGTTTTTGATGAGTAGAAGCTAGAGAAAGCATTGCGAGGCCAGTTTAGATCACTGTTATAATAGAGCGTTGAATAGTAATTTTATAAGGGTTGCTTTGTTTTAGTTTATATATTTGAATAGATTGGAAGTTGAAATATAGCAAGGGTGTAATAATGAAATATTCATAATCCCTTCCACTAATGTATTTATGTGGCTAGTTTTAAATCACTTTTAAGAAGGAAATCTGATGGGCCAAGTTTTGTGTATATAGGTCAATATTTTCACAATATGGAATGTTTGATTGTGGTAGCAAAGGATGGCCTTACTTAAGTGCAGGTGTAATTATTATGGTAAAAGACTATTTTTTGATATCAACTCCTTGAGGAACTTTGCACTTGTGGATATAAAAACTTGTAAACATAATCCATATATAGTGGA
This sequence comes from Benincasa hispida, assembly GCF_009727055.1. Lineage (NCBI taxonomy): Eukaryota > Viridiplantae > Streptophyta > Magnoliopsida > Cucurbitales > Cucurbitaceae > Benincasa > Benincasa hispida. The sequence goes on from NC_052349.1 coordinate 55,517,360, forward strand.
AGAGAAAACACCAATAATAATAATCTTGATTTTGTAGACCTTTTAGTATAGTGGAAAAAAGTGATGACACTATATTACTAACTTGTTAATAAGCATATAGAGTATGTGACATGTGCTAAGTTGGAAATTAATTAACTACTATTAAGATCCACTATAGTGATACCATGAACTTGGTCCACCATCAAGAATATTAACAATTACTAAGACTATATGTATCAAAACCTTTCAATTTTCAACTAAAAGATTCTTCAATAAAATTTGTTTGACACCAAATACTTGGCCATACTTTGCAACATCAAGTCACAACTACATGAACTCACTATACACAATTAAAGGGTAAAGAATTTGCAAAAAGAAAAACTTCTATGGTCTACCAGTAGCTTGTAATGTGTTTAGAGTGTTATTCAACTTAGACACCTAACGACTGATTTGTGTATGTGTAAAATTGGTTGTCACAGATTAAAAATGATAAGGTCAAATGCAAGCATGTACTATCAGCAAGTAATATAAAATAATTATATTGAAAGTATTTTAAATATCAAAATCTCTAGAAACTATTGATAAATTTAGTTTTAGGTCAAAAATTAATTTTTAAAAGTAACTATGATGACCAAGTAGTGATAGTTGATGGGTGGAAAAATGAAAAATAATTCAGTGGGTAACCTGAGATTAAACTTAGTTTCAACTAGAGATTCCATTTAACCCGTCTCGAACAGGGCAGAAAATCCCTAATTAGGTTGAGATAAGGGAAGAAGCAAGAAGACTTTTCTCTTCAACGGCTAAACTAGAACGAGGATTAACCATATATAAATAAATATATACACACACATTCCCAAGTAGTTTTGTCGGATTCTTAAAATAACCGTTATGTAAAAGTTCATTCTGTGTGTATGTGTGTATATAATTTTTTATGAAATATATTGAATTAAGATGAAGACTTACATTGTTTGTAATATTTAAATTATAATTTTTTAAAAATTATGAGATTAAATATTTTTAGGGTGGCTAATTAGAACTTAAAGAATTAATCTGGTCGTCATTAGTATTATAGTGTTCTTCATATTTAGAGCTCTAAGGTTGCATGACGTCCTATATCTAGGTTCTAAATCCTATCTCTTCATGAGATTTGTTTATTGCTTAAGTCTTCTTTGCGATCAAGTTCAACTAGAATTGAGTCTTCCGATTATCTCTCGTAGGTTTTCTCTTTAGCTTAATTTAACTTCTTTCAAGAGAATTGAGCCTTCAAATTATCTGACTAGGTAAAGATAGTGGAAGTGTTCAAGTATTAGACGAATTTTCGTTTTCGAGTGAAAAATTGTGAACTTCTCGAGGGCTTGCTCAATTTATCATTGTTTGTTTTTACCCCACGAAAAATGGTGCTTTAGTAGTTTCAGGGAGAAATGTGACTTCATTCTATTTCGCCTTGTGGGAAATGTGACCACATTTTTACAAAATAACATAATTCCTACACATAAATCTAGTAATGGATTAATTCATTTCAAAATTGACCTTTTTACACCTAAATACATTAAATAAACACAAATGAGTCTTAAACACGTATTAATTTCGTTATTGTGACATCAATGAACCAAATACTTGCATTTATATTTTATTAAAACACACTCACTTGCTCAATTAAGAAGTTAAATTTAAGGAAAATTATTAGTGTAAAACTATACTTTTACTGATCATCACCCAACAATTCTGACCTTGATTATTTTCTATAAATTGTGATGGATTTTTCCAGCATACATTTATTTTTGTCGCCCAACCTTAAAAAAAGAGAAGCATTTTGATAGTCTAAATAGTACCAACTTTTATTTTTAGAAAATTTTAGGATAATTATTTTAATTAAATAATAAAATTGTTGAAAATATTTTGAAATACATTGAAATGTCATTATCTATTAGTAATAAACAGTGATAGATTTTGATAGACATCTATCGGTGTCTATCACTAATAGATAGTGATATTTTGCTATATTTTTGTACATTTAAAAACAATCCGATATTTTATTATTGCAACTTGACCCATGGATGGTCCTAAACTTGGGGGACATTCTCCATCCATTACATAAGACTCAGGAGTAGTGAGAGCAACGTCATTAGCACACCTGAATACTTGAACCAAAAAAAAAAAAGAAAAAAAAAAAGGAGAAAAAGCAAGCAATGCATTGTCGATCATATTGGGGCCAACGAGCCATAGCCAAAGGTAAATTGTGGTGTTGATTATATTAGGAATCCTTTTCAAATAACACTATTTAATTTCCATTTTCGGAGGACAAGGACATAATCTAGTATTTCCTTAACCTCTACGATGTCTTTTAGGGTTCCTTCCTAAAGAGTGGGTTACTATATATAGTCGAAAAAATATTTCTTTAATCACTATGATTTGAGACTAGATTCTATATAGTCTTTATGTTTCAAAATACCATATTTTTAGTCGTTAAAGACTTTCGAGTTTGATTTTAATTTAGTATTTAAATTTTAAAATATTTGATTTTATTTTGAATTTTGAGTTTTGTTTCAATTTATTCCCTAAGTTTCAAGATCCACATCTGTAAACATTTATTTTCTTTCACTAATTTCGGATTTTTCAATTATTTCAATAATACCTTTCTATTTTCAAATAATTTATATATTAATCTGAAAGGTTGTTTTCAAAAATAGAAAAACGAGCCAATTTATTTACAAACAGAGTAAAAAGACATTGTCCATCATTATTAGATAGCTACATTTTCGGTAGTTTTACCATTTAAAATAATTACTCTTAATTTAATATAATTAAATTTCTATAATATTTTATTGTCTTTAATATATATAACATTTTATGAATTACATTTATATTGATTTTACATGTTCTGTTAAGGTGAGTTAATTAATATTGTTAAATATTAATTTTGATTTAGATTTGAAATACTTAGAACTTATTTTAAGTTAAAAGATAATTATATGGTGGATAGTATTTATGTTGGGGTGGATTATGTCAAGGAAGAACAAATTGCCTCACCAGCAGATGACAAGGAGCCATGTAGAAACTGATATATATGCTCTCACTGATGTGTATGCTCTCGCTGGTATCGCTGGTGTCGCTGGTATGTATATTCTCGCTGATGCTAATGTGTATGCTCTCCTAACAACCTCTGTCATATAATTATTCTCTATCAGCTATATAGAAGATTTGTTAGTTATTTTTTGTCCTTATTCTAAAACCTAAGTATATATATCTATACATCACTACCCTGTATTATGAGAGGGGAAAAGATTTAATATACGAAATCAATATACAGAAAAGGGAAGAGAAATTTCTCTCCCAGATCTTCATCTTTTGCTGTAACTTTTTTCTTCTTCAAGCTTAGCTTATACAGCTGCTCGACTTGGTATCAGAGCACTAGGTAATCTATGGCAAATCAACCCTCTACAAACTTTTTCTCACCTATTTTTTCTAGAGCTGCCAGTAGTGGAATCATCACAGGTCCTCCTCTAAATCAACTTCTCAACCAAGTGACATCCATCAAAATGGATAGGTCGAACTTCTTGCTTTGGCAGAATCTTGTGTGGCCAATTCTAAGAAGATATAGATTGGAAGGTTATCTAACTGGGGAAACTCCTTGCCCAGATCATTTTATTCAAGTTCCAACCAGTGGTCAATCTGGTGAAAGCTCTAATGCAAATCCAACCACTGTCTCAATCCCTGATATCGAAATGCAATCAAATCCAGCTTATGATGCCTAGATAGCAGTGGATCAGCTCCTGTTGGGCTGGCTTTATAACTCAATGAACCAGGAGATAGCAACACAAGTGATGGGTTTTCAAACCTCCAAATAACTCTGGGAAGCAATCCAAGAGTTGGTTGGAGTCCAATCCAAAGCTGAAACAGATTACCTCAAAAGAATGTTTCAGCAAACTCGCAAAGGCGCATTGAAAATGAGTGAGTACCTTGCTATGATGAAACGTTTTGCTGATGGCCTTGCCCTTGTAGGTTCCCCCGTCTCTTCCTCTGTTCCTGTCTCTTATACACATCTAGATGTGTATAAGAGACAGGTGTATACTCTCACTGATGCTGATGTGTATGCTCTCCTAACAACCTCTGCCATATAATTATTCTCTACCAGCTGTACAGAATATTCGTTAGTTATTTTTTGTCCTTATTCTAAAACCTAAGTGTATATATCTATACATCACTCCCTATATCCTGTCTCTTATACACATCTAGATGTGTATAAGAGACAGGGTGTGTATACTCTCGCTGATGCTGATGTGTATGCTCTCCTAACAACCTCTGCCATATAATTATTCTCTACCAGCTGTACAGAAGATTCGTTAGTTATTTTTTGTCCTTATTCTAAAACCTAAGTGTATATATCTGTGCATCAACCTGTCTCTTATACACATCTAGATGTGTATAAGAGACACCTGCCAAACATGTGGAAAACTTGGGCATACAGCTGATGTTTGCTACTTCAGATACAACAAGGAGTTCAACAACCCCAGACAAACTCACAACCGTATTGAATCTACTCAACTCCCACCGAATTGAAGTCAAGAACAGAACACCTCTGTTCTTCTTACTCATTCAGCTGTAGCTTCACCTGAGTTAGTTGCTGACCCCAACTGGTATGTAGACAGTGGGGCGTCCTCACACATCACCACCAATCCAAGCTTCCTCGAATCCTCATTTGCCTACACAGGTAATGACAAAGTAGTGGGGAAATGGTAAATCCCTTCCTATATCTCGCTATGGACATACAAATATACCTACTAGTTCTAGTGTTCTGTCATTATTAAATATTCTTTATGTGTCTACCATAGCTAAGAACCTAGTAAGTATATCCAAACTTGCAAAGACAACAATATAGTGGTTGAATTTCATACTGACTTTTATGTGGTCAAGGACAAAGAGTCGAAAGTACCAATCTTGAAAGGCCAGCTTAAAGATGGGCTATACCAGTTGGAAGATGTCAACTACTCTATAAATAATGCACCACTTACTTCAAGATTGTCATATGCTCGCTTGACTGCTCCATCCAAAGAGTTCTCACGTCAGTTTGCTTTTCAAACTAGTAGGACAGTAACCATAATGCTTCTCCACAGGCGACTTGGCCATCCATCCCCTAAAGTTTTGTCAAAAGTAATTAGTGGATGTAACTTACAAATTACTGATAATGAGAATTCATTTTGTGAAGCTTGCCAGTTTGGAAAATCTCATGCCTTACCCTTTTCTGACTCTCTTTCCCATGCAAGCACACCTTTTGAACTAGTGCATACTGATCTATGGGGGCCAACCCCAAAGCTTTCTACATATGGATATAGATACTATGTGTTGTTTGTTGATGACTGTAGTCGATTTACTTGGCTATACCCGTTAAAATAGAAAAGTGACACTAAAATTGCCTTTAAATACTTTCAAGCTTTTGTTCTTAATCAATTTAACAAATTCATTCACATGTTGCAAATGGATGGTGGAAGTGAGTACAAAACTGTGGCACATTTATGTGATCAGGTTAGAATTCAAATAAGGGTCTCCTGCCCCTACACTTCAGCACAAAATGGTCGAGCTGAACGTAAACATCGTCACATTGTTGAAACCGATCTTACTCTCTTAGCACAGGCTAAGATGCCACTGCACCTATGGTGGTATGCCTTTCAAACTGCTGTTTATCTTATTAATTCTCTTCCCTCTCCTATCCTTCAGAGTCACAGTCCCATGGAAGTGTTACTTGGAAAGAAAATTGGACTTGCTATCTCTTAGAGTTTTTGGGTGTGCGTGCTATCCATACCTTCATCCACTACCAGCACCATAAGTTTGCCTTTAACAGTAGCAAATGTGCTCTATCTTGGCCCTTCCCAATACATTAAGGTCACAGATGTCTATACTGAGGATGGGAAGGTCTATCATCTCGTCGCCATGTCATATTTAATGAAGACGAATTTCAATTCCAAACAGGCTTTGCTAACCTTCAAATCTCTACTCCCAAAATATATCTCCAATCAATCTCACATGGTTCTCTTCACCTCCTGTCCATCCATCCTCTTCACAACCCTCACCTGAAACAAGTCCCTCTACCAACCTCAATCTCCTCACACCTTTTCCTATACCAGCACAAAGTTCACCTTCCCACATCCTAACCCATTATTGTCTCCCTCAACTACTTCTCAATCTCCTATAGTGCCACCCTTAACAACACCTCTACCCTCCCCTCCACACAATCTCTACAACCTACCACTCAACCCCTCATTGGCACTCATCCAATGATCACCATAGGGAAGGCTGGTATTTTCAAACCCAAGGCTTGGGTTACTGAACGTATTGAAGACCTTACTCAGAGTGAACCAACTTCAGTCTCTCAGGCTCTTATAGCTCCACAGTGGTAAGAAGCTATGAATGAGAACTTGCGCACTACAACGTATAAATACCTGGTCACTGGTACCTCCTTCATCTGATCAAAGTGTTGTTGGTTGAAAATGGTCTATCGTATCAAACGTGATGCTCAAGGCCTTGTTTAACGGTATAAGGCACATCTTGTTGCCAAAGGGTTTCATCAACCCTGGCTTTGACTATTTTGATACATTCAGTCCCGTTGTTAATATGTCTACTGTTAGAATGTACTTATTTTGGCAGTGCTCATCATTGCCACTTCGCCAAATTAACTTCAATAATGCCTTTCTCAACGGCAAGCTAAAGGAGACTGTCTACATGTCTCAACCCTCGGCTTTGAAAGCAAAACTCACCCACATTACGGTTGCAAGCTCAACAGAGCTCTCTATGGTCTCAAGCAGGCTCCTCGTGCGTGGATGATAGCTCAAAACATCTCTTTGTAAACTTGGCTTCAAAGTAAGCTCCCTAGACACTTCTCTATACTATATGCGTACCTCATCCTCCATCACTCTGCTGCTAGTCTATGTAGATGATTTGATAATCACCGGCAGTGACCCAACTCACATCGATCATCTTGTTGCCGACTACATACACAGTTCTCTTCAAGATCTAAGACAGCTCAGCAAAATTCCTTGGTGTCTAAATCTCTTATACACCCTCCGGCCTACATCTACATCAAGCTAAGTACATAACTGAACTTCTCTCTAAACTAAACCTCAACCATATGAACCTTGTCCAACCCCTACAGTACCTGGCACTTCTCTATCTTGAGCATTGGAACACCCTCCATGACCCATTTCTATATCGCAGCACGATTAGTGCTCTCCAATACCTCACTAATACAAACCGGATATTGCCTCATTGTTATAAGCTTAGCCAATTCCTCAAAGCTCCTACTGATATTCACTAGTCAGCTGTCAAACGTGTGCTTAGATATCTTGCAGGGACTCTCCACTTTGGCCTAACCATCAACTGTATACTTACCTCAATTTAACAGCCTATTCTGATGCAGATTAGCCTCAAGTATTGATGATCCGAAAATCACAGCTGCTTATTACCTCTATCTTGGATCTACTCTCATTTCTGTCATCTAAGAAGCAAATGATAATGGCTCATATCTAGTACTGAGTCCGAGTATCAAGCTATTGCTCATTGCTGCAACCGAGATCATTTGGGTGAAATCTATTAACCGAGATTGGTTTCTCTCTAAAGGGTATACTGTTCTCTGGTGTGATAACATGGGAGCAGGTGCCTTAGCTGCCAACCCTGTCTTTCACGCACGAACTAAGCATATCGAAATAGATGTGCACTTCATCCGTGACCTTGTCCTTCAAGATCAACTTCATGTTAGATATGTACCCTCTACAGAAAAATTGGCGGATTGCCTAACTAAGCCTTTACCCTTTGATACATTTGTCTACTTTCGAAGCAAACTCGGACTAAAGGACTTACCCTCTCGCTTGAGGGGGATGTCAAGGAAGAACAAATTGCCTCGTCAGTAGATGACAAAGAGCCATGTAGAAGCTGATATATATGCTCTCGCTGGTGTGTATGTTCTTGCTGGTATCGCTGGTGTGTATGCTATCGCTGGTGTCGCTGGTGTGTATGCTCTCGCTGGTATCGCTAGTGTGTATGCTCTCGCTGGTGTCGCTGGTGTGTATTCTCTCGCTGGTGTCATTGGTGTTGCTGGTGTGTATACTCTCACTGATGCTGATATGTATGCTCTCCTAATAACATCTGTCATATAATTATTCTCTACCAGCTGTACAGAATATTCGTTAGTTATTTTTTGTCCTTATTCTAAAACCTAAGTGTATATATCTATACATCACTACCCTGTATTATGAGAGGGAAAAAGATTTAATATACGAAATCAAATATACAGAAAAGGGAAGAGAAATTGCTCTCACAGATCTTCATCTTCTGCTGCAACTTTTTTCTTCTTCAAACTTAGCTCATACAACTGCTCGACTGATTATACTTATACATCGTCAAAATAGAGATATTTTAAGAGAAATGATATCAAGTTTTTCTTTTTCTTTTTTTTTCTTTTTTTCTTTTTTTGATTAATATTGGATTATCACTATTTGAGAAGTAAAAATAAATAAATAAAAATTTTCGTTAAATATTTCAATTGAACATAAATTGAGCTATATTCTATACATTTAAATAAAATTTAATTTAAAAGGAGATATAAATATAGTTAATTGCATAGAGTTGTTTATTACTAAATGACTATATTGATTTATTTTAATGGTAAAATGAAGATGGAAGAAGAGTGATATATATAAAGGAATTAAAAAAAAAGCAAGACTAAATATATTGTTTTAGTAATAATTGCATCTAGTTGTAATATCTTTAGGCATCTAGAGACGACGTCCTACAATAAGAAGAAGATGCTTCTTAATATGGAAATGTCGAAAATCTATGCTTCAAAATTTTTGAGATGACTCCTGTGAGGCATCTTAAGATGTTTGTACATCTTAAGATGCCTAGGCATATTATATTACCATAAAATAAAAGGAAATGATCTAATGTCTATCTAATTACAAGAATCTTTTTTATTTCCACAAAACAAAAGATTCTAATTGATGCTAACATTAAGAGGTACCGTGGTGAATAGACCTAGCACATAAAAATTCTTGGTCAATTTGGTTAGATGCATAAAACTTTTATTTTTTAAGAAAAGATAATTTTGTTTGTAATATTATTTACTTTTTTAGTTGAAAGGTGGAGATTGATGCAGCCCAAAAACTTTCTAAAAAAACATTTCTATTGATTATTAAAGTCATTTTTTATCAGAAAAAATATATTAATTTTTGCTATTTGAGTTTTCGTTTCTGTATTTTAAAATGTTAAATTTTAGTTCATGTATTTCAAATAAATCTAAAATTTAATATATGCATTTACTTTATTGTCGCTTTTTCAAAAGGAAAAAGTCTCTATTAATTTTTATAGATTATGAAAATATATTAATGCGACATACTTTTTACGTGAAAAGTATTATTATTATTTAGCAAAATTTGATAGAATGAATTTTGAACAACTAGATTTAACTTTGATTAAAAGTACATATGAATTAAATTTAAGATCTACTATGACTAAAAATTAATAATTGAAATTATAAAAACTAAAAGAAAAAAGAACCAAATTCAGAAACAAAAATGGTAATTTAGCCCTAATAAATAATTATTATTTGCTCCATCATTTTTCTAATCTAACTTTGGGCCTTATTTTCCTCCATCCTAACCACCATATCCATTATCCTTTACCTTGTAATTATATTAAAACTATATAATTAAAATTAAATCAGATAATGCACAAAAGATTATAGAATAACAATAATATTTGAACACCTTCAGTTGGTCAAAATTTGAAAGTCAATCCAAAACATAGTAACTCAATTATTTAGGTTTCAACTAATTAAACAATAAAGAGATAACGTTTATTTATAACAAATATTATTTTCCAAATTAGAAAATTTAATGGGAATCACAACTTCATAAACATGGACAAAAAAAAAGAAAAAACTTGGAAGCATAATTGTTAATTCCCCTACATCTTAAAGAATAGATAACTCATTACAAATTTCTAAGTTTAATATAAGTTCTAATACTATTTGATAAGTATCTGAATTTCTTTATATTATTTTTTTTAAAAAAAGTTTATAGATATTTTTCTTTCTATAATCTTTTTAAAATATTTTCAAATGTCAAGAAAAGTTTTGTTGTTTTCAAATATAGAAAAATGACCTAAAATATTTATAATATAGCAAAATTTCACTGTCTACCTGCAATATATCGCAACATACTATAATATTTTGTTATTATTTATAAATATTTTCAACAGTTTTATCATTTAAAATAATTTCTTTAAAATTAATTTTTTTTTTTTTTGGAATTTGAATTTTTCCTAGATTTTTTTTTCTACAAGAGAAATAAAATTATTGCAAAGAAATTGTAATGAAAAAGTATAATTTTATGAACATGTAAAAATAAATGATTAGTCGGAGCTTAAGATTTCAATTTTTCATTCTTTTATTTTTTTAAAAAAAAAGAGCTAATGTGTGGCAACTATTTTCTGTTTTCTATTTTTAAACATAGAAAAAGAAAAAGTATCTAACTTATCCATATATTTATAATTTGACCCTTTATTGTATATTGTATTAAAAATATTATTAAAAAGAATCTCGCTATATTTTTTCGGAAAAAAGAAGAGATAACATTATCAATTGTTGTTAAAAGGAATAAAAGAAACATTATCAAATGTGTCTGCATTTCTTATATTATTAAATTATTATCAATTTGTTGAAAACAGAGGATAGGAAGTGATTGTCAAACTTATATAATTCTCTGATTTTTTAAATAAAAAAAAAACGAATATGGAAGATGAAATTTCTACTTTAAAATTGATAATACGTTGGATTACATTCATTTGACAATTTTCTGTTATTATTATTTCAAAAAATATTTAGAGATATAGAACTTTTACGAAATTTATTTTCATAAAAGTTTAAAGGGTTGGATATTTTCATTTTGAGGATTTAATTGAAAAATTAAGATGAAAATGCCCTTTTTTCCATTAGCTGGTGGTGCAATTATGGTTGTTATTAGGTAAAAATATTTCCAATTTTTCCAAAGAGTCTTAATGATGGAGAGAGAATTTGATAAAATATATTGTGTTGGAAAGAAAATATGCATTTGTTATATATTATTAATTTGCGGAGATATTCTTCCCATTTGCAATTAATTTTCTTTTCAAATTTCACGCCTAAAGCATTTTCATTTTCATGGCATTGACTTCATTCTCTTAGTGGATTTATGTTTATTTCTAAATATATCTTAAAACATTTTGTTAGATATTTGAAAATATTCTAACCGATATATGAAATATACTAGAAAAATATTGTATTAAGATGTTTGTTTGACACTAGTATATTTGAAATGTACTCAGATCGATGGTTGTACCATTTGAAAGTTTTGATATGACAGTATTCATTTAACAATACAATATATAAAATAAGAGTATATTGTTTAAGTTTAACCGAATTCCTTTATCAGTTATACCATAGTATATAAATTACATATTGACTCAAAGTTTAACATAAATTACAATATATATCATAAATTTTATTTATATCACAATATAATCATAAATTTCATTTAAATAGTCAGAAATCCTAATAAATCAAAATTTAACAGCAACTCTATTATAGAAATCGTTAATTCACAATTAATTTAACAGTTTCAAATTAATTTTCAAACCTCATAGTTTTCAAATAAACAAAGATATCTACTACAGTATATAAATCACAAATGGACCCAATGTTCAGTATAAAACGTATATATATAAAAGTATATATCATAAAACAAGGAGTCTAAATTAAAAATCATCTTTCATACATCATTTATATCAAATAAATGAATATATATCACAGTATATATCAAAATTTCTATAAAAGCTCCGAAAAATCGAAGAAGAAGTACATATATTACAGTATATATCGAAAATCCTACAAAAGCTTGGAAAAATCGAAGAAGAAGTACATATATCACAAAATCTAACAAATAAACTCATGGGGATCTGGCCGTAGGCGGATGGATCTGATTGGTGAGTAGTGGAACTAGGCGGCAAGCTGAACAAAGAAACCCATTGCAGCATGAACAAAGCAGAGTTGCACAAGGCGGCAAGAACTAAGCAGATTTGACAAGGTTGGATTTGGGTGGAGCTATACAGAGCTGTGTAATGTAGAATCTAGGTAGGGCAGCAGCGTCAACAGTGGCAGGGTGGACTGAAGAAGGTGGCAGCTAGATCTTGATGACACGCGAGCTAGAGTGTGGCGATAGGCAAATCTGGGTGGAAATGCGTGGCGGAAGGCAAAAGGTGTGGTATGGGCATGTGCAAGCGGTGTCGACGGTGGTAGGGTATACTGAGAGAGGCGACGATTAGATCTTGGTTGCGCAAGAGCTAAAGTGCAGCAGTATGTAGATCTGGGCAACGATGTGCGGCAGAAGGCAAGACTTGTGGTTTGGGCATGTGCGAAATTGGAGTAGATCTGGTCTATCATTTGAAGAAGATATGAGAAGATGGAGAAAATCTTAGAAGAAAGATGGAGAAAATTGTGGGATTTAAATTTTGGTTTAATTGAAAGATTTAAAAAATAATTTTAGTTTAAGTAAAAATTGTGCGTGAATCAAGGGACATTTTTTTCTTTTTTGAAATACGTGTATTTAATTAAAGGTTGAGGACAAAAAAGTAATTGAGCCTAATATTTGTGTAAGTAAGAAGTCTACTTGGACATTCTTGTAAATAATGGAAATGTTAGACATAAATGTAATATAGGAACTTTATTAAGACCTTATGTGTTGTTAACCCTAATTGCAATGACAGGAACGACGCCCAAAACATATGTCTTAACCGAGAACAAGGGAAGATATATATATATATATATGATGATGATAATGATGATAATACTTTTTCTTATTTTAATTACCATCTGGGTAATATGGAATGATCGAAATAAATTCATCCATTCTGTTTGTCCCCTATCGATTGAATTTCGTTGTGAATGGATCATGGATTATACTTGCAGTGTGTGGAGTTTGAAATTTGAGGGTAGGAAACCTATTGGCAGGATGATCACTCAGATAGCTAATCTGGATGGAGGGTCCAACATCATTCACGTGGATGCTGCTTGTTCTCTATATTCCATAAAAATTGGGCTTGATGAAATTGTTAGTTCTTTATATGGTAACATATTGGCGTCTTTAAATGGGTCCATGAGCTTTTCTCAAGTGTTTTGTGTGCGAAAACCATGGCTATTTCTGAAATTCTTTGTTTGGCGAACAAATTTTGTCTTACTCATATTCTGATCCTCTCAAAGTTGTTAACCATGGTTCAGATTCTTAAGATAATTATAGACCCCCTACTGGAGGTGGTTAACCAATGTTGGGTTATTCAATCTTTTCTAAGCCCAATTAATCAAGATCAACACTAAGATAGTGAAGAAATGACTGAGAAAGACTCTATTAAATCCTTGATGCTAGATACTCGATACTCGATGGAAATTTCCTTCTATCCTCGACGAGTTTTTGTTTTTTGTTTGATGGAACACGATGAGTGTTGATCAATGCTCGACTCTACTCAATGAGTATAATCTTTACTCGAAGCAACTCGAAGACAAAAACTTCTGACTCGATACTACTCGATAGAAGAAAATCAATATGCGATTCAACTTGATAATTCTGAAATCGATATGATTTGATAACAAGATTATGTTTTCTTGATTTGCAAAAAGATTGATGCTGATTGAAAGAAGAAAATAAAGAGAGGAAGAAGAAACATACAGGATTACTTGGTTCGGCCAATAAGCCTATGTCCACGGGAAGATTCACTTTCTTTCTCACTTGAAGATTGCTTATAACTTGATTTTGTTTATAGAAAAATAGAAAGTATGGAAAAACTCTTCTTTGTTTCTGATAAATGGTATTTATAACACATACCAACAGACCATTCTAAGATAAAGTTAGTTATAAACTAAACTAGCTGAATAGGTATTTAAGTCATGGTTTCTTCAAATTCTCCACCTTGACTCTAATGCTTGCAATCTTCTCATCTTTTTTATTCTGACCATTCTGTTTACCCTGTGTCTAGAAGTTCAAAACCAATTTGTTCTAGACATTTGACCAATTTAAGTTTTGAAACTAGTTTTGTCAACATGTCTGCTGCATTCTCTGATGCGTGAACCTTTAAGATTTCTATTTCCCCTATCTCTACTTTGTCTCTGGTGAAATGATACTTTATATCAATGTGTTTAGTTCTAGTGTGGTATTGTGGATTTCAGGATAAATAGATAGTACTTTAGTGGTCACAGTAGAATTTTACCACTGTTTGACTTATTCCAAAATTTTTCAGCAATCCATTAAGCCACAATGCCTCTTTAAAGGCTTCAGTTAAAGCCATATACTCAGCTTCTGTTATAGATAAAGCCAGTATAGGTTATAATGTTGCTTTCCAGCTGATCAGATTGGGACCGTAAAGGAATAGATAGCTTGTTATGGACCTCATTTTGTCCAAATCACCAGCATAGTCAGCATCCACATATCCATATAGTTCTAAGTTTGGTTCAGCTCATTTTTGGTAGACTAGTCTTGAGTTTTTAGACCAAACTAAGTATCTTAGGATCCATTTAGTAGTCTCCCAGTGTCTCTTACTTAGGTTATACATATATCTACTAACAAGGCTAGTTGAATATAAGAGATCAGGTATAAAAAAAACCATTCAATAATTAGGCTTCTGACTGCCTAACTATAATTGACATCTATTTTTTATGTTCTTGATCAGAATCTTTAAGAGAGTTGGCTGCGTATAACTTGAAGTGTTGAACAATAGATAAGCTTACAGTTTTAGTATCACTCAGATTGGACCTTTTTAGGATCTTCTCACAATAGTTAAACTGGTTGATGCTTAAGACAGATTCCTCCCTATTCCTTAGGATTTCAATCCCTAGAACTTTTCTTGCTTCTCTCAAGTCCTTCATGTCAAACTCCCTTTTTAAGAGGTTTTTAACATGAGTTAAATCTTCCTTTGACTTACCTGCAGTAATATATCATCTACATATATAAGTAAGTAAACATTGTCCTTGTAGAAACTTGTATTTACATAAATACATATGTCAAATGAACTTCTTTTGAATCCAATGCTAGAAATATAGTCATTGAACCTTCTATAGCAACACCTAGGTAATTGTTTTAACCCATAGATTGACTTGTTGAGTAAGCAATAGAGATTCTATTTTCCTTTAACTTCAAATCCCTTAGGTTACGTCATGTAGATTGTCTCTTCTAGATGTCCATGAAGAAAGGCAGTTTCCACATCTAGTTGATACAATTCTAAGTTATTTTGAGCAACCAAGGATAAGAGAAGTCTTATGGAAGTTTGTTTGACAACTGGAGAGAAGATCTCTATAGTCTATTCCTTCCCTTTGTGTAAACCCCTTTGCAACCAACCTTGCCTTATACCTAGGTTTCTGATCACAGGATGTACCTTTCTTAAGTTTGAAAACCCATTTAGAGGCAACTGGTTTATAACCCTTAGGCAGAGGAACTAAAGACCAAGTATCATTCATATTTAGTGAATGCATTTCCTCATTCATGGCTTTTATCCAATCCCTTGCATTATTGTTGCTTGTTCAAAGGTTGTTGGTTCTTGGTTAGTAGGAGCCACAACAACATTTAGAACTAAATTCATATAGTTCATTTCAGTATATCTTGCTGGAGGCACAATTGTTCTCCTTTGTCTATCCCTAGTTAAGACATACTAACTCATGTATGGCTGCTCATTAGCAGTCTCCTCTTGTTCCCCTGTATATTCCTCAACTTCTCATGTGTCACTAGGTAGGTTAGGTTTTCTTGGTTGCTCAGTAGGTAACTCCACCTAAATTCCTGTGGTAGATGACTCAGCTTCATCCTCAAGTTTTTTCTCCTTTTGCATAAACATCTCCTCTTCTCTAAAGGTGATGTCTCTGCTAATTATGAACTTCTTCTCTACTAGATTCCATATTTATCATTTGACCCCCTCTGTAAAGCCTATAAACATGCACTTAACTACTCTGGCTTTCAACTTTCCCTTATTTTTGTGAACAAACCATACACACTCAAAAACCTTAAGGGTGTCTAGATTAGGATGATGATTAGTGCACTTCTCCTTAGGGGTAAACAACACTAGAGATGTGTAAGGGCACCTATTCAAGGTATACACTATGTAGGCTGCAGCTTCAGCCCAATAGTTTTCACTTAGGATAACATCAGAAAGTAAACAATTTACCCTTTCCATTATAGTTTTGTTTAACCTCTCAGCAACCCCATTCTATTAAGGTGTATACCTCACAGTTCTATGCCTAGTTAAACCATTCTCATTACAGTATTTGTCAAAGTATTTATTGCAAAACTCAAGCCCATTGTCAGTTTTAAGGTATTTTAACCTTTTAGATGTTTGTGTTTCTATCATAGGTTTCCATTCTTGAAACTTCCTAAAGACTTGGTCCTTAGTTTTAAGAAAGTATATTCAGCTCTTCCTAGAAAAGTCATCTATAAAGGTTAGAAATTACCTTGAGTCACTAAGGCTTGGTGTAGGAGATGGTCCTTATAGGTCAGAATAAACATAATCCAATATTTTTTTGGTTGTATACTGAGATTTTGTGAAGCTTTGTCTAGTAGTTTTACCTAGAATACAGTGTTCACAGAATCCTTTGGGCAGTATACCCTGTTTAGATAGTGCTTACATGTCTTTTTCGCTGATATGAGATAGTCTTTTGTGTCACAAGTCTACCTTTGTCAAGTTTGTTGTTGAAACAGTATAGGCACTAGTCATCATCTCTACGCCTTTTACTATATAGAGATCATTGACCTTTTCACCAACCAACACTACCTTAGAATCCTTAATCGCTTCTATGACTCCATCTCTTCCTCTGCACTCACACCCAATAAAGTCAAGCATAACTAGAGATATCAAGTTTCTCTTGAATAAAGGTACATGTCTCACATTTCTAAACTTTAAGGATACTGAACCAACCCGACTTCATTGTTCCCCATGTACACAGATTCTCCATCCACATCCTTGTAGGTATTAAACCAAGGTCTAAAGGGTGTTATATGATAGGTACAACTAGAGTCAAGTATCCAGTCATGCTTCCCGAGAGAACTTATTTGGTTGGTTTTGTATCTAGTAGAGGCTAAGGCATCAGAATATAAATAGGACCCTTCAACCACTGAGGTTTCTGGCTGTTTTCCATTCTGATTCTTCTCTTTTTCCTGATTTTTCTGTTTTAAGTTGTAGAAATTCCTCATTAAGTTTCCTTTCTTCTTGCAGTAATTACATCTCAGTTTGGTTTTTGGTTTTTGGTTTATGCTCTTCACCAGACTGATTTTTAGTCTCTTTAGAACGATTATGCTTGTTCTTGTCCTCGACAAATAGCCCTTCTACACCAGGCTGTTCTTTTTTTATTGAATGAAGCTCCAACTCTTTAGTTTTTAATGCTGAAATAATGACATCAGTGGTAACTGACTCTCTGTCATATTTCAAGGCATTCTTTACCTCCTTATAGGCTTCAGGTAGAGAGTTCAACAAAACAAAGGCTTCATTCTCATCGCCAATCTTTTCGACAAGGTTCTTGAACTTAGAAACTATCTTTCTAAACTCATCCAGATTATCTAATAGTGGTTTAGCAGAATCCATCTTAAAAGTGAAAAACTTTTCCCTTAATAACATCTTGTTGAGGAGATCCTTAGTTGCATAGAGATCTTTCAGCTTGGCCCACATCTTGTAAGTCATGTCTTGATTGATCACCTGTCTCAAAATGCTATCACTGAGATTAAAAACTAAAGTTCCATAGGCAGTAAGTTCCATATCTTCCCTTTCTTGAGATGTTAACGTAGGTGGCAGAGTCGATGGCTTTAAAAGGGCTTTATGAGCTCTCTATTGTCCAAGAATAGCCTTGATTTTGGCCTTCCATAGACCAAAATCACCCTTTCCATTGAACTTTTCTATCTCAAATCTAGAAACAGCCATCACTGACCTGATAGAATATCGAGAACAATTTTCTTGGGTATCTTGATGCTTCAAGAATGTTGATCTTGATGATCTTCAAATGTTCTTATACAAAAAAATTGTTGGGTTATTTAATCTTTTCTAGGCCCAATTAATCAAGATTAACACTGAGATGGTGAAGAAATGACTAAGAAAGGCTCTGTTAAATCCTCGATGCTAGATACTCGATACTCGATAAGTTTCTTTACTCGATGAAAATTTCCTTCTATCCTTGATAATTTTTTGTTCTTTGTTCGATGGAATGCGATGAGTGCTGATCGATGCTCGACTCTACTTGATGAGTATTAATATTTACTTGAAGCAACTTGAAGATGAAAACTTCTAACTCGATACTACTCGATAGAAGAAAATTGATATGCGATTCAACTCGATACTTTTGTAATCGATATGATTTGATAACAAGATTGTGTTTTTATGATTTGCAGAAAGATTGATACCGATTGAAAGAAGAAGATAAAGAGAGGAAGAAGAAACATACAGGATTACGTGGTTTGGTCAATAAGCCTACGTCCACGGAAAGATTCACTTTCTCTCACCTGAAGATTGCTTATAGCTTATTTTTGTTCATAGAAAAATAGAATGTATGGAAAAATTCTTCTTTGTTTACTGCTTAGTGGTATTTATAATACATACTAACAGACCATTACAAGAAAAATTAGTTATAAACTAAACTAGTTGAATAGGTATTTGAGTCACGGTTTCTTCAACCAAGTAGCTGATATTAAGGTTTCCTAACCTATGTTCCATTTGGTATCATTTCAATTTATTCCGGAAGAACATAATCTAGCAGCACATTCATTGGCTCGGGATGGTTTCTCGGGTTCAAATTTATTAAAGCTCAACCATTTCACTACTAACTTGGCATCTCTACGTTCTAGTGATGTTGGTTTTTTCCAGGCCCTTCGGCCTTGTAATGTGTTTTATTGTTTTGTTCTTTCTGTTTGGTCTGTTTTTGTACCTAAAAAAGAAATTACTATCACTATTATACTACAACAAAAGTTTCAGTATTTTTAGATTTAATTATTAAATTTTAAAATATAAGAACTAATTTGACACACATCTCAAACAAATCGATAGTATATTTTATCAAAAAAAAAATTATCGAAAGGATCCTATAAGAAATTTAATTACAACACTTTTAAACTTTTTTTTTAGTTCCAATAATTTTTTATTCCTTTGAAAAATTGTTACAATAACTTGTTGAACATTCCAACCTTTAGCAAATTGATGCATTCGTTAGCGAATTAGTTGACTACTTAAATTATATCTTTTCTTTTTTATTTAGTCAAATTTTCTTTAATAGCATACTCACATATGATGTGGAGAGCCATCATCCACTTGATTTTAAAATTATTGTGCTAATTTTTTAGCCAAATGAATGTAAAATTTATTTCTAATCATACAACAAAGGCCATAAAAAATTTCAATTTGTAAAAGTTGTGCTAAGGAATCCCCACGATTACTTTTTAAAATGAATTTGACATTTTTTTTTCATTTTTATTCATCTTCATGGAATTAAATGCAGCCACTCAAAGTTAAGAATATTCTATTCAATCATATGACATGTAATACTATCTCAAAAAATCCTTAGTTTGATTCTTTATCTGAGTTATTTATATTTTATCATATATGTTAGGATAAACCTTATTAAAAGTGTTAGTGTGAGTTTTCGAATTTTAAAAAGAGACTTGAATTTTATGTATGATGAATTTTCTTTTTACTTACCCGAAAGAATCTTGAAATTTTTGTTAAATATTAAAATGGAAATTGTAATAGATGACTATTGGAATATGCTATTTTGTAGTTGTCATCCATATATTTGATATTTATCAATATGGCAAAAACTTCTAATTCAAACTCCTAATTATTTTTTATTCCATATTTGCTCTGAACAATCGATTGATAGAGAGAAAAATAGAGAGAGAAACAAATAGAGAGTGCAAACAGAGAGAGAAGTGGCTGAGAATCGGTGACCGAAGACCAGACGTGCGACGAGGTTGCGACAGTCAATAGAGGTAAGCAGAGAAGGAGCGCCGGTGGCAGATGGTGTGAATGGTAATGAGAGATAAGAAAGATAGATAGAGAGGGAGAAAATGGAGAGAGAAACAAATAGAGAGTGAGAAGAGGTGATAGATCGATGATAGGAGACTAGACATTTGGCGAGGCTAATACGGTCGACGAAGGTAAGTGACAGAAAAATGAACAGTAGCAAATGGTATGGACAACAAAAAAGAGAAGTTGGGGGTCTGTTGTATGCAAAGAACAAAAGTTATGTTGCATATATGTTTCATGTACAAATTTAACATATATGAAAGTTAAATTTGTAGTTTCTTCAATTTGAATGAACTATATTTGATTTTTATCAAGTAACAAGTAACTAAGTTAACTTTGACAAATGTTTCAATTTTTATATTTATTTGATTTTATTTTGTATCTTGGAGAGTTACTAAGTCGCTAACCTATAACTAGCAACTTGTTTCTTCATTTGATTATATCATTTTTTGCTTGTATGTGGATGATATATTGATAATGGGTGCAAGTAAAAGTGTCATTGGTTCTACTAAAAGGATGTTGAAATTCAACTTTGATATCAAAGACCTTGATCGTACTGATTTTATCCTTAAAATTCAAATAACAAGAGAAATCAAGTGGATATATATTTTCTGAAATCAAGTGGATATATATTTTCTCAATCTCACTATATAGAGAAAGTGTTGAGAAAATTTGATCATTTTGATTGTAAGCCGACTATTACTCCATTTGATCCAAATTATAAGTTGAAGAAAAACAATGATGAAAGAGTGTCTTCTCTAAAATATTCTAAAGTTATTGGTAGCTTAATTTACATAATGAATTGTATAAAACCTTATATTGCCTATTCAATTAGAAGGTTAACAAGATACACCAACAATCCTGAATATGATCATTGGAATGCATTAATCAGAGTTCTAAGGTACTTGAAGTACACTCTAGACTATGAATTGCATTATACGAGGTATCCACATATTTTGGAAGGATTTGGTGATGTTAATTGGATCTATGATAGCAAGGAGACTAAATCAACTAGTGAGTATACTTTTACCTTACATGGACATTCATATCATGAAAATCTTCAAAATAGATGTTTATAACACGTTCCACTATGGAACCAAAGTTTATAGCTCTTAATAAAGCTGGATAAGAAGTTGATTGGCTTCAAAGTTTTCTTGAAGATATTTCAGTATGGCCAAAGCTTGTAAAAGAAATATGTATTGATTGTTATAATTTAGCGACTTTTATGAGAGCCAAGAATAATGTCTATAATGGCAAGCCACGGTATATTAGACGTGCGCATAATTTGATATGGAAATTGCTCTCTAATAGAAGAATTTCCATTGATTATGTTAAATCAAAAGAAAATATTATAGATCCTTTAACGAAAGGATTTTCAAAAGAGCAAATCATATATACATCGAGGGAAATAGTGCTAAAGCCCATGAAATCGGTTCTCTGGCACTAACCTAAACTAGTTGACTAGAGATCCGAAGATCTAGGTGCAATAGGCAAATTAATTCGATAATTACAATTGACACACTAAGAAACTTACCTTTTCTTCCCATTTCTATGATGTTCTAGAGTTGTGATCTATTGATATTAAGAATATATAGAAATCTTGTTTTATAAAAGGAGTAATTGTTGGAGTTGATGCCCTAAATCTTATAGGTCTTGTAGTTTGTAATTGTAATGTACAAACAGTTTATTTATTTAATAAAATTTGAGGTATTTTATTCGTCATTTAGTAGCATTAACCCACAAAACTAATAAACTAACATCCAATATTATCTTTTGTAGCTTAAACATGTATGTAGAGACATATAGGTGGATCATGTTTAAGTGATAACCTAAATAATCTATAGTAGATGGATAAGGATGCGTACCTTATCCTGATGATACTACGAATACAACCCGCTTTGTAGATGTTACGATTATTGTAAAGTTCTACAAATGAGCTGATCCTAGTCATTCATGTAGCGACATGTGAGCGAGGGTGTTCTATACAAAAGGGTTTATATAAGACCGGACCACGAAATGGATAGTCTCATTATATAAAGCCGTTAATAATAGAGATTTACAATCACCAGGATGACCATAGGTGACATGACTTGAATCCTAAGTGAGTTGTGAACTCCTACCTATGAAGGCATTTTTTTTTATTTGCATAGGTGAGAGTGGCCAGATCGCTGACTCAATATGCCTAATATTTTGGGGATTCGTTTGATTGGGGAGTTAGGAACATAGCTATACAAAATGAAATTCACTCATTCTCTATTGTCGGAGTAAGTAGATGAATTGCTCCCTTAAGGGCTGATTCCGGGGCTTGAACAATGTGGCGTCATACCCTCTCTTAGCCTAAGAGAGATTTGATCATAGTTGGACTATGAATTATTGTTCCTTCGAGGGATCAGTGATACTTAAAGAGTTAGATGTAAGTACAGGGGTTGGTAATTTTGGCCTAACTGTACTTACGAGCAATTTGTGAAGGGTCATCGCATTGTTGACTAGTTGTATCAAATAGACACATAAATATATCTATAGTAACTACAAAAATATATCTTAAAGAATTAGATGTAACTACGGGGGTTTTGAGTTGTTGATAATTGATGTAAGGAAAATAAAATGCGGAATTATAAATTGCAAAGAATAAAAGTGCAATTAAATAAAAATAAATCTCCTAGTCTAGGAGATAGGATCCACTCATTTGTTTGATTGATCATGGGTACTTTTAATAGGGTTGACTTAAAATTCTTGTTTACATTGAACCAAATTAATTAAAGAGACTAATTAACCAGTCCAATTAACAATTAGACCAAAATGAATAGATGAAATGCATGCTAATCAAATGGACTAATCGCATGCTAAGTTGAACATTTAATCAGAATTGTCGAATTAAACATTCGATTGATTTCCTTTAGGTTGATTACACAATGCTAATCGCAGTCGGCTCACAAATTTATAAGGTAATCTAACCATTTGTTTCCTATTAATTAACATACAATTTCATGCCACTTATTATATGTAAATCACAAGCATCTAATCATACAATTTAAGAAAGATTTGTCAGACAATCCAAAGAGAATATGATAATGACAAATATATTAAAATGAAATCAAAGAAACAAGAACAAAGGTCAATAATTAAGGCCAAACCTCACAATCTTCCCAAATGGGTTTTCTTACTCCTAGACTAGCAGAATCAACTCACCTTAGCCACAGTTGAAGTCCAAGGTCAATGATTAAATTACGGAATAATAGAGAAAAAATAAGAGAAAATGGACGAAATCGATTGAAGGCCAAGAGAGGGAGAGAAGAAGTTACCTAAAATCGGGTAAGAAAAACAATATATATATAGGTCAGAGCATCGCAGTGCTTGGAACAATGTCGCAACGCTATCACACGTGTAGGCCACCTGCCAGACGTAAAACTTTGTTGCATAATAAGCACTATAGGACAACGTCGTGATGCTCTCGACAAATCCATAATACCATGCTCTCGGGTTTAAAGCATTGTGTGCAGCAGTATGATGCTACACAACGCTCTGCCCTCAGTGACATTTTCATAAATTTTGTTTGGTTGATGCATTTGAGCTTTGTTTTGGTCTATTTTAACTCCTTTTTGTCTCTACACCTAGTTCTATCTCTTAAGTATTCAAAATCTATAAAATTATGAAATAAACATATAAAATCTAAGAACAACTCGAGTTAAGCAGAGGAAGATAGCACATTTTCTGCATTATCACCCATTTTAATCTTCTATTTACTTTTAGTCTATATATCTTAATTGAGTATTGAAATATTCTGTTTCATTGAGAATCGGAGCATTAAGAACATTCTTCTTAGAGAATGCTAAATCATTACGTAGTACTATGATTGTTGTAGTAATTTGAGTAATTTCAGTCATATGGGCTCCCTTCCTAACCCAAGCAACCATTTTCGAGGACATTAATAGAAACATTCTTAATTGTCATTTGAATTATTAGTGCATAATTTTAGATATTGTTATGTTAATGTTACTTCCCTTCCATATATTGTACATATTTGAAGTTTGGGTTGCACATAAGCTTTAGGGAGAATTCTTGTATATCTTGGCTGTCTAGGTTATATGATTTTAAGTCTTCTATGCTTTGATAGTTTATGTAAATAGAAGTTTCATACGTTGTTTAATTTCTTTTCGTATGATTCATATTTATTTTTAAATTATCATTTTATATGCTTAAGTGAGGATATTTTTTTTTGCAGATTCTATGGGACTCTAACTATATGACTCTCCAAATTAGACAATCCTCTCTCTCGATCTTTAGATTTTATAGCTCTATGTATATATTGATCAACGTAATTAATTTGTTGATAGATTACTTAATTAAACGATTTGTCACTCTTTGTTCTGAATGAGATAATTTTTGTGTTGGTTGAAGATGAGT
Source organism: Benincasa hispida (assembly GCF_009727055.1). Taxonomy (NCBI): domain Eukaryota; kingdom Viridiplantae; phylum Streptophyta; class Magnoliopsida; order Cucurbitales; family Cucurbitaceae; genus Benincasa; species Benincasa hispida. The sequence goes on from NC_052349.1 coordinate 55,541,801, forward strand.
TTCATATTAAAAGATAATTAATATTTTATTTTGTATATGTACATGTAAAAGAGAAATATTATTAATTTATACATGCACAAATATATTCAATGGTAAAACAATGACAGCCATTACCTATCACAAAAATAGATATTTAATGATGGACAACTGATATTAAAGACAACTGATACTGAAGAAGGTGTTATTAAATGATTTTAATGTCGGTTGTCTTTAATGTCTTTACTGTCGGTTTTCAACCGACAGTAAAGACAATCAACATTGAAGACCTTTAATAATACCATCTTCAATGTTGGTTGCCAACCCACACTATATCCCTATAATGTCAGTTTTTAACTGACATTATAGTCCAGTGCCCATTTCAAAATTGAAGATTTCTCTCCTTTTTTTTTTCTCTTTTGTTTTTGAATTGAGTTGAGAGAAAGTATCTTGTTAAGGCGACTGCTATAGTCTATTTGCAACTCATGTGGAACAAATAATTATTTTCAGGATAGCGCTTATATAAAGCTTGCCTCGACTACGTTTTGAATCTCCAAAGATTTTGAGGTTTTTTCAAGTTTTTGTTTATTTCCATATCTAAGTTTACATCATATGTCTTACGTTTGAATTTGAATATTATACATTGAGTACATTGTTTCTTGTTGAGGTGTAATCAGTATATTAGTATATTCAATTCTTATATATATCGTTTCTCCTTATATATGTTAGTAGTATATCAAGTGTATTAATTGTACATCATTAATGAAGGTATTTGCATCAAAATTTATATATGAGTCGCTTCATTTTTATAATTGTTACAAACAACAAATATGTAGACTATGTGACTAATTAATATACTTTATTTTGCTTCTTGTGCAATTACCCCTATCCAAAATTATTTGTAAGACTTTTAAAATTGCGGCTGTCACTGCGAGGGAAATTGCAAAAAAAATAATTGGATTTTGTATATATCCCACGTATTATTATGTGAAGTGCGCAACTTGCAATTTTTAATCTGTGACAATCTCTTAAATATTTTTTTATATTAATTTTTTTAATAATCTTTTCATTTTCTTAAAAACATTGCATGTTTTACTATTTTAGTCTTTGTAAGTAAATATTACCAAGAGATTTGAATTTTAATAATCTCTTAAAAAGAATAAAATTACCCTAGCTCATATATGTTGCCATAATACTACTGTTATTTAGGAACAATCAATCAGATAGTTCATATAAATTAGTGCACTACATAATTCTCAAACGAACAACTTATTTTCCATGTAAAAAAAAATCGAAGAGAATATTCAGATTATTTGACAAAAATATTTATGGTTGGTTGACTTATTAAAAAGTTTCTTAGAAAGATGTGAGTAATGATAAAGCATGTTAATTAAATGATTCGTATTGGTTTGTCAACTCCATACAAATAAAAATGATATTGTCAAGTCGCAAGAATGGAATAGAATATATTAGAGTCAAATCTCAAATTAGAACCCTAGACCTAAAGCATAGAGTATTTTAGATTCATAAGTTATGTTATTCATATAATATAAGTTACATAATTGTGATGGATAAGATGTCAGAATATTTATAAGAAGAAGTAGCTATCAATATAAAAATATTTGTATTTCGAAATTACCAAAAGAACCCTAGCATGCACATGAAGGTGTAATTTGGATATAAAAGGGGGATGTGGTAGTGCCAAAATTCTTCATCCCATCTAATATCCCATTTCTTCTTCCCATTTCTTTTTCTTCAAAACAAATTTTGCTTTTGGAGATATAAACATATTTTTGATATCTCATTGTCCAATCAAGAACTTTCTGTCCACTAAAATTTAGGTGATTATTTTCCTATTCACACTTTATTTAATGGGTTTGGAATATGAGTTTAGCCTTTGCATATAATATAAATATATTTCCTTCACTAATGTTTTATAGCATTTAAATCATCAGTTTGAAGAGATAGTTTTAGTTATGGAAATATATATACTTTTTTCCATTCAACTAAATTATCTGATCATAATTAGAAAATTTTTTTTATTTTTTTTTAAATTTTTTTTTTTTTTTTTGAGAACCATGCGAGGGTATAAACATGGATGCATCAACCTTTTAGTTAACTACAAAATTATTTTTATAATTTATTTATGAAATCATATATTTGAGGTTTCACTTGTAACAAGAAGATTTTTTAACCTATGTAACTAAAAATTTACCATTCAAATAAAAGGTATAAATGTTCTTTTCTTACTTTTTATTACCAAAGTACTCTCTCTATCCTCATCTTACTTGTTTAAATCAACGTCAACGAAGTTGTAAAAACCTCAAATTATTATGTATTATTAAATAATTGATATATATATATATTTATTTATATATTAAAACTTATAGGAAATGAATTGAGTAATTAATAATTTATTATTTTATTAACCAACATCACAAACGTTCCGCAGCATTTGGAAAAGAGGAATATATATTTCTTTTCCCACACAAGGAGTCCCAATCATGTTTTTCTTTTTCTTTTGAGATCTGAAGTTGAATGGTGGTGGTTGGTTTTTTGGTTGGTCAGAAATGGCGGGGAATACAACGACGGCGGGTGGCTGTCCGGCAGCAATGAAAGCGACGTCCAACGGCGTGTTTCAGGGCGACAACCCGCTTGATTTTGCTCTCCCTTTAGCCATTCTTCAAATATGTTTAGTGGTTGTTCTTACTCGTCTTCTTGGTTTCCTTCTCCGACCACTCAGACAACCTCGAGTGATCGCTGAGATTGTCGTGAGTATCTCTCTTTTTTTATGTTCTTTTCAATATAATAGCGTGGAATTCTAATCGCAAATATATATCTTGATCGCTAACATATATTATATGTCAATTGAACTATGCTCATTTTGATTTATTGTTTTTCGCTTTCTCCTAAAAATTCTTTCTACGTCTAACTTTAGTTTTTTTCTTTTTTTTACCTACAATCTAAGTAAATAAAAAAATCTAAATACTATTGATAAATACTCATTTCATTTAACATTTAACACATCAATAAACGATATAATATTTTATTTTATGAGTCTAACAATTTTTAAATACTTTTTTTTTAGACAAACAATAAACGTAATCTAAAAATTGTTAAAGTAAACTTAAGTCGGTGGTATTGTGTTATATATATATATATATATATATATATTAAAGCTCAGTCAAATTTAATGAAAATTAAAGTTTGATGGATGTAGCCACATATGTAGTATAGATTCGTTTTCTAGGCAAAACTGTCTACTAATTTATTAATGTTTAGACATAGTTATTATGTTTATCTATCATGGTCAAATTTAATAGTTTTAATACTTGCGAATATTATGTATCCATAAAATTCACCAGATATTATTTTTTAAACTTAATAATTTATTAAAATCTTTTTAAATAATTAAATTCTTTTTAACCTTCTCTCTATATACGTATATTTGTGACTAATTGCAAATATTCTTTTAGTATTATTTAGGTGTAGTTTTGTTTCGTCTTCATGCATTATGTTTAATTTTGTAGCAAAAAAAGTTGAAAAATATTCTTTAAAAAAAATAAAAGTTTGCCACATGGAAAATATTGATTCTATATGTGGGCGAGTTATATAGAGATGGAAGCAGATGCATCTAAGTATTTTTTATTATTATTTAAATTTTAATGATATTTATACTAGATTTAAAAGATATCCATTAGAATCATTATCAATATTTGAACCCTTAAATTTACAACTATATTCACAACTATGTCAATATATCAAAAAGTACAAAATTCGAAAGTCAAGCTGGCTACAAAATATGACTCTTATTGTTATTATTCTTATTAGAGTAATACTTGGCTAATTGTGTGTATCTTTTGCGCATCCTACTCTAATCACACAAGAAAAATAAAATAAAATAAAATGAGGTGACAAATTATGATTGGAGAATTGGATATAAAGTAGTTAAAATATTTTTCTTAGGAAAAGTGCATACTAGCATCTATCTTCGTGCTTTCTAATAAATTATATCGTCATAATTTGACAAATTCTTATTACTTCTCTTTAGTGTGTAAAGGAAGAGAGAGCATAGTAAGTTATACCTAATCATTCCTCAATTATTTTTGGAATAATAATTAGTTGCAGCCTGCATCTTTTTTTTAAAAGAAAAATGATGAAAAATGATGTCTGTAAAGAATGGATTAAATATTATTTTTCTAAAAAAAATTGCGACGAAATTTTATTGGCTAAATTCCTTGGCTGCGCCTATCTAAGGAGCACTCACTCGTGTTTGAATTATGTTAATTGTGGATGGTTTACAGGGAGGAATATTGTTGGGACCGTCGGCAGTTGGGCGGAGCCAAGAATTTCTTCACAGAGTGTTTCCGGCGAGAAGCCTAACAGTTTTGGACACAGTGGCGAATTTGGGTCTTCTTTTCTTCCTATTTTTAGTAGGGTTGGAGTTAGATCTCAAATCCCTCCGCCGTACCGGAAAGGGTGCAATGGCCATAGCCATGGCCGGAATTACCCTCCCTTTCATCCTCGGCATCGGAACCTCCTATGTCCTCCGTTCCACCATCTCCAAAGGCGTCCATGGCCCCCCTTTTCTCGTTTTCATGGGTGTAGCTCTCTCCATTACTGCTTTCCCTGTACTCGCCCGCATTCTCGCCGAACTCAAGCTCTTAACCACCAACGTCGGCCGTATGGCCATGTCCGCCGCCGCTGTCAACGACATCGCCGCTTGGATCCTCCTCGCCCTTGCCATAGCCCTCTCCGGCACCGGCCGCTCCCCTCTCGTCTCCCTCTGGGTTTTCCTCTGCGGCTCTGCTTTTGTCCTGTTTTGCTTCTTCACTCTCCCGCCAATCTTCCGTTGGATTTCACGCCACTGCTCCGATGGCGAGCCGGTAAGCGAACTCTACATTTGCGCCATTTTATCCACCGTCTTAGCCGCTGGATTCATCACCGACTTAATCGGAATCCACGCTCTGTTCGGCGCTTTCGTCGTCGGTGTCCTTGTCCCGAAAGACGGCCCACTCGCCGGAGCTCTCGTCGAGAAAGTCGAAGATCTTGTTTCAGGCCTATTCCTCCCTCTCTATTTCGTATCAAGCGGATTAAAAACCAACATCGCAACAATCAAAGGAGCTCAATCATGGGGTCTCCTCGTCCTCGTTGTAGTCACCGCCTGTTTTGGGAAAATCATGGGAACAATCTCCGTAGCACTCTGTTTCAAGATGCCATTCCAGGAATCAATCGCTTTAGGATTCTTAATGAACACAAAAGGGCTAGTGGAATTAATCGTCTTAAACATCGGCAAAGACAGAAAAGTTTTAAATGATCAAACCTTCGCAATTTTAGTTCTAATGGCTATAATCACAACATTCATCACAACCCCAGTTGTAATGGCGGTTTACAAGCCAGCAAAAAGAAAGAGCAAAACAGAATATACATACAGGACAATTGAGCGAGATGAACCCAATTCAGAGCTGAGGATTTTGGCTTGCTTTCACTCTGTTAATAACATTCCTTCAATTTTGAATCTGATAGAGGTTTCTCGTGGGAGGGAAGGTCGTGGGCGGCGGGTTTGTGTGTATGCGATGCATTTGATGGAGCTGACAGAGAGGTCGTCGGCGATTGTAATGGTTAACAGAGCAAGAAAGAATGGATTGCCGTTTTGGAATAAAGGAGGGAAGTCAAATTCGGATCAAATTGTAGTGGCATTTGAGGCTTTTGAGCAGCTTAGTCGAGTGTCAATACGTCCAATGACGGCCATTTCTGCGTTCTCAGATATGCATGAAGATGTTTGTAACAGTGCTGAGAGAAAACGTGCAGCCATTATCATCCTCCCATTCCATAAACACCAAAGGTTTCTTTACTTCTCATTTTCTTACTTTTCTTTATTTTTGAGGGGATGGAGGAGGTTGCACCCAAATATTATTGTGTGTATATTAGGATGAGAAAAGTTATGGAATAATAACTAAAATAATTATTTTTTTTTTCAAAATTAAAAGGGGTTTAGATATATTCAGAAGATATTTTACTGTCACGAAAGACACAAATAATAGTAAAATAATTTGAAGATATAAATATGTTTAAAAATTTTAAAATCAAAACAAAATATAATTGTGTAGTAAGGATTTAGGTCTTATTTGATTATAACTTTTTTTTGTTTTTTTTTAAATTTTTGCTTAAAAACATTATCTTAACTACTTTTTTTTTTAATGTTTTTAAAATTTAAGTCAAAGTTTAAAACTTAAAAAAATAGTCTTACTTTTTTTTTTCTATGAAAACAAGAATCATTAAGAATTCACACGAGTTTACAAGAATGGCAGAAAACATATCATGAAACGATCAGTAACAAGAGTCTTAGACACCAAAACAAAATCAAAACCCTAGTTTATTTCCTCCTTGTTTAACCAAGCACCATTTTTACAAGGTTGTTGACACGATTGGTAACATATGGGCCAGGTTTGATGGATCTTTGGAGACAACACGTACTGATTTTCGATGGGTCAATCAAAAAGTTCTCGAACAACCACCATGCTCCGTTGGGATCTTAGTCGACCGAGGTCTTGGAGGTGGCTCACACATATGTGCTAGCAACGTTTCTTCCATCATAACTGTCTTCTTTTTTGGTGGCCGCGACGATCGTGAAGCTTTAGCCTACGGTCGAAGAATGGCAGAGCATCCAGGAATAACCCTAAACGTCGTTCATATCATTCCCAGCTCCGATATGGCTGTAGAATCTACTGTAGTTGACATAAGTAAAGACGATAGCAATATTTCAGCACTCATGGATCAGAGAGTGTTGATGGAGTTCAATGTGAAGAAAACAGAGGACGAATCAATTAGATACGTAGAGAAGACAGTGAGCAAAGACAGTGACACGATTGAAGTAATAAGGGAATTTAGTAGATGTAATTTGATATTGGTGGGTCAAGCTCCTGAAGGCCAAGTAGTGGAGAGTCTTCATTTCAAAGGTGGCGAATGCCCGGAGTTGGGTCCAATCGGCAACTTGTTGACATCATCGGAGCTCTCAACGTCAGCTTCAGTCTTGGTGGTGCAACAATTTCGTGGTCCATTGTTGCCTTCCTCATCCACATCTACTGCTATGGTATTACCGGAAGAAGTTAACCAGTAAAGTAAAGGCGCGTTTGGATTCATTTTCTAAATGTTACAAACTATCTAAATGGGTTTTTTTTTTTTAAAAAAAATTGTTTATAAGTTAAAAGAAAATGTTTCTAAACACTTAGAAATCCAATCCAAACTCTGAAAAGACTCTTTCCATTCAGTGTATACCACGTGGTAAACTACAATTAGATATGGAGCCTACTTTGTGTGAATTTTAAGACGCACTAATCCGGGTGGATCCATGTGGCATTTTTTTTTTTTTTTTTTTTGTGAAATTGTAAAGTGTACAATATGACCATTGTTGTTCCATTTGAAAAGAATTAGCCTCATAGAGAAATGGAGGTACTCTTAATTACTTATATTGTAGAGTGGTTTGTTTCTTTACCCATAGAAAGTCATTCTATAAAAAGAGAATAAGTAGAGTTACCTTCTTTATGGATAATTGCAATCGTAACATTTTTAGAAATAATAACCAAGTGTATAATATCATTTAAAAAAAATTGCAAGTATAAACAAGTTTATCAGCGATAGACTTCTATCGTTGATAGACTCTTATCAAGGATATGGTTTATCACTGATGATAGACTATTTAAATTTGGTCATATTTATAATTTTTTTTACATTATATTATATCTACTAATATTTTGGGTTTAATGTTTATATTTGCAACTCTCCCTTTATTTGTATATGGAAGCCAAGTTGTATGCTTTTGTAAAGAAAACAAAATGATTATTTCTCTTTTTCAAAGCATCATATTAAATATAGGTGTGATCTCTGAACCAATGAATATCTCATTGTAGAGAAGTATAAATATTTATTTTTAAAAAATGTATAAACATTATTTAAAAAAAAAAAAAAAACTCTGTATTGATAATACTTTTTTATTTACATTTTTATTACATGGGAGATGAATATTTTCTTAAGCAGCTAACCGAAAATAATAATAATAAAATGAAACTCTTTTTGAATAATTTTTTAAATAAAAGAATATTACAAAATTTAAGCCATATAGGTTTTCTTATACTTTCTCTTGATAAAAACAAATTAAAATGGAATACTAATTCTAATAGGAAAGAAAAAACACTTTATTGGATTTGTCTACGTGTGTGTATCTAGTAAAGGTAAGGAATTAGTTACTCATAAAAAAGAAGTATGAAATTAACTTTTTAATTTATATACTCATGTATATAAAGAGATGGTTTACCATTTCAGCGAGGGGGTGTTTAGCTTTGAAGGATTGGATTTGGATGGGTTTAAGCATCTTAACCCCAACTTTTATTTAGGAAAAGTGTTTTAGGAAACTTTTCTGGTCCTAGAATTAAACAAGAATAAACTTTAACGAAATAAGAGACACATTCGTTTTGAAAATCGTACTTATAACTCAACAAAGGAACTAAAGTTGATGTGGACGGTGATTTTAACGATAGTTTGTTTTATTAAATATTGTATTGTATGCTTATAAGATATCAAATGTATGTTTGGAATATTAGTTGTATGTGTGATCTATCAACCTAGTCAACTAGGGTCAAGATTAATTTTTAGGATAATTTAATTCTACACATTTAACCTTTTTTTTTTTATATATAATAATTGTGGGGACGAGAGATCGAACCTCCAACTTCTAGATAGGAAGGTCATGTCAATTGTCATCGTGTTAGACTCATTTTAGAAATATAATTGTTTTTATGGATTGTGGGCATGTAGCTAAAATTGAGGATGTAAATATAATATCGAGGATGTTAATATAATTTTGGTTGGGACTTGTGATAAGAAGTTTGTTATTGCACTAGGGATTGGCTATAACTTGTTTGTTAGGCATTGAGGTTAACAGTTATGTTCCACCTCTTGTTCTTTGTTTTTGTCAAACACAACGTTTCACTATGCAAATTCTATTTGAAAATATTTTTCTTATTTATATCTGTAATAAAAGTGAGCTACAAATTACCTCATATTGAAGACAAAAGTAGCTGAATCCGAGCTCCACAATCACCTCACAAGAAAATATGTTTTTGTTAAAGAGCTCGTTATAACAGAATAACTAACTACTCTTTTCTTGTAACGTGGCAAAATGAGGATAACAAATAGCATTTATCAAAACTAAAGCTTGGGCCAATCGAGCCTCCTTTCTTTTGGGCTTCCATTTCAATTGGATATTTGTTTTAAGACAAAGGGCCCATTTTCTTTACAATGTAAGCATTGCCTTACTGTCTGATTCTTTTCCTTTCCTAGTGACTAGAAAGATTTCAATTCTTTTGGGCTTCCATTTAAATTGGATATTTGTTTTAATACCAAATGAGGTTGGTATTTATTGGGTGTTCCTATGAAGTTAAGGTTGCCGCTTTTGATTGAATTCTTGTTGTTGGGTGTTGTGCTCTCTTTGAAGATATTGATGAACAAAGTTTGTTGAGGAATAAGAAGAAGTTGTGTGTATATCTTACTATATGAGATTTTGTTACGATCAATTAGACCCGGTTGAAACCTAAATTTTCTATAGAAGTATATTAGTTTCAAAGAAGCATTTTGTTCAATGGTCTTGAAGTGTTCTCTAGACTATCTTGAAGTGAAGCATAAGTACTTGAGGTGTCAGGGATATTCTTATACTTAGAGGGAGCCTAAGTTTTTCGTTTGAAAGTTTCTTCTTGAGAAACAAGGAAAGATTCGTGACAGCAGTTGAGAGAGAGACTCACACTTAAAGGACAACCTAAGTTATTGTTCACTAAGAGTTAGGCTTTAGTCTTTGTACAAGATTTTTAAATAGATAAGTACTACGCTGCAATTGCTTAACTTTATATTTAGTGAAGTATCTTTCCTTTAGGTACATTGCCTCCTAGACGTAGGTGATATTGTATCAAACCGAGTCACCGATTTCTATGCCTTTCTGTTACTACTTTACTATTTATTCTTTAATTATGTTGCTAATCATCTTTGTTAAAACGAATGGGCCTTCTTTAATAGGATTTCTTTTCTTTACAGAAAAGTACCACTTTATCTGGCCCAAAAACAAAGACAAGAAATTTTTTAAGAAAATGAGCATGCAACTTATGAGATGAAGAAAGAAGAAGAATATCTGCACAAGGATTATAGTGGTTCGGTCTAATAGACCTACATCCACTGTTAAAGGTATGAATTTTTCTTTTATTCAAGAGATCTTTTAAGGTGTTTCTGATTTTTACAAATTTCTTATGTCCTCTATATTTCTCCTTCCATATCTATTTTATATACACAGATATGTTTGTAAGGAGGTTACAGAACAGGTAAGCTAAAAAAAACTTTTTTACAGATTATTTATTGTTTCAACAAATAGTAACAACTTTTTGTTTTCTTGTAATTGTTGGGATTAGTGTCCTAATTCTCCCGAAGTCTCGTAGTTTATAAACATTGTACACATTGTTATGAATAAAATAAGAGTTATTTTATTTGGCATTTACTCATATCCAATAAACAAAGCTCCATGGTTATTGTATGTAAACTTAAGCATGTATATGAGATATACAAGTGGATCATGCCTTAAGTGATAACTTAAAAAGGTTTGTAGTATAAGGATTAAGGAGAGATACCTGATCCTGGTGACACTATGGATACGGCCCAATTTGTAGAGGTTTACGAGTGTTCTGAACTACTACAAATGGTTGATCCTGATTATTCATGTGGACCACGAGATGATTGGTCTCTTTATATAACGTTGTTGATACTTGAGACTTACATCTCATCTAAATGACCATAGGTGACATGACCTTAATTCTGAGTGTTTTGGGAACTCCTTCCTTTGAGGGTGGTCCTTTGATTAGTATGAGTGAGAGTGGCCAGATTACCAACTCAACTAGACTGTGTCATCTCCCACTTACTCAATCGTCTACACAATTTTTGTTCCTCCAGTCTCTTCCTCTAACTAAGATCATACAGAGCCCACAACTCCTGGATTCTCACACCGAGAATACCAAGGTAACCATTATGGTGGTGTCCTCACTCAACTCGATTGATATCGAGATTCCGGAGGCCATTCGTTGGGTTTGTGTTCGTTGTTGATCGTGCTGTGTTGTGGCCGTTGTGTTCGAGCGTTCGTGTATTGTTGTCTTGGACGCTTGGAGTTCGATCGAGGGAGTTTGAAGAATGAGTCTTCAAAGGTATGTATATTCTATCCCTTGATTATCTTGTCAGCATGCTATAATTTTTAGTTGTTGTATGACCTGTTAGTTTCCTTTCTTGATTGTAATTGTTAGTGTTCAATTTCAAATGGAATTTGGAACGATCCTTCTGTTGCTCATGGAAATCTTCATGTCTGATTTCCAGGTAGGTTCTCAGGTTGAAGTGTTCCGTTTCCGTCAGCTTAAGTACCCCCAGCCTAGACAGAACCCGCCTTAGACAAAAGGTCCCTTATAGATAGATTTAATACAATTTTAATCTTTTATGCCAATTAATTTAATCCTATTAAATTGATTTAAAATATTAAAACTTAGGTATCTAATCGTATTAGAACCTTGGTCTATCTCAATCCAATTTTAAAACCCTTTTAAAACATGAATTCACCTAAGTCTGCATGCAAGTCTTTCTTATTGATTTTAGTTCTAATTTCCATTATAACATGATAGGGAAACATATAATGCATCTTATGTATGCGTTGATCTCCATCGATGGTCATGCATGCGATGACCATGCATTCCTGTCACAAGTTTTCTCGCTTTCTCGCTAAGTATAACGAGAACACAAGTTTTCTGGGGTGATTTGAGGTCGAACACAGGGACTTGTAACTCAATAATGTTTGTGAAGTAATGCGTGTGAGGCGAAGAACAAAAGTAAAAGATAGAAATTAATGGAATTATGCGCTACTCCTACTCCTAACTAAACAGATTGAGCAATAGAAGTTTAACTATGAGAATTGGTAGAGATGCAGCAGTTGTCAACGCATAATAATGTTAGTATGTTTGGTCACCCGAGTAATCCCAGCTCACCACACTAACACATTGCACACCTCTCAATGGCCAACGACATGCCTATATCTCTATAATGCATGGTTGTATTGAGCATAACATCGTGCCTATCTCTAGGATCAATGCTTACTTTGCACTAGTGTGTTCCACTACTCACCCTCTCAGGCAATTAGTTGCGGTTAATCAAATCATAGACAAGCATTGTGATGCTCATAGACAATCATTGCGACCGCCTCACACCAAGTGAAGAAGATTAACTCACTATACTCCCGCAACGCACACCTCTCGGTGGGTTGCTACATGCATCCTATCTTTAAGCTGCACGATTGAGTATGTGACTACCTTAGATAACTAAACGATGAATGTAAACGATGATAAAGGAAAATAAGATGAAGAAGATGAAGCTAAAGAAACTAATAGATGCATTGATTATAAAATGTATTAATGTCTTAAGCCAAAATGTAATACAATACAGAGATAAGAGGAAAGGTGGAAGGCTAGATGCAAGCAATCTCTTGCTTTTCATCGGAAATGTGTCAAGGATGCTGGTAACGCCATGGATGGATTGTGGATATATCTCTCTCGAGCTCTATCTCCGGCGTAGCTCTGGTCGTCACTCAAAAGGGTCTGTGGAGGTGGAGAATCCTCAAAGAATGTCTGCTCATGCTCTCATCTATGATCATAAGGATCTGCCTCAACGCAGAAGCTCGGATACCTTGAATTTGGGCTCTAAGGCTCTATTTATAGAGCTCAAACACCGACAGCATTGGTGGCCCGCTTTGAATCACTGCCACTTTTGATGCGGTAGGTGAAATGTCAACATCATCTTATCCTTTTGATACTCCCAAGGTATGCGTTCATGCTTGTTTTTCTTGAAGTACCAACGCATTCCACCCACCTTGCGATCAACCTTCTATCACGATTATTACTCTGTAGCTGCAACATCCATGCGATGAACGCATGTGATCAACTTTGCGATGGTCTGGTATTCAACGCATGCAATCAATTCCTGCGATAGCTACAAAAATAGATATTTTGATGCAGAATAATGCATAATATTGGGTTACTGAGATTTTCAGTGTTGATCGACGCAAGCTCATTTTTCTCATGAATTCTTAGTATTATCAATGCATATTCTGCTTGTTAGCCCTCATAATTCTAAATAAAAGGCTACAATAGCTTGTATTTCTACCAGCTATCATAACGCTTATAACAGAAACAACCAAAACCATTCACAATGCAAAGCATACATATACAAGGCATTCATAACATTTACAAATAGGCCTAAGTGTCATGCTCCATGCATTGTCCATTCATTACTACTTTTATATAATACTTATACAACCAAACAATGAACCAAGCAAACATGCTTCCATTCACCCTTATACTATAACTTTTATAATATAAAGATGATGCATGAATATGCTTACTGCATGCATAAATATCTCTTATATTTCATGATGTATGTGTATGCTCTCTTTTAATTTCATTATGCCATATTATAATATTATAATACTTATAATACATGATGCATGAATAACTGTAGAACCTAAGGTGGATTTCAAATCTATATGTCATACACTATGGCATATAAAACAACATACATCACATGTACATCCCAAATCTAGACATAGTGGGAATACCTGGTTTAAAGAGAAGGAGGTTTAGAGAGTCATAGCTTATCTCAATTGACATATTCTATTCTAATTGCCTTGAGAAAAGCAGAAGTATTTTCCTTCCCTCTGCTAGTATCGTATATAAGAGAAAGGTTGTTAAACAAAAGTTGATGAATCGGGATAATTAGCCTCAAATTCTCACAATCAAAGCTAACTATTACAAATAGCAAAGAGTCTCCGGTTCAAACAGGTGAACCGGTTCTTGAACCGTCCGGGCGAAGGAATGCGTCTCTTTTAATCGTGTACCAAACTCCTTATGATCACCTACACGAAAGAGTAAACACTTTACTCAATCGTTTACCGACACTTCCTGAGCTAGACGATCGTTTGGCAACAATCGTGTATCTTGACTATGTGATGCAGCATGAGGCATGCCATTATGCAGTGCACAATGTACAACGCAAGCCTTAAACGATCATCTAAACAACAACGATCCGGTGAAGCACAATCGTCTAAATGATCGCTGAGCGAGTGTCAAGGTATCGTATACCGTGTGATCATGTAGTTAGTGACTATGCAATGAAGCAAGCTAACTACACGATCGTTTAGTACGCGCGTCTTTATTAAATGATGAGCATCAAATGCTCCCACTCGATTATTTACCTCCAGTGTCCATGCGATTGGGCAACCAACACTACGCAATAGAGTAAACATGATACGACACGATCGCATAGAAAATTTCTACATGATCTTTTACCTCCAGCGTCCATTAGCTAAACGATCGTTTAGTAAATATTACATGATCGCGCAGAAAATTTCTACATGATCGTTTAGCCAAATCCCAACGATCATTTACCTTAGACTACATGATACGACCACCCTTGGCCTTCTTTCTCGCTGAGAACTGCATCTCTATGCTTCGAAACTTTATTATGAACGACTCAACCAACTCAAACACTTTGAATTACAGACTCGATTGCATGTTAATTATGCCCAAAAACGCAGGGGCCCTTATAAATTAACACTTTGTAAATGAAAGAAAGTTTTAAACAAAGGCAATTAACCCGTAAACATTCATCAAATCCATCCACAAATGTATTTAACACTTAAATGCAATGCAGAAACCTTAAAATCCACCACAATTGTAAAAGAAGTTCAAAACGGAAGTGAAATTTGGCATATCAGAACAACCTGTCTCTGATACAAATTGAAGGAAATCAGACATGAGGATTTTCATGAGTAGTAGAAGGAACATTCAAAATTCCATTCAAAACTAAACATAAACAATTACAGTACAAGAAATGGAAACTAACAGGTCATGCACAACAAGAAATTACAGCAAGCTTTAAGAGAGTCAAGGGATAGAGTATGCATACCTTTGAAGACTCATTCTTCAAACTCCCTCGATCAGTCTCCAAGTGTCCAAGAACAGCAACGCTCAAACATAACGATCGGTACAACAACACGATCCACAACAAACACCACACGAACAAGACGAACCCAATGAACAACCTCCAGAACCTCGATATCAATCAAGTTGAGTGAGGACACCACCACAATGGTTACCTTGGTATTCTCGGTGTGAGAATCCAGGAGTTGTGGGCTCTATATTATCTTAGTTAAAGAAGAGACTGGAGGAACAACAATCGTGTAGACGATTGAGCAAGTGGGAGATGACACAATCTATCGTATAGACGATGTGCTCAATCGTGTAGAAGATGGCAACCTATTGTATAGACAATGCCACATGATCGTTTAGCTACGACGAATAGAGTGAACTATTGTATAGTTAAACTTCACGATCGTTTAGTCTCTCTATGAACTATCGCTTAGTGAAACACTTTCACTTGATAGCCTTCACCGTGAGTTTCTTTCCGAATTGAATAACCCCTAAAATTAGGAAAACATTTTTCCTTTTATCTCACGGTTACCATAAAACCACCAATAACCTCCCACTCAATTGGTTATAAAGAAAAAGAGATAATTATCAAATAATTAATATTATTATAAATAAATATGATAACCAACTTACAATATTATATTTATAACCTATAATTTTAATATTTCATCTCATGAAACATACAAATTATAGTTATTTTTCTATTTTATGGTACTTAATGTAAATCATATTTACATTAATTCTCCACTTGATGTATCTTGTACATCACACCAATTATCTTATATAATCGAATTTCCTATTGTCAATTTGAACATTTCAAATCAACCCCAAACTGATTCTCAACTTGAATCCATTGAGCTATCAAGAGGACCTTATGGACCTGTAGCTTGAAGCTTCAACGGTATATGAATAACTGACTAAACTCTTAGTCACGGGATCCACCATCCGTTAACTGTCAGGCACTCTACTAAAGACCGGCAACTGCACTCTCCTTACTACAGATATATTTTGTGTCCATATCAACCAATCAACAGTGCGATAACCCTTCACAGATCACTCGTAAGTACAGTTGGATCAATTAACCGTTTTGCCCCTCTAGTTACATCTAACTCCTTAAGTACCACTGATCCCTCTAATGAACATAAGTCATAGTCCTACTATGACTGAGTTCTTTCTTCCAAAGAGAGGTTGTGGCCACTATGTTCAAGACCCGGAATCAACTCTTAAGAGAGAAATCTATCTACTTACCCCTGCTTCGGGGAATAAGTGAATTCCATCTGGTGTAACTGAGTTCCTAGCTCCCAAATCAGACAAATCCTCAAAAAGGTCGGTTGTTGAGTTGGCAATCTGGCCACTCTCACCCATACTAATCAAAGGACCGCCCTCAAAGGTAGGAGTTTCCAAAACACTCAGGATTAAGGTCATGTCACCTGATGCGTTATTTTATTAAGTGGAAATATGGATGATATGCGTTGATAGATTGCGTTGTGCACTCAAGTTTCCCCAGCAGAATTAAAGTGTAAATTCCTCTGAGTTTTCTGGTAAGTTCAGGGTCGAACACAGGGACTTGTGAAAATAGATTGTGTTGATAATTTTTTTTATGAAAACTTTGCGGTAACCGAGAAAATAAATAAAGTGTTTGGTTGTTGAGTGCGTTGATTAAAAAGAAATAACAAATGCAAAGAGTTAGTAAACAGGAAATGCGATGAATATGCGGTGAAAGGATTGAGAAAGATTTTGGCTAACATTCCCTAGAATGCGTTCATGCCTTGCGATCATGCAACATGCATACAACAGTAAACCACCTCTCGGTGTGAATACCACGACTTCTAAGGCTAGAACGCATGCAATAATTATGCGATAAGTCTACAGGGTTTACACATAAACCTTTATCTTTATTTATGCGATGACAACATGACATTCACACAAATATGCAACCACATAATATCATTCCCATTCCTGGGATGCATGCGATGCAAGTTGACAAACAGAGCTTATCTCTAAGTCCCTATCTCTTGTTTATGCAAGCCTAATCTTGCTCTTTTGAGTCCAGATTCTAACCTAGCTCTTTCGAGATATTAGGTTCTTTCTTTAGACTCTCTCTCGAGTAACTCTAAAGGGTAATTTGCACAGCATAAAACAAGACAATCGCAAGCAATGAACTTCCTAGGTCATGTTAGCTTAGTTCTTCTCAACCCATTCAACTAGTTTATCTACTCATACGTATTAAAAGAGTGAGTAGATGTAGAAATAGGACTTCCATTAAATAGATACGAAGATGAAGTACAAATAACAATGCAAGTATAATAAAGTGCCTGGTAGCAATTTCTTGCTGCCAGACATTTACACTGTTTCTACTCGTGCTCTAAAGAAATTCTCACTCTCGCGAGAGTCGGCCCACTCTTTGCCCTTACGCCCCAAGGTTTTCTCTCGAGTTTCCCTGGGCGATCTCCGGCGCCACCACTCTTCTCGTGCTCTGCCTTAAAAATGGAAGAAAAACTATGAATAGAAGACAATGAGCTGGTTATATCGTGAACTTGTCAACCGATCAACCCTTTTTCTGAAGAATATACTTGGTATTTATAGAGCATCAATGGTGAAAGGCGGCTTCTCTCTCCCGGTTGTACAGATGGGACAACTTTAATTCCTGATTGACGCGCTGAATGATTGTTGTCGATAAAGCTGAATGTACTTTGTGACCATTATCGGCTGTTAACTTAATTTGGATTCGACTGTCGTCTGCTTTTTGTCCGATCGCTCTTAATTGGCCTTTCACCCAGATGCGCCCACCATGTTGTGCTGACCAAGTTGCGGCGATCCTTCTTAGGCGAATGTTTGCGAGCACGATCAACGCCAAGTCTTGCAGTGAAGTTGCGCTCGACCGATAATTTCCTATGATCACAATCTTGCATTGCGTTAACGCATATTCTGCACAAAAAATACAAAAATCAATAGTTCTAATGCGCTGAACGCATGCGACCGTAATATTATAGAATTTATGCATAATGGATGCAATTTAACATATTTCATCAACACAATCCAACATTGTTTAAGAACTTAGCACTATGATAACGTGCATTTCTGCCCGTTATCATCACCTATGGTCGTTTAGGCGAGATGTAAGTCTCAAGTATCAACGGCGTTATATAAAGAGACGAATCATCTCGTAGTCCGATCTTATACAAAATCTTTGTATAGGACACCCTCACTCGCATGTCTCTACATGAATGGTTCGGATCAACCATCTGTAGTAGTTCATAACACTTGTAAACCTCTACAAAGTGGGCCGTATCCGTAGTGTCACCAGGATCAAGTATCCCTCCTTAATCCTTATAGTATAGAACTTTTTAGGTTATCACTTAAGGCATGATCCACTTGTATATCTCATATACATGTTTAAGTTTACATACAATAACCATGGAGCTTTGTTTATTAGATAGATTTCTAGAAGCATGCGATAGTTGATCAAAGACTCCGTTAAAGAGTTTAATGGATGACGATTAAAAGTTATTCAACTTTCCAAGGTAAAAGTTACTCTTGGACAAACCTAAAAATTCACTTAGTTAAAATCCTTAGCCGTGTTTTTTCTAAGTAAACTAAACCTTAGATTATAAAATACTCAGTGGGAGGAAGAGATATATATGATATGCAATGATACCACTCACATTTCTCCCTAAATGTTCAAGCCGTGAGATTCATGCTTGGCCTCGTGGTGCCCTGATAGCATACCCCTACAGATGGTGTTTGCATGAGTCGATATCAAGGTGGACAGAGAGAGTATTTATAGTAAGTGGGTGAAGGGTGTGTGTCAACACGTCCTGTGGTCTTCTTTATTGGTTCGCACCGTGAGATCATTCTTGCACTCCCTTGTGGCACCCTTGGAGCATCCCCCTTCAGATGGATTTTGTGCAGTTGATCAATATCAAGGTGAACTTTAGAAATGGATAGGGTCACTTTAGTTTTTGCCTCAATCGGATTTTTTCCCTTCGGATTGGCTGCTTGGGGCAGAACTCTAGGGCCTAAAATGGCGGGCCACACTTACGAGAAATTGTTAAGTAAGTTAATGCTTTCTTGGAAAAATCATTGATGCCTAGTCGTTATAGGAGCAAGACTTGTTCTGATATTAATGGCTAGTTGAGAATGTCTCAATTCAGAGGAAGGATAAATTGACCACCCTTCGGTGGATTTTGTCCTAAACCTTTGAAGTGTCATTGCGAAACTAGATTTCACACGGGGTTCATTTTAGTTTTGCTAAATCGTATTGGATGTTGTACGTTTTTCTACAAGTATTTGCTTAAAACCTAACATAGGTCATTGTGTTTGTTTTTTTAGCAACATGTTTGATTTTTCATTAAATGTCTCTAGTTTGACCGATTACATATAGTGGAAAGAGTCCGTTAAAATGTATTTCGTGGTAAACAACCTCGATTTTGTCATGGTTGAGGAATGTCCTCAAGTCCCGACCCTTGATGCACTGTGAAGTGTTCGTAATGCATATGAGGTGTGGATAAAGGCTAATTCCTTGGCCTGACTTCACATATTGGCTAGCATACTTGATGCTTTAGTCAAAAGGGTTGAGAATATGGTCATTGCATGTGAAATCATGGACTCGTTGCCATAATTATTTGAACGTCAGTTCTTACCTTTTGAGCACAGCGGGATGGATGAAAAAGACACCAGTAGTGTCAGTTCCTAAGTTAACCTCCCGGAAGAGAAATCAAGTGTTGCTGACTCTGTTAAAGTTCATCAATGAGAAATGTTCTCCGACATGGAACTTGGAGCTTATTTAGGTTCTGATACTGATCCCACTACTCTCCAAAAGAGGAAGAAGTCTAAAGACAGTAAATATGTTTTATTGGTCTTAGAGACGTGTTTGGTAGAGAATGATGATTCTGCATGGATCCTTGATTCGGGTGCTACTAACCACGCCAGTTCCTCTTACTAAGGATTTAGTTCCTGGCAAACGTTGCCATAGGGAGAGATGACTCTTCGAGTCGGTACTGATGAGGTTGTTTTAGCTGTTGCTATAGGCAAGCTGAAGTGGATAATGTTTTTGACAAGAAACGATATCTGTTACTGGATAATGTTTTTGTAGTTTCTCATATCAAGTGGAACTTAATCTTGGTTTCTTATCTCATTGAACAAGGCTATACCGTCACGTTTTCTGAGAGTAAAGTGTTTATTTTCAAGAATGGTATGGAGATTGGTTTTGGTTCAATAGAAAATAAATTATATGTACTAACGTCGTTAGTCATAAAAAGCCTTGTTTAACACTGAAATGTCCAGTACGACGACAACAGCTAAAAGAGCAAAGGGTTCTCCTAAGGAAAACACCCATCTTTGGCATCTAAGGTTAGGTCACATCAACCTCAATAGGATTATGCAATTGGTGAAATGTGGACTTCTAAAGAGTTTAGAAGAAAACTCCTTGCTGGTGTGTGAATCATACCTTGAAGGTAAGACGACCAAACGACCTTTTACTGGAAAAGGTTATAGAGCCGAGGAAACCTTGGAGCGTATACATTCAGACCTCTATGGTCCGATGAGTGTTAGAGCTCGAGGTGGATATGAATATTTCATCTCTTTCATAGATGATTATTCAAGGTATGGGTATCTCTACCTAATGCAACATAAGTTTGAAGCCCTTGACAAGTTCAAGGAGTATACGGCTGAAGTTGAAAACTTGCTAGGTAAGAATATAAAAACACTACGATTTGATCGTGGTGGAGAGTATATGGACCTCCAATTCTAGAACTATATGATAAAATATGGAATTATGTCCCAACTCTCGGCCCTAGGTACACCTCAACGGAATGATGTATCAGAAAGGAGAAACAGAACCTTGTTGAACATGGTTCAGTTTATGATGAGTTATGCTCATCTTCCAGACTCTTGTTGGGGTTTTGCAGTGGAGACTACATGTTATATTCTGAACAACGTTCCCTGAAAAAGTGTTTCTGAAACACCTTTTGAGTTGTGAAAAGGCCATAAAGGTAGTTTACGCCACTTCAAGATTTGAAGGTGTCCGACCCACGTGCTTGTGACTAACCCGAAGAAGTTGAAACCGCGTTCAAAAGTTTGTCTATTTGTAGACTACCCTAGGGAAACGAAGGATGGATACTTCTATGATTCGAATGAGAACAAAGTGTTTGTTTCTACAAATGCTATCTTCTTGGAAGAAGACCACATCAGGGATCATAAACCACAAAGTAAGCTTGTTTTACATGAGATTTCTAGTGAGACTACTAAGGGTTCAACTAGAGTTGTTGAACAGACTGACAGATCAACAAGAGTTGTTGAGGTCGGTTCATCTAGTCAACCATCACAAGAGTTGAGACTGCCTCAATGTAATTGGAGGGTTATGAACCCACCGGAACGCTACATGGGTTTGAATGAATCCCAAAACATCATTTCTAATGATGGGGTCGAGGATCCATTGTCTTTTAAGCAAGCAATGGAGGATGTTGACAAAGATGAGTGGATTAAGGCCATGAATAAGGAAATGGAGTCTATGTACTTCAATAATGTCTTGGAACTTGTGGATCAGCCTAATCGGGTAAAACCTATAGGGTGTAAATGGATCTGTAGATGGAAAGGTGTAGACCTTTAAGCCTAGACTCGTGGCAAAAGGTTTTACCCAGGTCGAGGGACTGGACTATGAGGAAACTTTCTCACCTGTTGTCATGTTGAAGTCTATCAAGATACTTTTGTCCATAGCCACATTAAAAAGTGGCTAGCCACCCAGTTCCAAATGAAAGATTTGGGAGAGGTAAAGTATGTTCTAGGGATCCAGATCATTTGGGATTGTAAGAACAAGAGGTTAGCCTTGTCTCAGGCATCGTACATCGATCGAATGTTGATCATGTATAGGATGCAGTATTCTAAGAGGGGTTTATTTCCTTTTAGGCATGGAATCATTTTGTCTAAAGATCAATGTCCTAAGACACCTCAAGAGATTGAGGAGATGAGACGGATTCCTTATGCTTCAGTTGTTGGAACCTTAATGTATGCAATGTTATTTGATGACATAAAATGCGATGATGCCATAAACTTGTTAACATAGATTTGATGCTTCTATTTTGTGGAAAATGATCTTATGTCATACAACACATGGATGAATGATGATTTTATTTTCTTTATGCGATACTACTTCTAGATATGCGTTATTAATGAATGTTCTTGTAGTATGTTGTGCGCTGTCACAAGTTTCCTTGCGTTGGAACCAAGTATAATTCCACCGCAAGTTTCTCGGTGTGATCCGAGATCGAACACAGGGATTGTTTTAGGTTAATTGCGTTACAATTGTGATATATGAGACCGGGGGTTTTTCAATTTAATAAAAGTATAGGTTGTACATGCAATAAAGTAAATTGTGCAGTAAAGTAAAGATAAGCGATAAAAATGCGATAATAAAGTAAATTGCGATAAAAGTGAAGTACGATAAAATAAACCTAAGCTATGATGATACAAGATACAGGTTACATGATACAAGATACCGAGGTTGAGATTGACTATGAAGATTATACAAAGGTCGTGTTATGCAGTGGCCAGGCTTATGTGTGAAGCAAAAAGAGAAAGGATAATTAATATAAACAACGCAAGTTTCGTAACTGCGTTAAAGATATAAGTATGGTTCCGCTTTCCCAGGCGTACACCTCTCGATGATCGGCTGCGTTTCCCACATCTCTGGGGTGAAACAGGGAAGAACGTAGTGAACGCAAGGTTGCTTCCATCTCTGGAAGTACTTCTTGCTTTAGTTAACGCATTCTTCTAACCTTCTCTCGACAGATCAGAATGGCATCTTCACTTTTGCTCTCACAGGTGAAGATGTCGTCTAGCATGCTTTAGATAAACTTCCTTATTCCTTTAGCACATATTAAATTACTTGCTTAATTCATATTACTCACCAAGGGATTAAGAAAACATCGTGGAGAAAGTGATTTATGGAGGAACGGAAATAGATAGAAATGTGGAAATGAAAATGATCACGAAAATTAATTATAAAATCAAGCGTCTAATACATAGTTGTGAATGATTTAGACTAAGAAGATGAAGTACAATTGATGAACAAGAGTTAGATACAGATATAGAAGAGTGTCAATGTCTTGACACCGATCTGGATGGAGAGATTGCTTGCCAGCATAGATGGAGTGAATGGAAAAATGAGCTTCCCTCTCAGGCTTGCTCAACCAGTAGAGTTGATCTAGGTACAGAGCTTCACGGTGGGAATTTGGAATGATTCGCCCTGAGACTCACCTCTCGGCCTTGTCTTTTTTCTTTCCGGATCTTCTCCGATCAGCCTCTCTCTTAATAGCCTCGTATCAATTATCCCTTTTATCAGTATATCTTTTAGTGAATTCTCTGAGAGTATTTATAGATGAATCCTCTGACTCTCTGTCGTGTGGTCCCCACTTTATTGTTATGGTGGAATAAATATTCCTTCTTTTATGCAATCAATCCGTCGAAAATGCACAACGGTTAATTGTACACGTGTCAAAATCCTCCGCAATTGCATTGCTCATTTGCATCTTTCGATCGTGTGCCCGCATGCGGTGTTATTTTTTATTACCATGTGGTTGAAGTTTCATTGGTCGCAAAGCTCTTGATTGATTTTCGCATGCGCCGTCATTGTGTTGATCGTCTATTCATTTCTGATGATGGGCACAATGCGACGTAGATGCGTTAATCTTTTTCTCTTGAGCCATGAGCGCATTCGGTGACTTGATTTCCTACAAAACAGACTTGAAATATTATTTTCTACCATCGCAATGGTGTCAGTGGGTGTATTGTCAACAATTTATAATTCTTGTATTTCTTAGCTAATTTCCATACAATTGACACAAGTTTCCTCTCTTTTGGCCGCAATATCTAAATAAAGCAGCATAAATAACTTGTATTTCTACAAGTTATCATTATGTACCAGACCTGACATTTGCTATGCAGTAGGGATTGTCAGTCGTTATCAGTCCAATCCATAATTAGATCACTAGACGGCAGTCAAAATGATCCTCAAGTATCTTCGGAGAACGAGGGACTACATGCTCGTGTATGGAGATAAGGATTTAATTCTTACAGGATACACAGACTCTGACTTTCAGACTAGTAGAGATTCTCATAAATCGATATCAGGGTCAGTGTTCACTTTGAATGGAGGGGCTGTAGTATGGTGAAGCATCAAGCAAGGATGCATCGCAGACTCAACTACGGAAATCAAATACGTAGCCACTTGTGAAGCTGTTAAGAAGGCTGTTTGGCTGAGGAAATTCCTTACAGATTTGGATGTTGTTCCAAATATGTCTTTGTCGATCACTCTTTATTGTGATAACGATGGGGCTATGGAAAATTCAAAGGAACCTCGGAGTCATTGTAGAGGCATGCATATAGAACGGAAATATCACTTGATCAGGGAGATTGTGCATCGTGGTGATGTGATAGTAACAAAGATCGTGTCAGAGCACAACGTTGTTGATCCATTTACAAAGGCTCTTATGGCTAAAGTGTTAAAGGGTCATCTGAAGAGTTTGGGTCTACGGGACATGCGACATCTTGTCTAGGGCAAGTGAAAGATAATACTGGGATATAGAGTATGCTCTAGTTTATTGTATATTGTACTTGTATTTTTCATGTAATGTACATTAGTCTCTCGAGGCATTAGGACAAATGGGAGATTGTTGGGATTGGTGTCCTAATTCTCCCAGAGTCTCGTAGTTTGTAAGCATTGTACACATTATTATGAAAAATAAGAGTTATTTTATTTTGCATTTACTCATATCTAATAAACAAAGCTCCATGTTTATTTTATGTAAACTTAAGCATGTATATGAGATATACATGTGAATCATGCCTTAAGTGATAACCTAAAAAGGTCTATAGTATAAGGATTAAGGAGGGATACCTGATCATGGTGACACTATGGATATGGCCCGCTTTGTAGAGGTTTACAAGTGTTAAGAACTACTACAGATGGTTGATCCTGAACATTCATGCAAAGACATGTGAGCCGGGGTGTCCTATATAAAGAGTTTGTATAAGATCGATGTTGGGAATGTCCTAGAACTCGCAGTTCGTGTTAAACATTCTATTTAATCAATAATAATGACTTGTTGATTTTGCATCTTATTATGAAAATCCAATAAACGCATCCTTGGCTATAGGTGGGTAAGGGCGAACGAAAAAGGTTGGGCTTATATCTTGGCGAGTATATCTGACGTACTCAACAAGAAACATAAGGTGATGCCCACAGCTCGTGAGATCATGGCATCATTACAGGAGATGTTCGGGCAACCATCATCGTCTGTTAGACATGAAGCCATTAAATATGTGTATGTGACACGTATGAAGGATGGGACCAACGTGAGATAACATGTTCTTGACATGATGGTCCATTTTAACATCGCAGAGGCTCACGGGGCTATGATAGACGAAACAAGTCAAGTGAGCATGATACTGGAATCTCTTCCTGAGATCTATCTGCCATTCAGGACAAATGCTGTCATGAACAAAATCACTTATAACTTAACGACGTTGTTGAATGAATTGCAAACTTATCAATCAATGATGAAACTCAAGGAAAAGGAAATAAATGTTATTTCTAAACCGAAAAAAGTTTTACAAAGGGTCTACGTCTAGTACGAAACCCGTTGATGATAAGAAAGTTGGTCCTTCTTCTTCTTCTAAAGATAAAACCGTACAGATGAAAAAGAAAGGAAAAGGGAAAAATAAAACTACTGTGAAGAAAAACAAAAACAAAACTCCCAAGGGAAAATGTTTCCATTGTGGAGAGGTTGGGCATTAGATGCGTAATTGCCTAAAATATCTAGCTGAAAAGAAAGCTGAAAAAGAGTAAACAAGGTAAATATGATTTACTAGTTGTTGAAACATGTATAGTGGAAAATTCTCACCTTACCTGGATATTAGATTCAGGCGCCGCTGATAACTGGCAGAAATTCCAGTTATTATAAGCCTTTTATTTAGAATTATGGGGGCTAATAAGTAAAAAATGCGGAGATAATACTTAGAATTTGCGAAAAGTTGAGTTTTGCGTCGATTAGCACCTAAGTCCTTACTGACCCAATATTATGCATTGTTCTGTGCCCAAGTATCTATTTTTATAGCTATCACAGGAATCAAACGCATGTGTTTGTAAGAAGCAACCACAGACAAACGCATGCGCTGAAGCTAGGAAACCGCAAAAGACGAACGCAGACGGCAACCCCATGCATCCAACGCATGGAAGTTATGGTAAACGTATGCATCCAACGCATGGAAAACGCGGTGAACAAATAGAGATTGTGGCCACGGAGTGATAGCCATAATAGAAGATCGCAAGATGGGTAGAACGCGTTGATAACTTCAGCTAAATTCAGCTCGGACGCATACTTGGAGAGTATCAACAAGATAAGGCGATGTGACAATGCCCATACGCAACAGAAGCAGCAGTGAGCCATACCTCCATTATATAGCTGTCGGCATCTAAATTTTATAAATAGCCCTTGAGACCTTCATTTTGAGAAATTCGAGCTTCTGCCTCAAGGCAGAAGTTTGTGATCACAGATGAGAGCCTAAAAGAGATTTCTAGTGAGAATTTTTCATCTCTACAACCCAGACCGAGTGACAATTGGAGCATTCACCGGAGATAAGGAGCTCGAGAGAGACATCTCCACCATTCAACCATGGCACCACCGGCAGCCTTGACGCAGATTCCTTCATCTCCCTTCTAATCTCTGTATTGTATTACATTTTAACTTGAGATATTAAGATATTTTGAGATCAATGCAAGTCTTAATTCCTTCATTACCATCTTCTTCGTCATCTTCATCTCTATCATATTGTATCTTCAACGTTTATTTATCAAAGTCAATCCCATGATTAATCGTGTAGCCTAGAGATAGGACGCATGAAGCAACCCACCAAGAGGTGTGCGTTGTGCAAGTATAATGAGTTAATCCTCTTTGCTTGGTGAAAGGCTGTAACAATGCTTGTCTATGGGATGTTGCATTGCTTGTCTATAAGTTAAATAGCCGCGTCTAACTGCCTCAGAAAGTAAAAGATGGAACGCACTAAGCAAGGTTTGCATTGTTCCTAGAGATAGGCACAATCTTATGCTCAATGCAACCATGCACTATAGAGATATAGTTATGCGGCTGACCACCTATAGGTGTGATGCATTACTGCAACGAGCTGGGATTACTCGGGCAATTTAAGATAGTAAACATTACTATGCATTATTGGTTGTTGTGTTTCTACCTATTCTCATTGTAAACCTTCTATTGCTCAATCTATTTAGCTAGGAGTAAGAGTAGTGTATAAGTCATTTAAAATTCCTTCGCTTTATTTTTATTCTTATTCCTCGCCTCAAACGCATAACTTCACAAATATTATTGAGTGACAAGCCTCCGTGTTTGACCTTAGATTACCTGAGAAACTTGTGTTTGTATTATACTTGGCGCAAGCATAAGGAAACTTGTGATAGGAACGCGTGGTCATTGCATGCTAAGATTAATGCATCATCATTCCGATGCATGACCTTAGACGCATGGGAGCAAATGCATTAGTTAGGTCTAATGCATGATTTCATGTTCAAATCCATCCGTCCTTAATAATTAAAATAAAACAAAACGCGTTCCTAAAATATCCCAACAGCCGCTAATCATGTTTGTACTTTTCTACAGGAAACTAGTTCTTGGAGAAGACTTTTTGAATATGAGATGACTTTCAAGGTGGGCACAGGTGAAGTCATTTTAGCTGAAGCAGTGGGAGATGTGAAGTTGTTATTTGGAGATTCTTTTATCTTACTCAAGAATTTGTTCTTTGTACCTAAGATGAAAAGGAATCTGATCTCCATTTCTTGTCTTTTAGTGAATATGTACAGTGTATCTTTTGAATATAATGAAGTATTTTTTTTATTCAAGAGGTGTTCATATTTGTTCTGCTAGATTTGCAAATAACTTATACATATTACAACCAACGAAAGCAAAAGCTATTTTAAATATAGAGATGTTTAAAACAGCTGAAACTAATAATAAAAAGTGGAAAATTTCTCTTAACGCCTATCTTTGGTACCTCAGGATTGGTCACATTAATCTCAACAGGATTGAGAGATTGGTAAAAAAACGGTCATCTAAATCAGCAGAAGACAGTTCCCTACCTCCATGTGAATCATGTTTGAGGGAAAAATGACGAAAAGTTCTTTTTCTGACAAAGGTCTTCATGCAAAAGAATGTCTTGAACTTATACATTCAGACCTTTGTGGTCCGATGAATGTTAAAGCTCGAGGAGGATATCAGTACTTCGTTAGTTTTATTGACGATTACTCTCGATATAGCTATATTTACTTAATTAGTCACAAGTTTGAAACTCTTGAAAAGTTCAAAGAATTTAAAGTTGAGACTGAAAATCAGTTAAGTAAAAGAATTAAAACATTTCGATCTGATGGAGGTATGGATTTGCAATTCCATAACTGTCTAGTAGATCATGGAATTCAATCCCAACTCACAACACCTAGAACACCACAACAAAATGGTGTTGCAGAAAGGAGAAATCGAACCTTGTATGACATGGTTCGGTCTATGATGACTTATGCTCAATTACCTCAATCCTTTGGGGATATGCAATTGTAATGATGAAATGATGATCGTTGTCGTGTAGTAAAAAACTTGTTAGGTCTTTGACGACGTATGCACTTTGCGACAATGATAATATGCGATACTACGTTCTAAATTATGTATGCGGTGATTCTTAGATGCTCCCGTAGTATGCAATCGTGTAGTATGTGCAAGTCACAAGTTTTCTTATGCTAGAACCAAGTATAATTCCAACGCAAGTTTCTCAGAGTGATCTGAGGTCGAACACGAGGATTGCAGTGATTAATACGATATTGATGTGATATATGTTACCGGGAAAACAAAAGAATAATGAATTGGATTTGAAAAGTAAAATGCAGTAAAGAATAAAATGTGATGATAAATAAAGTGCGGTAAAATAAATGCGGTGATAAGTAAATTGCGGTGGTAAATAAAGTGCGATAATAAACAAATGAATAAACAAATAAATATACAAAGTGAGGACTGACTGTGAAGATGTGCAAAAGTATCTGATGAATACGGTGGCAAGTCTTATGAAGTGTGTCAGAAAGAGAATGGGTTGAGGGAAAGGACATCGCAAATTCGTCAATCTTGTTGAGGACGCAACTAAGGTTTCACTTTCCCTTGGCTTACACCTTTTAGTGATCGGCCACGTTTCTATATGGCTATGGTAAAATAAGGATGAACATGGTGAACGCAAGGTTGTTTCCATCTCTGGAAATACTTCTCGCTTTAGTTAACGTATTCTTCCAACCTTCTTTCAAGAGGCAGAATACATCTTCACTTCTGCTCTCACAGGTGAAGATGCCGTCGAGCATGTGTTAGCTAAACTTAGCTGATTTCTTCAACAAGGATTAACTTACTCGCTTAATCCTTCCCCTTACCCTGGGGATTAGTTACACATGGTGAAGGAAATGGATGATGAATGTATGGTGAAGAACAGAGAGATGATGATGAATACGATAATGATATTAAAATCTAAAGATAAGTGTTTGTTACAGATAGTGAATGAAAGATTAGAGACGAACATAGTGGATGAATAGAAAATGAGAACAAATACGGAAAGAATGTCAATGTCTTAACACGAATCCCGATCGGAGACGATTTGCTTGCCGGCATGTGGTAGGAATGGAGTGGAGAACTTCCCTCTAAAGTTTGTTTTCAAGGTAGAAGTGATCTTTTGCACGGAGCTTCTTCTTCGAGAATGGGAATGAATTGCTTGCTCCAGAGACTTACCTTTCGGTCTTGTCTCGTCTTTCTCCCCAGATTTTCTCTAAGTTGTCTCTTCAAACCAGCCTTCTCTCTTTGAATTTGATGTAACTATTTATAGACCCTGGCACCTTCTGCATCAGTGGTCCTGCTCTGAAAAGCTGATTTTTCCTACCACGGCTTGGTGGAAACGTCCGCTCTGCTCCACATTTAATTTGTCAGAATCGTACAACAGAAAATCTGTACAATTTTAGAAGTCCTTACGAATGCGTCGCTCTTTACATCTACGATCAATCACCGCATGCAGTGTAATTGCTTTGATCGTTTTATCAATTGCCACATGCGGTACAAATGCGTTGATCATTTGCATCCATGATCAATCGTCGCATGCGCTGCAATTGCGTTATTCATTTTCATTCTCGATTGACCGCCGCATGCAATGCGAATGTGTTGTTCATTTTTTTCTCGAGCGATTGTCACATGCGGTGACTTGTTTCCTGCAAAACAAAGACTTGGACATTCCATTTTGCCATCGCAATGGGGTTAACGGGTGTGCTTACGACACCTTACAATTTTTCGCATTTCTAAGCCAATTTTTATACGGTCGACGCAACTTTTCCTTCTTTTTGCCATATAATCTAAATAAAACGGTATAAATAACTTGTATTTCTACAAGCTATCACACCCCCAAATTTAGATATATGCTTGTTCTCAAGCATATCCTCGACTAAGGCAATTCAGCTCAAATCCTATCCTAGCTTTGCATCGATCGGCTACTCCGAATGATCCACCTCTACATAATTTCCCAAACCTACAAGTTCCTTCTATCCTCTGATCATTTCTTCAACATGCTCTACTTTATTCTTACCTAAGGAAAACCTCTACTCAAAGTTCTCTTCTTGTTTTGAAAAGAATGTTTTACCTATCCTTGTAAAAACAACGAAGTGCGCCTTTTATGTGGTGGTCTGGTTTGCGTCATCCTATAAAGAAAGTTGATCATGGTTACACCCTTTGTTTTGGCTTTCTCCCACGGGTGTCATGCGAGCATCCAACTTTGGTTGTGTACCAAGCTAAACTTCAACTCTTGATCCTTAACCAAGTTTTACTTTTGCTGATCAGTGGAGTTGTCTCTTTTATTCTTATTTTCTCTCTTTTTTTTTTGTATTGCGTCAATCCTGGTAACCTACCTTTGTTTTGGCTTGCTCCCACGGGTGTCATGCGAACATCCAACTACGAGCAGGTTCCTTTCACAACTTAACTCTTATCAGGTTGGGATTTTCCCTTGCGCTGACAACAGAGTTTTTTTTTAAATTTTTTTATGATGAACACATTTGCCTGATATGACCGCATCCACTTGATCCCATCTGCTCAGACCTTCGCCACCCCCAAATTTAGAAATGCGCAAGGTTCTCATTGCGTTGTTTTGGACAGAAAAGATAAAACACTTAGTCAAAATTTTGAAAAGAAGGTTTGAGCAAAGTCTTGTAATAGAGAAGGTAAAGTAGAGCTATTGCGATGAATTGTCTAAGTGTTAGGCAGAAATTGCAATGTATAAAGAAATTTTGCTAAGGTTACGCATAATACTCATCATGGCAGCGCAAATAAACAATTAAAAGAAAAGAAAAGAATTACCGCAATAAATTGAAAAAGGATGATAAAAATAGAGGACAACGCATACAGAAAGAATAATCACTCAGTTGTATAAAATTTTTTCTAAGTACACAAAGAATTATATTGATCGTAAACACAAAAGTGTAGGCTTGTACAGAAGAATACAAGATATAGCTATCTATATAAAATTGAATGGCTGCAAAAAGAATTCAAAATTGTGAAGGAGAAGGTGGTACACCCCCAAATTTAGATTTGTGGCGGGGGCTCTTGGTGAGGAGGGCATTGCAAAGGAGCTCTTTGCGATGCTTCCTGAAATTGCAGAGGCTGTTGCAGATATTAAGGCACCATGGGACCATGTAGATATGTGGTCAAGAAATTAAAGTACTCATGGTTGTGATCGGTCATCTGCCTTTGATTAAGGCGAATGGTGAAAATGTTGCGTTGAATATTGACCATCGCCTATCACAGCTCTGTGTTGCTCTCTTGCAACTCCATTAATGAATGGTGGAAGAAAAATAGTTCTTGAGATAAGAAGCCCCGAATATCTTCTAAGGCAGCAACAAGGGATGCGGTGGAGGGTTGCGCCGTTGATGTTTCACCAACATCGGTTTGGGGTTGAGCGGAAGGGCCTACTCCCAAACCGTGTGGGTCATCAACATGCGGGGATGGTTGCGGTGAAAAGTGGGGTGGAGATGGATGGTGGGTTGACCTACTGGAGATGCAAGGTTGGAGTCGGGGGCAAGGAGGAGATTGGTGAATTGTTCGAGAAGAGGGGAAAGGGGTTCATTTGTAGGGCTAGGTGGGCGAATGACTAAGGGTAAAGGGTCCAAGCATAAACTAGTTTGCTTCTGCGGTGAACTTCCTTGGATGATTTCCTTCCCTTTGTCATTGCGGCACTGCTTCTTGGGTCTTGGCGGTTGCGGCGCATTTAAATCAATGAGGGGCCGTTTCGGTGGAAGCTCGGGGCAATGCGGCGAATCCTTGAGAAGCATTCTCAGGATCTTCGTGTTGATGACGTCGTGAACTTCTAGCATGGGTTCTTCTTCAATGTCCATGCCCACAGATAGGCATAGGCTCGAAATAGTCTATGGGAAGAAGTACTGGCCTTTCACTCGGCCAACAAAACCTCGGATTTGCTTTGCAATGTGCTAGCCCACATCAATCGAAATGTCGCGCGCTACGCAATATGCAGCCAAAACTCGATCCCTTGAGATGGTTTTGTCATACGATGTTGGGATGAGTCACCTTTTCACCAAATAGACCCAAAGGCACGCTTCTGGTAGCAGCTGATTGGAGGCGAGGTTCTTATGCTGGTTAGGGACACCGTCCACTTGGTGCCCGGTTGCGTTAATGTGTTCAGCGCATCCTCTATATCTACTTTTGTAGGATCATCAATCAGTTTGTTACCCGGTGCTTCCAGGAAATTCTTCAACTGGTAGAGTTGATTGATGTCCTCTGCGCTGTACAGCACCTGTCTCTTATACACATCTAGATGTGTATAAGAGACAGTCTTATGCCCGTTAAGGACACCGTCCACTTGGTGCCCGGTTGCGTTAATGTGTTCAGCGCATCCTCTATATCTACTTTTGTAGGATCATCAATCAGTTTGTTACCCGGTGCTTCCAGGAAATTCTTCAACTGATAGAGTTGATTGATGTCCTCTGCGCTGTACTGCACTACACTCCCTTCGACGATCACTGCATCTTCGGTGTCGTGGAGCTGGTCGTGGTAGAAGGCCCTCACTACCAATGGAATTACGATGGATGGACACTAGCAGAAAGCTTCCCACCCAAGTTCCACAACAACATTGATGATGAGATCTGGTAGTGGCACCGACGCAGGAAAGAAGCCCATTTCCATCCACAGATCATCATTTTCCTTTTTGGTTGTTGGGCGCCTCCTGGCCAACACAAGCTCGTTGCTCTCAACTTTTGCTTTGCCCTTTTCTTGAGCGAACGCAAGGCGATATTTTTGTCTTTGGATGCGTTCCTGCGCCTTGCGTTGCTCTTCTTTATCCTTTTCTCATTCTTCCACTTCTTTTCTTTTCCACTCTCTGATGCGCTGAATATTTGCTTTGCGGCATCTCTTCTTTTCCTCATTTTCCTTCTTCTCCGCTTCTTCTTCCTCTCTCATTTCTTTTTCAAATTGCTCCGAGGCGAGCATAATGTGCTGCTCATCCTCGAGCCTTCTTCTCTTCTCTTCTTCCGCCCTTGCGTTGTCACGGCGAACCTCCTCATCATGAAGCTTTCTGGCCAAATCGCCTAATACGATGATTTGGCGCGCCCGTGACATTTTCTCTTCCTTCTCCTCTATTTTTCTTTTTCTTTCCTTCTTCTCCTCTACTATGCATTGAAAAAATGTTGGGTCACTTGTGGACCCTTGCGGCGCATTCTCCTTGCGGCGCCGCATTAGAGGGGAGATGTTAGGATCTTCCTTGTCGTCCGACACAACTAATCTGGTATGCTGCCATGAAGCTAGTAGTTGCGCTGATGATTTAGCTTGTGCTGACACCCCCTCTTCTACCTTTGCGGTGGTTGATTCTCGGTCGACATCTAAACTTTCCGCTCGTTTCCTCCTTTCTTCCTCTTTCTTCAGGCGTTTCTCTTCTCACCTACGCTATTTTCTTTCACTCTTTTTTTCTTTATTCTCCTTTTCTAGCCGGGCGACTTCATCTTCTTCTGCCCATTTTTCTTCATCTTTTCTCTTCTCCTTCTCTCTAGACTTCCCCGTCTGCTTCTTCACCTCCACGACCTCCAAAACAGCCCTTATGGGTCCCTCATTGGAGTTTGTTGAGGCAGTTTCCTTAAGATCCGAAATGGTCAGGGCCATTCTCCATGAAGCCACCGCTAACTTCTCTTCTGACGACAAGGGCTAGTTCACTACTCCGGCCTCCGATAACCCCCCATCCTTCTCTAAATGGCTCAGAATTCTCTCGAATACCTCCTTGTCCTCTTTGGTTTTAGTTCATTCCCAGTTGAAGGTACTGGGAGTGCCACCTCAGGACTGGTGGCAGAGGCACTCTCCGAGCTCGGCCCCTCACGGTGGGTGGGTGGTATTGCGGCTACAGAGGATTTTTGCTGGGGTTTTCTGGCGATTCTAGGGGATAGCTTTGGCTGGGCGGCGAGGCGGTGGCTAGCAGCGAGGAAGGCCACCTCCTACGCGGTGACGGGGGCATGGGAAGGGAACGATGGCTAGGAAGAGGAATGGGATGATTGTACGACCATTGGTTCGGTTCAGTGAAAGAGGTTGGAAATTTTTTTTGTTCTTCGAAAGAAAGTTCGGAAGGGGATGATGGTATGTAGAGATAATTTTTGCCTAGGGTTTTTCGTGAAGAGATGAAAGTGACCTCCTCGGGCTTAAGGAGGTGCAATTTATAGGTTGGACCTTGATGGGCCCATCGCGATCGCTGCGTGGTAGGCTTTGATATTCCAAAACCCTGCTGTGCCCCTCCCATTATGACTTAGTAGGAAAGGACGTCCTTTCGTCTACGAAGTAATAGTTCCCTCGGGAGTTGAAGCGTTTCGACTACCCTCTCAGCGAATATTTTATCATTTTTTTCTTTTATTTTATAGGACGGGCACAATGTTTATTTGTTAACGCAATGCATCCATTACCGCAAATGCATATTTGCGGAGGACGGGTACAATGTATGTATTAGTGCAACACCACCATCAACCCAACGCATTTCTGGAGGACGGGCACACGATATTTCTACCAGCGCAACACATCCGTCAACATAGTGCATATTTTCGGAGGATGGGTGCAGTGTACATATGAGCGCAACTCATCCGTCAACGTAATGCATTTTTGGAAGACGGGCACAAAGTGTATCTATTAACGCAAGATACACCCGTCATCGAAATGCATACCTAACGTTATTATGTATCACCAACATCGTAATGCTTATCCCAAAACCATATTTATACGACGTTGTGGTGTTCGTTTACAACATTCATTCATCAGAAAATTAAGATCAACACAAACTGAGACTGAAATGGAAATAAATTCAACTAGGTAGGAAACTAAATTAATGCAAGCTGAGATTGAAGTAGAAATAAATTCAAGTAAGCAGGAAAACTAATTTATGAAAGCAATAACAAAGTAGTAAAGAAAGCGGTAAAGATAGTGATAGGGATGCTGTTTAAAGAAGGTTCTTTAGGTTATCGCAACCCCATCCCCGCAGGCGATCAGACTTGCCTACCCAATGTCACTTCTGAAATTGTTCCTTCCCATTCGATCTAGGGGCTTCTAAGTTACTGGGCAGCATACCAGGTGTTCTGTTTCTAAGTTCGATCGCCAGCTGCCCGACCTGGACCTTCCTGATGGAATATGCTTGCGATTCCATGATCGCATCGTTCTTTTCTATATACTGCTTGAGCAGAGCTTCCCAAGGACGATGAATTCGTTGAGTTGTTGGATGAGGAAGGTTGGTTGTGTAATTTCCTATTTTGGTAGTTACTCTGATTCTAACCTTGATGAAAAGACGAAGGATTGCCTCGATTCCCGGAATGATTGTTCTGCATGGTCCTTTGGCCTCCCTGGTCGTTGTTCCCTCCCCAACTGAAGTTGGGGTGATTTTGCCAACCTAGGTTGTACGTGTTGCTAAACGGGTTATTCTGGATCGAGTACATTGTCTGTTGATTTGATGGGCACATTTCCACTAAATGAACCCCTCCACATTGTACATAGCTTATTGCTGCCACTTGCGTCAGCGCATTGGCTTGTTCTGCACCCTGGGAGA
This sequence comes from Benincasa hispida, assembly GCF_009727055.1. Taxonomy (NCBI): domain Eukaryota; kingdom Viridiplantae; phylum Streptophyta; class Magnoliopsida; order Cucurbitales; family Cucurbitaceae; genus Benincasa; species Benincasa hispida. Next base: position 55,577,974 of record NC_052349.1, read on the forward strand.
GAGTTCCTTGATTAATTGCCATCGTTTGGAGGAGCGAGGTGACTGCGGCCATATGGGCGGCCAATGTGGTCATTGTATCAGCAGGTATAAACCTTCTTTCCATTTTTTTTCGCTCTGGGCCTCTTCCTCCAAACCCATCATCCATCTAGTCATCTGTATTTTGCGAGATGCGATCTAAGATGACTTTTGCTTCAGTGTACGTTTTATCCATAAATCCTCCTGCCGTGGAGACATCAGCAATAGCTTGCGTCGATCTATCCAGGCCATTATAAAAGGTTTCCATGAGAATGCAATCGGGAATTGATAATGGGCAGAAATGCACGTTATCATAGTGCTAAGTTCTTAAACAATGTTGGATTGCATTGATGAAATATGTTAAATTGCATCCATTAAGCATAAATTCTATAATATTATGGTCGCATGCGTTCAGCGCATTAGAACTATTTATTTTTGTATTTTTGTGCAGAATATGCGTTGATGCAATGCAAAGATTGCGACCATAGGAATTCATTGGTCGAGTGCAACTTCACCACAAGGCTTTGTGTTGATCGTGCTCGAAAACATGCACCCGAGAAGGATCACCGCAACTTGGTCAGCGCAACATGGTGGACGCATCCAAGTGAAAGGATAATTAAGAGCGATGAGACAGAAAGCTGATGACAGTCGAATCCAAATTAAGTTGACAGCCGATAACAGTCACAAAGTACATTCAGCTTTATCGGTAACAATTATGTAACGTATAAGTCAGGAATTAAAGTTGCCCCATCTATACAACCAGAAGAGAGAAGCCGCCTTTCACCATGGATGCTCTATAAATACCAAGGGCATTCTTCAGAGAAGGGGTTGACGAGTTAACCAATTGATTAGTTCATGCCTCTGTCCATAGTTTTCCTTTCCATTTTAAAGCGGGGCAAGGGAAGAGTGGTGACGCTAGAGATCACTCAAGGCAACTCGAGAGAGAACCTTGAGGCCTAAGAGCAGAGAGCGGGCCAACTCTCGCGAGAGTGAGATTATCTTTAGAGCACGAGTAAAAACAGTGTAAACGCCTAGCAACAAGAAATTGCTACCAGGCTCTTTATTATACTTGCATTGTTATTTTGTACTTCATCTTCATATCTATTCAATGGAAGTTCTATTTCTACATCTTCTCACTCTCTTAATATACATGAGTAGCTAAACTAGTCGAATAGATTGAGAAGAACTAAGCTAACATGACCTAGGAAGTTCATTTCTTGCGACTGTCTTGTTTTATGTTGTGCAAAATACCCTTTAGAGCTACTCGAGAGAGAGTCTAAAGAAATAACCTAATGTCTCGAGAGAGCTAGGTTAGAATCTGGACTCGAGAGAGCAAGATTAGATCTACATAAACAAGAGATAGGGACTTAGAGATAAGCTCTGTTTGTCAACTTGCATCGCATGCATCCTAGAGATGGGAATGATATTATGTGGTCGCATATTTATGTGGTTGTCATGTTGTCATCGCATAAATAGAAATAGAGGTTTATGTTTAAACCCTGTAAACTTATCGCATATATCGCATGCATTCTAACCTTAGAAGCCATGGTATTCGCACCGAGAGGTGGTTTACTATTGTATGCATGTTGCATGATCGCAAGCATGAATGCATTCTAGGGAGTGTTAGCTGAAACCCTTCTCAACCCGTTCACCACATATTCATCGCATCTCCCGTTAACCAAATCTTTTCAAACTCCGCTGCATTTGTTATTTATTTTCATCAATGCAAACAAAAAACCCAACAATTTATTCATTTAACCGGTTACCGCAAAGTCTTCATAAAAATCACCAACGCAATCTATTTTCACAAGTCCCTGTGTTCGACCCTGGACTTACCAAGAAACTCAGAGGAATTTACACTTGAATTTCGCTGGGGAAACTTGAGTGCGGAATGCAAATCCATCAACGCATATCATCTATATTTCCACATCATAAATAACCAGCATCAGGAATCCCGATATGCAGATAATTCTTCACCAGTCTTCTAAATCGCACCCATGCAGTGCTCAGAGTCTCATTCTCCATTTGCTCGAAATTTAACATGTCCCTTCGTCTTCTTGCGTTGATTGTGGGAGGTAAAAATTTCTTCATAAATCGCTCAACCAACTGGTCCCAAGAATTGATTTCATTTGGCTCCAATGAATGAGCCCACCTCTTTGCCTCATCCCAAAGTGTATACGGGAAGAGATATAATCTAATTCCTTCTGGAGTCATGCCAGGGATGGAGAATGTATTGCACATCTCTACAAAGCTGGTCAAGTGTGCATGCAAGTCTTCTCCTTGTAGACCTCCATACTGCCCCGCATTCTGAATCATTTGAAGCATGACCGGCTTGATTTCAAATCACGCATTCTCCTCCACTATAGGTCTTGCAATTCTAGGTGAGAAGTCATAGGTTAGGTGTCGTATAGTTCCTCATGGGAATATTGCAGTCGATGGCCAAAAATCTCGGGTCTTGCGCAGGCTGATTTATTCCCTAATTCCCCTCGGGCCCATCATTGTTGTTTTCCATGTTTCTTCTTCGCCTTGTTCAGTTCTAGCATGCTCTTGCGCGAAAGGTTTGCTCGATCTCTGGGTCAGCGTCGAATTCTGGTTCAGTCCTAGTACTCATACATCATCAACCTACTCTCCGCGAAAATAGACAGTACAATAGAGATCTGTCCTGCAAAATACCATAAAAATATTTAGCACTAAAAGTTGCCAATCCCTGGTAGCGGCACCAAAAACTTGTAAGGTGAAATGAAATGATTCGATGATCGTCATATTGTCACCAACTCGTGAGTTGATGACGACGTATGCACTTTGTGACAATGATAATATGCGATACTACGTTCTAAATTATGTATGCGGTGATGCTTAGATGCTCTCGTAGTATGCAATCGTGTAGTATGCGTGTGTCACAAGTTTTCTTATACTGGAACCAAGTATAATTCCAACGCAAGTTTCTCAGAATGATCTGAGGTCGAACACGGGGATTTCGGTGATTAATGTGATATTGATGTGATATATGCGACCGGGAAAACAAAAGAATAATGAATTGGATTTGAAAAGTAAAATGCGGTAAATAGTAAAGTGCGGTAAAGAATAAAATGCGATGATAAATAAAGTGTGGTAAAATAAATGCGGTGATAAGTAAATTGCGGTGGTAAATAAAGTGCGGAAATAAACAAATGAATAAAAAAAATAAATATACAAAGTGAGGACTGGCTGTGAAGATGTGCAAAAGTATCTGATGAATGCGGTGGAAAGTCTTGTGAAGTGTGTCAGGAAGAGAATGGGTTAAGGGAAAGGACATCGCAAGTTCATCAATCTTGTTGAGGACGCAACTAAGGTTCTACTTTCCCTTGGCTTACATCTTTCAGTGATCGGCCGCATTCTCATATGTCTATGGTGAAACAGGGATGAACGTGGTGAATGCAAGGTTGTTTCCATCTCTGGAAATACTTCTCGCTTTATTTAACGCATTCTTCCAAACTTCTTTCGAGAGACGGAATAACATCTTCACTTTTGCTCTCACAGGTGAAGATGTCTGATGGCGGGAAATTGGAAATCAATTTTACTCGATAATCAAAATCCTATGGATGCGTTATGCGATGCATGTTCCTAAGATATGCGTTCATAGTCATGCGTCGATAGTCATGTGTTGGAATGAAAAATGAGTTAATGAATGTATGCAATGACCATGCGTCCTGCCACAAGTTTTCTTGCGCTGGAACAAAGTATAATTCCAATACAAGTTTCTCGGGTAATCTGAGGTCGAACACAGAGACTTGTAACTATATGTTTGTGGTGATGTGCATGCGGCGGTTTGAATAAAAGAATGGAGGGGATGTTGCTAAGTTAATCCTACTCCTACTCCTATCTAACAGACAACGCAATGAGAATATGCATGAAAGGTAGAGCTGTGACAAACCTTGACATGAAATAAATATATGGAAAATAGATAAAATGCGGAGATGTTTTCATTGCAACCTTTAAGAGTGACTGCGAGGGCAACCCTAGTCAACGCAAGCCAATGCATTCATGCAACACACATACAATAGTAAACCACCTCTCTGTGCGAATACTACGGCTTCTATTGCTAGAACGCATGCGATATATGCACTAAGTCTACAGGGCCTACACATAAGCCTCTATTCCTATTTATGCGATGACAAAATGACATCCACACAAATATGCGACCACATAATATCGTACCTATTCCTAGGGAGCATGCGATGCAGTGTTGACAAACAGAGCTTATCTCTAAGTCCCCATCTCTTGCTTATGTCGATCTAATCTTGCTCTCTCGAGTTTAGATTCTAACCTAGCTCTCTAGAGTAATTAGGTTCTTTCTTTAGACTCTCTCTCGAGTAGCTCTAAAGGGGTGTTGGGCACAACATAAAACAAGACAAACGCATGAACTTTGTTGACGCAAGGTTATTACTATCCCTAGTGAACAACGCATACCTTGCTTAATGCGTCCAACCACTTACCCTCCCGGGCAGTTGATTGTTGTTGGCTTTACTCATAGACAAGCAATGTGTTAGCCTATAGACAGGCATTGCAGCGCTTCACACTAAGCACATAAGGTTACTCACACACTCGTGCAACGCACACCTCTCGGTGGGTTGCTACATGTTTCATATCCCTAATCCACATGACTAAGTATGCAATACCCAAGCACTCTCACTAAGTGTTGCAATGAAAGTAAAGATGCTAAGCAAAGAAGATGGAGATGGGGTCGAAGGAACAGAGAAATGCATTAAAACAAATTGTATTAATTCCTTAATTCAAAATGTCAAACAATACAATATAGGAAAAGAAAGGAAAAAGAAATGATCGGCTGGAAGCAAAACTTTGCTCTGGCGGATGTGCGTCAAGGCTGCCGGTGGTGCCACGAATGGGAGGAAGAGTTGACTATCTCGAGATCTAGCTCAGGTTGAAGGCTCTAGTCGTCACTCGGAATGGATGAAGGAGGTGAAAAACTATCAGCGTCTTCTCACTCATTTTGTCTGGATCACAAGGATCCGCCCTAGGCGAACCTCAAGCAAAAACCTTGGATCAAATGACTTTTAGCTCATCGGCTTCTATTTATAGAGCTTGGATTGCCAACAACATTAATTGGACTGCTCTAAGTCTGACGTTAGGCACGTTCATCCTTTTCTGAACCTCTGCCATAAACGGCGTGGTAGGTGAAATGTCAACATCATCTTTTGGATTTTCTCAAGTTAGATGCGTTGATGCGTTATTCCACCTACCTTGCGTTGATCCCATTAGTTTGCGTTGTCACGTAGTTGCAATCATTTAATGGCCGCATTCTCTTAATACCGCAACTCTACATGATGACCGCAATCGCCTGAAGAGTGCAACTCCCATGCGATGGACGCATACGGGTGATTAACGCAACATCCATGCATTGATCGATGCATTTGCCTTTGCGATGGAGTGTTTCTCCACATGCAGTCGTCTATGCAGTGGTCCGGTTTCCACGTTTGCGTTCATTTCCTGCATTAGCTACAAAAATAGAACATTGAATGCATAATTAATGCAAAGTAATGGGTTAGCTGAGATTCATCATGTCGATCGACGCAAACTCTTTTTTCTCGTGAATTCTTATCATGATCGACGCAATTTCTGCCTAACAACCTTCATAATTCTAAATAAAAGACCTAAGATGACATGCATTTCTACATGTCATCAATGTCGTCGAGCATGTATTAACTAAACTTAGCTAATTTTTTTTAACAAGGATTAACTTACTCGCTTAATCCTTCCCCTTACCCTAGGGATTAGTTACACATGGTGAAGGAAATGGATGATGAATGTATGGTGAAAAATAGAGAGATGATGATGAATATGATAATGATATCAAAATCTAAAGATAAGCGTTTGTTACAGATAGTGAATGAAAGATTAGAGATGAACACGGTGGATGAATAGAAAATGAGAACAAATACGGAAAGAGTGTCAATGTCTTGACACGGATCCCGATCGGAGACGATTTGCTTGCCGGCATGTGGTAGGAATGGAGTGGAGAACTTCCCTCTCAGGCTTGTTTTCCAGGTAAAAGTGATCTTTTGCACAGAGCTTCTTCTTTGGGAATGGGAATGAATTGCTTGCTCTAGAGACTTACCTTTCGGTCTTGTCTCGTCTTTCTCCCCAGATTTTCTCTAAGTTGTCTCTTTAGACCAGCCTCCTCTCTTTGAATTTGATGTAGCTACTTATAGACCTTAGCACCTTCTGCATCAGTGGTCTCGCTCTGAAAAGCTGATTTTTCCTACTACGGCTTGGTGGAAACGTTCGCTCTGCTCCACATTTAATTTGTCAGAATCGTACAACAGAAAATTTGTACAATTTCAAAAGTCCTTATGAATGCGTCACTCTTTACATCTACGGTCGATCACCGCATGCGGTGTAATTTCTTTGATCGTTTTATCGATTGCCATATGCGGTACAAATGCGTTGATTGTTTGCGTCCATGATCGATCGTCGCATGCACTACAATTGCGCTGTTCATTTTCGTTTTTGATTGACAGCTGCATACAATGCGAATGTGTTGTTCTTTTTGTCCTCGAGCGATGGTCACATGCGGTGACCTGTTTCCTACAAAACAAAGACTTGGAGATTCCATTTTGCCATTGCAATGGGGTTAGCAAGTGTGCTTACGACACTTTACAATTTTCGCATTTCTAAGCCAATTTCTATACGGTCGATGCAAATTTTCCTTCTTTTTGCCGCATAATCTAAATAAAATGATATAAATAACTTGTATTTCTACAAGTTATTAGTAGTATAGACTGCAGTTTACATTCTGAACGTTGTTCCATCCAAAAGTGTTTTAGAAACACCATATCAATTGTTGAAAGGACGCAAAGCAAGTGTACGTCATTTTCGCATTTGGGGTTGTCCAACACACGTGTTGGTACAGAATCCTAAAAAATTGGAAACACGTTCGAAATTATGCCTATTTATAGGATATCCTATGGAAACAAAAGGAGGATACTTTTATGATCCCTAAGAAGATAAAGTATTTGTATCGACAAATGCAACTTTCTTGGAAGAGGATCATATTAAGAATCATCTACCTCGCAGTAAACTAATATTGCAAGAACTGTCTAAAGATACTACAGATAAATCAACAAGAGTTGTTGATCAAGCTAGTCCATCAAAAAAGATTGTCCCGTCACATCCATCCCAAGAGTTGGGGATGCCTCGTCATAGTGGGAGGGTTATTCAACAAGTTGAACGCTATATGGGTTTAATAGAAACTCAAAACATCATACAAGATGATGGTTTACAGGATCCATTAACCTTTAAGAAGGCAATGGAAGATGTTGATAGGGAACAATGGATAAAAGCCATGGACGATGAAATGGAGTCTATGTATTTCAACTCAGTCTAGGAACTTGTAGATCAACCACAAAGTGTTACACCTATAGGTTGTAAATGGATCTACAAGAGAAAACGAGACCAAACTGGCAAGGTACAGACCTATAAAGCCAGGCTCATGGTAAAGGGTTTTACCCAAATAGAAGAAGTTGATTATGAAGAAACTTTTTCTCCTGTTGCCATGATTAAATCAATAAGAATGCTTCTTGCCATTGCCACATATTATGACTATGAAATATGGCAAATAGATGTCAAGACAGCTTTTTTGAATGGTTATCTTGATGAAAGTATTTTTATGTCTCAACCAGAGGAGTTCGTCGAAACAGGACAGGAACAGAAAGTCTATAAGCTTAATCGATCCATTTATGGACTGAAAGAAGCGTCCAAATCCAGGAATATAAGATTTAACACTGCGATCAAATCTTATAGCTTTGAACAGAATATTGACGAACCTTGTATTTATAAGAAGATAGTCAACAAAACTGTAGCATTCTTAGTTCTGTATGTTGATGATAACTTGCTCATTAGAAATGAGACAAGCTTTCTTGCTAACGTAAAGAGATGGTTAGCATCACAGTTCCAAATGAAAGATTTGGGTGATGCTCAGTATGTTCTAGGAATACAAATCTTTCGAGATCGAAACAATAGAACATTAGCACTATCTCAGGCATCTTATATTGACAAGATGTTGTCAAGGTATAATATGCAAAATTCCAAGAAAGGTTTATTACCTTTCAGGCATGGAATTCATTTGTCGAAGGAACAATGTCCTAAGTCACCTCAAGAGGTTGAGGAGATGAACAAAATTCCATATGCTTCTACAGTTGGGAGTTTGATGTATGTTATGTTGTGTACACGTCCTGATATATGTTTTGCAGTTGGAATCGTCAGTAGGTTCCAATTTAATCTTGGACACAGTCATTGGATCACTGTAAAAAATATCCTCAAGTATCTTAGGAGAACGAGGGACTATATGCTTGTGTATGGACCTAAGGATTTGATCCTTATGGGATACACTGATTCTGATTTTTAGACTGACATAGATTCCAGGAAATCTACTTCAGGATCAGTTTTCACTCTTAACGGAGGAGTTATAGTTTGGAGAAGCATCAAGCAAATTTGTATCGCTGACTCCACCATAGAAGCAGAATACGTGGTTGCATGCGAAGCTGCTAAGGAAGCAGTATGGCTACGCAAATTCTTAGCTGATTTGGAAGTCGTTCCAAATATGCACCTGCCTATCACACTGTATTGTGACAACAGTGGTTCTGTTGATAACTCAAAGAAACCCAGGAGTCACAAGCGTGGAAAACACATTGAACGAAAGTACCATCTCATCCGAGAGATTGTACACAGAGGAGATGTGTTTGTCACAAAGATAGCCTCTGAAGACAACCTTGCTGATCCATTCACCAAGGCCCTCTCGGCTAAAGTTTTCAAGGGCCACCTAGTGGGACTAGGACTCTGAGTAGTGTAATCTAGGGCAAGTGGGAGAATGTCTATGGTATTGTAGACGCCCTAGTTTATTGTATTTTTTCCGTTATGTATCTCAACATTATATTGTATATATTTGTTCTCACTGGAGTTTTAGTCCAAGTGGGAGATTGTTGGGAATGTCCTAGACCTCGCAGATCGTGTTAAACATTCTATTTAATCAATAACAATGACTTGTTGATTTTGCATCTTATTATGAAAATCCAATAAACGCATCCTTGGCTATAATCTGAATGTTGTAACTTTATGTAGTGACATAAACAGGATCAAGTTGATAGTATATGTCCTAAATGGTCTAATAAGTATATGGATGAAATTGGGTATCTCATCCTAGTAACACTATTGGATGCGGCCCATTCTGTAGTTGTTACAAGAAGTTGTAAGGTACTACAAACGATGTGATCCATAAATCATTTATGTTGAGACATGAGAGTGGGGGCATCCTATGCAATGAGTTTTCATATAGAACGGACCACGAAAATAGTCAATTTTCTTTATAACGACCGTTTACTGTTAAAACTGACTATTTCATTTATTATATAACCTAGGTTAACTCAATCTTAATCCTAAGCTAGCTATGAACTCTTGTTTGTTCGGGATTATCCTTTAATCTGCAAATGGTGAGAGTAGTCCAACATCACTGCTCAATAAGCTTACCATTTTGGGGATAAGACCGGATGAATAACTGGGGACATAGCCTTGCAAGATGGAATTCACTCCTTCCCTATTTAGGGAAAGCAGATAGGTTGTTCTCTTAAGTACTGACTTCAGGTCTTGAACAATCGGGGCCCTGATAACTTGTAGAAATACAAGTTATTTATACTGTTTTATTTAGATATCGCAGCCAAAAGAAAGAAAAGTTGCGTCAATTGTATAGAAATTAGCTAAGAAATGCGAGAATTATAAATTGTCATCAATACACCCACTAACACTATTGCGATGGTAGAAAATATTATTTCAAGTCTGTTTTGCAGGAAATCAAGTCACCGCATGCGTTCATGGCTCAAGATAAACTGAATAGTGCATATATGTCGCATTGTGCCCATCATTCAGGAATGAATAGACGATCAAAGCAATGACGGCGCATGCGACAATCGATCAAGAGCTAAACGATCAACGCAATCTTAACCGCATATGGTAATAAAAAAACAACACCGCATGCAGGCAAACGATCGAAGATTTAAAGAGCAACGCAAATGCGGAGGATTCTAACACGTGTACAGCTGACCATTGTGAATTTCTGATGGGATTGATTGCATAACAGAAGGAATATTGTCACACCCTGCCCCCAGACCACCTTCTTAGCCTGGGAGAGGGATGCGACTGCAGAAGTTATCAACTCTTGAGCTGACACTTACTGCCTAATGATTCTTGCGGAATAACTCTGATACCATACTATAACTTATACACAGCGGAATGATTAAGTCAAGGAGATAAACTATAACGGATTAAGTAGGCCCAACTTTTATTACGACAGTGATATAATGTTTATACAACATAAGGACTTAACAACAAAGTTTACAATGACAACCGTAAAAAACCCTCCGAAAGTTGTAAATTGGGGCATCGTGGCACGACCTTGCCTTAGCAGCACCCTGGAACTCCTCATCTTTTTGCTACCTGGTGGGGGGGGGGGCGAATTCAGAAAACATTTTGAAGAAGTGTGAGCTACTAAGCCAGTGAGTGGTTCTTTTAGACAGAAATCACTTTGAAAATCATCATTTTGGAATCAATCACATGCCAACACTCGCCATTATTATACTCATACACAGTCAAAGATATAATCATGCAACCAGTAATACTTTATCCCAAAAGCTTACACATAGCAGCATATCCTATCATCAAACAATTACAATTCACCTATGGAAACCTCTATGACCCCAATTCCGCCAATGTGCACATCGACCATTCTATTATTCCCGCTAGTCATGCTTTAGGTACTTGACATATTTCCCATCGATCGTTACCGACTATTATTTCCCGCCGATCGAGCCGACCATATTTCCTGCCGACCGATAGCTCCGACCAATTTTTCACCGCCGACCATATTTTTCCCTGCCAAGCACCTTTTGTTTAAGCATGCTAAACTATATCCCAGGCATAATCTCCAGTTTCCACAGTCACACACAAAACAATATCATGGGCAATCATCCTATCACCAAAAAGCATGTTATTTTGTATCTATTAGATGCATATATTCCAATATCAAAGTATAAAGCTAAGTGAATACTCATAATATGTGCATTTACTTATCAACACTGTATAAACATAATATTCTTTATTATCAAAGTTACATAACACTCACGATATATGTCGGAAACTATAATGCTATAACACTCACACTATGTGTTAATGATCAAAGCTATAACACTCACACTATGTGTTAATTATCAAAGCTATAACACTCACACTATGTGTTAATGATCAAAGCTATAACACTCACCTTAATTACTTAGGATCCTTTCTAATAGTTCCCTTTTCTACCTCGGGCTCCCTTTTTACCCCTAGAATCCTTATCCAACTTACAGCTTAGATTACTCATAGTTATAAACCTTATTTTGAGATACTTACTTCTACAAAACTATTCTAAAATGTCTCAATAAGCTTAACATAAAATATTAGCTCATAACTCTTCATGGTTTAGCCGGAATCATCCAAACATCAAGACTGGCTCAGCTTACCCAATAGCTCGACCCCTCTATCTTTTTCTCATTCTCCAGCCCAACTCCTTAGAGCTTCTTCTCCGGAAGCCTCACCATGAAAACTAGACTCTCTTATCTTTCGGATGGCTTTGAAATTACATCAAACGCTCGAGTATATTGGGAGATATCCTCGTCTCAATTTGATGCATTCTCCTCCACCCTCACTACCCAATGCACTCTACTCTCCCCCTCTTTTTACGAATTTTATGATTTGTGATTTGGAAATGAAATCCCAAAGGCTCTATTTATAGGCGTCCAAACCTCCTATGGTGTTGACACCACCTACTTGGCTGCATGGCCAAATGTTTAATCCTCCCTTTATCAACGTAAGCTGACTTCACCTTAGTTCAATGTGTTCTTCCCAAACGCATCCAACACAATTTCTTAAGGTTGAAGAATTTCTCTTAATCGGACACCTAAATTTTAATTGACGTTTTCCCTTACATCTTCAAGCTTTTTTTGTATTCAATTTCGGGTTTTCAATGCATAATCTATAAGATCGTGGCCAAATTCAACACATAAATGCCCAGCCGTTCGATGCACAGGCGGTTTCCTTCGATCGTGTGGGCGTGACGTTCGAATGAGGCATTCAGGATGCTCTCGCTCTCTCCGCTCTCACTCTCTCCCACTTTCTCACTGATCTCGCTCTTTCCACTCTCGCTCTCTCCCACTTTCTCGCTCAAACTCTCGCTTTCTCCACTCTCGCTAAGGATCTCGCTTTCTCCAGCCTTCTCGCTCATTTGGTTCTCCAGCCTTCTCGCTCATTTGGCTCTCGGTAGTGTCGCTCTCTCCATGTTTCTGGCTAAGGATCTCGCTCTCTCCAGCCTTCTCGCTAGCTTGGATCTCGGCAGTGTCGCTCTCTTTAGGTTTCTCGCTAAGGATCTCGCTCTCTTCCAATCTCGCCAGCATCGCTCTTTCCAATCTCCGCCAGCATCGCTCTCTCCTTCTTCTCTCCACCCTTCTCTCCAACTTCGCCCTTTTCCAGTCTCTCCTCAGCCAATCTCGCTCTCTCCCCATTCTCTCGCTGCCTCCACTCTCGCTGGTGTCGCTCTTCCACTCTCACTCTTTTCCAATTCTTCAGTTAGCTACTGTGAATAGTGTTTATCTCTGCAAACTTCCACATGAATTTACACCAAAACAATTTCTAAATTTTCCTCTAGTTTCATCCTTCTTTCTCTTACTATTCAGGACTTTAGTTCAAGGTTTCTCTTTCTTTTAATCTCTTTTTAGGGTCCTCTTCCTACTCGTACTCTAGGATCAATTATGTTATCTGTAACTAATACCTAACCATTATAGTATTTACATCACTTCTTACTAATTTGTTGATCCACAGATGGTGACCAATTATTTACAGTTTATTCATGACAATTTGTAAACATTATCTAGATTATTTGACAAAATGGATTTAACTTTCTCCCTAAATTAACCCTTACATCACTTACATTAAGTAGGAAAAATGGAGATCCGATTTACAAATTACTTCCCCTTAGAGAGAATTTCGTCACCTCGATAATTTACTCTGATACTAAGCACCGCGTTGTTTATAATTTTCATAACAACCACTGTTGTAACCTCCTATACCCTCGTCTATTACCACGCTTCCACTGCGCTACTCTAATATCAACTTTCTCAGTTTGTCCAACAATACCTCACCTAGCCATCTCTAAGCTAGATGTTGAACCAAATTATTTACAACATAAACATTTCTATCTCAATTACAAAATAAGAATAACTTAATTTCATACTTACCTTCCTCGGTAGGTCTTCAGGTAGCGTTGTGAGTTCAAACTCCGGTTGCCTGCTAGGTCATGCCACATCTACCATTCTTCTTAGTCCCACTTCGACTAATTTTTAGGTTTCTCTTTTCACACTTCCCTCTGGTTTTACTAAACTCAACCCTCATGTTTTTTTTTTCAAGACCATATACTTTGATACCAAACTAGTATCAACTCACCTATAACTTTCCCAGAAACTTATACTCTAGTACTTAACTCAAACCTTCCCCAGGTTTACGATACACCTATGTTCTGATACCACTCTGGTATTAGCTAACTCTTTAACCTTTCCTAAAACTTATACTGGATACTAAACTGGTATAAACTAATTCCTCAATTATCCCAGGACTTATGTTCTCGACTTAAACTTTATACTCAACCTCCTCCCAGATTTTACGTATACCTATGCTCTGATACCACTCTGTCACACCCCGCCCCCAGACCACCTTCTTAACCATTATAGTTTACATTCACTCTTACTAATTGTTGATCCACAGAAGGTGACAATTATTACAATTATTATGACAATTGTAAAATTATTAGATTATTTACATAACATAGGATTTAACTTTCTCCTAATTAACCCCTTAATCACTTAATTAAGTAGGAAAATGGAGATCCAGGTTTCACAAATATTCACTCCACCATTTCAGGAACTGCCTTAACAGTAAAGTGAGGACCATAAAGTAGGGAGTCAAAGTTGAGCCTATAAATAGCTCTGGAAATTCCACTGAAAGGATATATAGGATGCTTGAATACAGAAAAACGTGTATATACTGATCTGAGAGAGAGACTGGTTGAGCGACTAATCAGAGTAGATCCGAGAAGAATTAAGAGATAAGGCCGTGAGGTGATTCTCCAGGAAAAGAATCCTTCCGATCCCTACCATCAAAGCTCTATACGAAGGTCACCTCTACCAGACAAACAAGCCTGAGAGGGAAGCTCTTCTGTTCATCCATTCCACACGCCGGTAAGCAAAACCTCTGTTCAGATCTGTGTCAAGGCGTTGACACTCTTATGTATTTGTTTCTATCTCTTTATCATCACTTGTACTCATCTTCTTAGTCTATCATTCACACCATGTATCAGACGCTTAATCTTAGTATTGAATGTTATGATCATTTCCTATCATTTCTCTATCTATTTCCGTTCACCCATAATCCATTTTCTCCATGACGTTTCCTTAATCCCGTGTGTAATTAGCAAGAATTAAGCAAGTAAATTAATTGGGTTAAATAAATAATTAAGTTTAGTCAAGGCATGCTAGACGACATCTTCACCTGTGAGAGCAGAAGTGAAGATGCCATTCCGCCTATCGAGAGAGGGTTGGAAGAATGTGTTAACTCAAGCAAGAAGTACTTCTAGAGATGGAAGCAACCTTGCATTCACCACGTTCATCCCTGTTTCACCATAGAGATATGGGAACGCGGCCGATCACCGAGAGGTGTACGCCAAGGGAAAGCGGAACCTTAGTTACATCTTCAACGCAATTAACAAACTTGCGACGTTATCCTTTCCCCTTCTGATTCATCCATAAAGACTTGTTCTCGCAAACCACGATCCTTTGTATAAACTTCACAGTCATCCTCGAATTCAGCATCATGTATATCATGTATCTTGTATCTTGTATCACATTAGCTTAGGTTTATTTTCATCGCAGTTTATTTTATTAATGCAACTTTAGTTTATTTGCACAATTTTACTTTACCGTAATTTACTTCCTATACAAACACACAATCTTTATTAATTGTAAAAATTGGTCGCATATATCACGAATGTAACACATTGACGACAATAATCCCTATGTTCGACCTCAGATTAATTGTAAAAATCGGTCGCATATATCAATAGATGGTGGATCCATTGGCTAAAGAGTTTAGTCAGTTATTCACATACTGTTAGAGCTTCAAGCTATAGGTCCATAAGGTTCCCTTGGTAACTCAATGGATTCAAATTGAGAATCAATTCTTGGGGTTGATTTGAAATGTTCAAATTGACAAGAGGAAATTCAATTATGTATGATATAATCCGTGTGATGTATGAGATACATCAAGTGGAGTATTAATGTATATATGATTTACATTAAGTAAAACTAGTCATAAATGACTTTCTCTTTAAAGTAAAACTAGTCATAAATGACTTTCTCTTTAAAGCATGTAAAGTATAACTCATATAAAAAACATGGCTTTAAAGGTACTAATGCATGCTGAGTATATTTAACACATATAAATCGTTTTTCAACAATTTCTCACACATGCATACATTTAAAACATAACTCATGATTTGCTTGGAATTCACTTTGTAAAACTAGCTAGC
Source organism: Benincasa hispida (assembly GCF_009727055.1). NCBI lineage: Eukaryota > Viridiplantae > Streptophyta > Magnoliopsida > Cucurbitales > Cucurbitaceae > Benincasa > Benincasa hispida. The sequence goes on from NC_052349.1 coordinate 55,593,647, forward strand.
ATGAGAATAATCTTCTTTAAAACATGCTTTTTATAACACGTTGTAATCAAACATTTTAAGCAAATGTTTTAGTCAAAACGTTTTAGCCACTCACCTTGATTGCTTAGGAGCTTTTCACTCTAGTAGCTCTTTTTTCTACCTCGGGCTCCCTTTTCATCCTTAGAATTCATATTCAAATTACAGCTTAAATTACTCATAGTTCTAAATCTTATTTTGAGATTCTTCCTTCTACAAACATATTCTAAAATGTCTCAGGAAGCTTACCCTAAAATTTGAGCTAGAACTCCTCGTGGTTTGGCCGGAATCACGGAATCTTCAAGACTGGCCCAAACTGATCCAACAACCTGACCCTTCTATTTTCTTCTCAGTTTCCATCCCGATCTCTTCGAGCTTTTCTTTTGGCAGCCCTACCCTGAAAACTAGACTTTCAGAGATTTCAGGTGGCTTTAAAATCACTCCAAACGCACGAGTAAATTGGGAGAACTCCTCGTCCCAAGTTGATGTGTCCTCTTCAGACCTCATTGTCCAATGTGTCCTCTATGACTAACGCATGGATTTGGCTCCAACACAAGGTTTGCTTCACTCTCCCACTCTTTTTACGGTATTTCTGAATTGTGATCTAAAAATGAAGTCTCATGGCTCTATTTATAGGCGTCCAAACCTTCTCCGGAGTTGACATCACCTACTTGGCTGCATGGCCAAGTGTCTTCTTCTCACCTCATCAACGCAATGATGTGATCATCGCAAGCTAAGTGTCTTACTCCCATGTTGCCAACACATGAGCCTCCAATCTGATGCCACCACCTCAAATTCTTAAGGCTTAAGGCTTTCCTCCCAAGAAGACATATGGTTTTGATGATGTTTTCTATGTGACCTCACCCTTGTATGCGTCCAACTCTTGGATGCTCAACGCCTAGTCCATAAACAATGCATAGCCTCTACTCAACGCATAGCAAGCCAATTCACTATCATTATAATTCAACTTAGCTATCGCAAGGAGCTAACCATCACCAACGCATAGGGTGACCGTCCATCCCCGACGCATGGCTCACTCGCACGACTTGCTTGGCATGGGCGCATGGTGCTAGCCACCAATGCATAGGCGCGCTGCAAAATGAGCTGGCCACTCGACGCATGGGTCGTGCTGGCCGCTCGATGCATGGGCGTGCTACTTCGACGCTGGGCCGTGCAGCGTGTGCTGCCATCGCTTGCTCGCTCGACTGCATGGCGCCATGGCATGGGTTGAGCACTTGGCTGCATGGCAGGGACCTCTACAAAACGGCATAGCTACTCAGCAGGGCGCTCAATGCCATGGGCGTGCACGCTTGAGTGCATTGGCAAGGTGTCCGGCTGAGGCTGCTCGATGCATGGGCAGGCATTTGGCCAAGGCTGCTCGACGCATGCATGGGTGCTGGCCGAGGACTGCTCGACACATGGCTAAGCATTTGGCTGAGGTTGCTTGACGCATACACCTCTAGCCCTCGTGCATCCCAATGCCTCACTCCTATTTTCCTTCCTTCACCAACTCATCCATCATCCAATGCATCCAATGTAAAATTCTATACTTAGCCAAATTTTCCAAAATTTCCCCAAGAGTTTAAACTTCCAAATTTCCTCTTTTCTTCAAATCTCCACTTTTTCCTTACCATTACACACTAGTTTCCACATCAACCGTACTCATCACACTAGTCTTAGTAGGAAACATACTCAAGAGAGAAATTAGGATTCAGGTTTCACAAGCCCTATGCGCGCCAGCTGTCGACAAAGTATCCAACCCAGTTTTGCCCCGCGCGCCTCCCGTCACTCGCAACCCGTGCATCCATGCATCGACCCGATTCGCCACCCGCCTGCGTGCGCCCACGATTTTCGTTCGACCTGAACCCACCCGCGCTTTCTTTGACTGCACCAACGCGCATTGACCAGCCGTCCAGAACAGTCTGGACCGGTCTATTTGACCTGATTGAGCCGGTTTGACCGGTTCAACTTGGTTTTTGGTGTTTTTGGGCCGATTCAAGTGGTTTCTGATCGGTTCCAGATAGTTTAAAGTGTTTGAAGCCGGTTCTAGGAAGCTGATTGCTGATTTTTGCAATAAATTAGTTATTTGTTTGTTTTTAATGCCAAAATCGGTCCACTTTAGTGTTGTTTACCTATTATGCATGTGATGTATAATGTTGTTTGATTATGTGTGCATATAGTATACCATATAGTTTTAAAACCCCATCATAGGAAAAGTATGTGACATGCATTTGTTAATGTTATAAGTGTTATAAAATATATACTATGCATGCTTAGTTTTAATATAAGTGTTATATTAAAGCATCTTTGTTTGAAGGAAGAATGTTATAGATGAATGCTCTAAGGTTATAATTGTTATAATTTATTTTATAATTATTATAAAATAACCTAGACTTCTAAAATCTATAATAAAGATAAGATGCATGCTCACTTAGGGTTAACCATCGAGCAATCCCAATTTTCATAAAAAATAGGTCGATATCTTGTAAAACCGAAGTTACAAGAAAACTTATCCGGCAAGATCTTGGCAAAAATTCAGATAAGATGACTAAGGTTGAAGGTTTTTAAGTTGACGGTTCATGGAACACCTACTACCTGGAGATCGAGCCGACGTCTAAGTTAGGTTAAACCGATTTTATGAGCATGCGTGAGCAGTGTGAGGCAATAAAATTTGTTTATCACCTAGACATCGTAGGTTAAAAATCCAGTATAAAAGTTATACTCAGATGAATCACCTAGACTTAGGCCATCGTCATGACCCTTCCTCAACACTTTGAGTAATGTTGCCGCAGCATTGCAATGCTCTTCCTAGTGTTATGATGTTGCGACAAACCTATAAATTGGTGATCTTGGTTCCATCAAAGGTGTGAAGAAAATTCTGATCTAAGTACGGTTTTGAGAGCCAATTGAGTCGATTTTTTGTGAAATTTTCATCATAGTCAGCCTCGTTTCTATATCTTTGATTGTATTGTCGATATGCCTATGTGAGGCTAGGTAAATATTCTTGGGATTAATTGTATGTCTTAATTCTTGAAGGATATCTAGTTAATTGTGCTTAATTGTTGTGAACTCTTTGGGTGGATTTGATTGAGTCTCAATCGAATTTTTATGAATGGATCTGACAAATTAGTTTATCAAAATTCTTGTTTGTAAAATCGTCATAGCCTATGCAATGTTGATTGATTTAGTTACGTATATTAGGATCGCATGTGTAGGGCCTAGACTTTTTCTGACCAAACTCGTGTATGCCCTAATATAATCTTTTCCAATAAATCATGCTATGAGATATGGCTTTTCCTGTTTGTAGTATGTCTCAACAATTGAACCCTTCGTAATGCAATTCAATTTTAACTTGTATGTCGCTAAGAAGGAAAAGTTGTAAAGTGAATTAGGGCTCATTTGGTTTATTATCAAATTTGGCTAATTGGGCTATTAGATTCTTTAATAGGTTGAGGGGTTCATAGAAGTAGTACGATTAACTAGTGTCTGATGATAGAAATATAAAACATACATACTAATCCCATGGTTTTTCCATCGATTTAATTCAACCCTTTTTTCTGCCCTCATTCTTGTTTCTCTATTTTTCTTGTCATTTGTTTCACAAAACCAACCAACCCCCCACTACATAGAATTTTTAAATTAACTTGGCTAGCCATTAGTCTCTCTGTGGATTCGGCCCCATTCTTACTGCTTTACTGCGTTTGTGGTATAAGTATTGGATCGGTGACTCTATTTCTTTGTACATATATGGATATATATATTTATATACATATATATACGTATATGTACATATATAGATATATGTATTTATATGTGTGTGTGTATATGTACATATATGTGTGTGTCAACTGTCACAATTGCACTTTCGAAAGCTTTACTAAACGATTGTGCAACACTTGTTTCCACTCACGAACAAGTCAACCAATTCGAATACCGTACGCTAATGGCACACCGGGTACCTCTTGCAACCTCTACCCCCATTTTAGATAAAACGGTTTTAGAAAACGGGTTTAGAGAAAAGATTTTCGCAAACGTTTGAGTATATGAATAGAGAAGAGAAAGATTATAGTAGACTAGAAAACAATAAGCAACGAAGACTTTATAGCATACCACTCTAGATATGAGGAAGTGATGGTTATACATGTGTGTGCGTGTGCGTGTGTGCGTGTGCGTGTGCGTGTGTGTGTGAACACCCCTTTTCCTTTCCTTTCCTTTTCTAATTTCCAAAAAAAAAAACTCCAAATTAAATTTCAAAAATCAAATCTCAACCATCTCCCAATTAAAAAAATAATTCTATTCCAATTGTTCAATTCCAAATATAATTTCACCAATTGATTTAAATAAAAAAAAAAATCAATTGTCATACTAATTTACAATTGAATTATTTAAGCACAATAACTCCATTTTTAAGCACAATAAAATTTTCCTAAAAACTTGCCACATATTTTTGCATCAACCATGTAATATGACATTAATAGAACCATTATAATACAATTACATTTTGAGAATATTTCACTTGCAATGTAAATCTAAATTTGTTGCCCTAATGAATCCAATATAATTTTTTCCAACTTAACTAGAAATATTACATGCACAAAATTGTAAAATGATGGCTTAAAATAAAAAGACTGAAATGCATGATGCACAAAAGTAAACTCTAAACCCCATTTTTCAAAACCCTATGCAATATGTGTATTTAAAAAAAAAAAAAAAAATTAGTGTAATCCATAGTTTATTAAAAAAATATATAGAATTATTGAATTAAAAAATATCCAAACAAAAATAATCATTATAAAAACAGATTTTGTCAGAAAAAACTACATCAAGTACTCCAGACATGAACTTAACTCAACATTTGAAATACCCAAAATACAGACATGAACTCCAATCATATCTCATCTCAATACCCCATCACAATCCCTAATATCAAATTATCAACAATACATGTACATCAATTATATGAATGAACTAAGTGTCACTATTGCATTTTTTACAATGATCATCATATATCAATGGTAGGTAAATCAATGATATATAAATTATGGATATACCAATTAATTTTATTTGCCTATTAATGATAGTCTAAGTCAATCGAGATGTAACTGGTGTATATCATGAGTTGTATTAAATTGTTAATGTATACAAGTAGCCTACACATTAATTCTAGGCTTTATCTTTTTCTTACCATTCAAATTGATGCAACCAAATTGATGAAAATATGCCACAATCATAGATGGCAATTATTTCTAATTCCATTGACCTGACACTACATGATTCCTCAAAATCTTTTGATATTCCACAAAATGGGTGCAGAATATCAACCTTCTTCAGTAGTTGACCTCAAAGGTTGTGAATCATGAGAGATTAGATTAGAATAGACCTTCAAAGTTAAACTGAAAAAGTTCACTCAGCCACAAATAGAGGTAGCAAGTCTATAAATATATGGGAAGGAACTATCATGACAAAATTTCTTCATCCTTTCCTTGAGAATAGTCAGGTAAATAATACAGAGAAGTGGAAGATGCTTTTCCAGGAAGGATTGCACAATTTAAAAGCAATGTTCAGCCTGCTTTTGATGATCTTACTACAGTTGGAAGGACAACTGAATCAAGGTTTCCAGGGTAAGGAGTCCACAGACCTAATCCTCCCTTAGTCTCTATCAAACTAGTCGACGAATTACGCTTCTTCCATTGTTTATACTCTTTCATATCGCTCATATTCCCCTTGAGTTGATCCCAATCTTTAACCCACTCTATGAGAGAAGAATGCTCTCTTGTATGTGGGTGCAAAATAAAAAGTGAGTAATACTCGCAATTTGGAAACATGAAAAACTTGAAAGAATCCCCTAGCCTGTATACCACATAGCCAAAACTCAATTGGTCTCTTGGTGTGAACATGTGGACTTCATTGAACCACAAGCAGCTAAACAAATTACTCATTGCTGTATGCTCCCTTATAATGATGGCTCCCTCTGGAACATCTGCATTTTTTCATGAAGTTTGATCAATACAACATTTTATGCACATAAACGTCGAGTTAAAAAGCATGATCCGGTGGAAACACCCACAATTCTAGAGTTAAGTAGTTCATTTTAGGAATTATTAAAATGGAACCGTGTGACAACAATTAGAACTCTTCCAAATCTTGTCACAGAGTTCTCTCATTTAATATATGTCAAGAATGGTGATTATTGAGGAACTGAAGTTTTTCAGATGCACAATTTCACATATTATATAAGAAGGCATGCATCGACAATAATAAAATCTGATAAAGATAACCTTGGCTTACCACTGACAGTTTTCTTCTCTGGACTCCATGGCTCCATTCCTTCATATCGGTAAATTTTCATGTGAAGATCAATAAGAGGACGGGCATATCGTTTCCTTCGCTTATTAGAATCGGCCTCTTCATAGATACTACGGTGATGCTTATGTTGAGCAATGGCAAAGGTATGCTTCCCACGCCACAAGTATCTGCAGGTTAGCAAGAAAAAGTAATTACCAAGAACATTGAGAAGATTTTAGAAGGTATTTGCAGAAGTTCGATCACCCTGATCATCAACAGAATCCGTGAAAATTAGCACAACATCTCACAGTCCCAGTTGGAATATAGACTCCCCTCCCCTCACTGACAGTAACTAGAAAAAACTGGCTTCACCTAGTTAAGTCAAATGATACCTTCGTAGGTATATTTTGCAAAGAAATGGGAAGATATTTTTTAACTATAATTAAAAATTACATATATGTGGAATCATAAGGCTAACAAGTTCATAAAAAGTAATACCTTTCTAAAATGAGCAAAGGGTCTACTATCAACTCCATTTTACCATCAATCCAGATACTATATTGTGCTTGAGGGAATAACCGATGAGTTAATATCTTTGGAACCTTTCCATTTCTTCTTGGCTCATCATAGGGTGGATACTTCAGTAAAACAAGGCGCCAGATACCAACCCATTTTCCTCCATCATTATCCTCCTCAATAGTAACATTTTCTCTTATAAATTGCATTGATATCTCATCCACCACCATAAGAAAACAGAATAGATCCTTAGAGCGGACGCTTATATTCGAAGGCTGACGAGGAACATCATATCCATCGAAAATTCCTGAGGCAACCACAAACCTGCACTTCTTGACATACTTGATATCAGCAGGAATCATTTCAGCCCCACCATTTCGCATAAAACCACAATGCACCTGATTCGAAAACAAAAATAGTGACAAACTAGCTTACAATCAACTCTGAAAAACCCAGGAAAAACATTCAAGCTAACTGGGTGAGGATATGGACAAAAAAGACATTTTGTCCCACCTTCATGGTTGGTTTTAGTTTAAAGCTTTCCTCTCTTTGAGTCCAGTTCTGATGTCCTCCAAACAGTGGGGATGTTTGAGATCCATTTAATGAGTACTCCGCTTCAGTGATGTAGACAAGTCTTTTGACAATTTTATCTGGAGTTCTTCCTTTCGGAATGACTACTCTATCGGCTTCATCCATCAACGGAATTGAACAACCTAAGTAAATAACAAGATAAATATCAGTATCTAAACACTACACTAAAGTTTTCTCCACTTCATCTTTAGTTATGACAACTACAAACCAAGTTCAAAACTATAAAAGAAAGGTCGAAAGAATAATCTTACGGTGTTGTGCCTTTGCCATTAATCCCATTGAGTTTAAGATCGTGAAAACCTTACTTTCTTTATTACAAATAGCTGTATATCAAGAAAACAAAAGAAATCACATTCAACATCGAGTCACAAATTAAATGATCTTGAAACAAGACTCAAAAACACTAAAGACATAAATACAGGATAATGTTTTCTCTACAAATACCGGAGAAAAAAGTGATAGAAGAGCGGCAAGACCAAACATGAAAGAGGGAGGCAATGAGAATCAGCAACATCCATAAAATTCCACCCACAAGAAATAATCGAATGAACCCCTTCTTCCAAACAATCTTCATTGGGTAATCGGAAGGCAACTTTTCAGATGAAACGAAACCTCCTTCAACATCTGCAACCATAACAACCAAATATCTTCATTTTTCTTGAATAATATCAATTTTATCTATCATGCAACAGAAAATATCCCATACAAGACATTCAAAATCTCTGAAACGAACAGAAAGAAAGAAAAATAAATAAAAAAAAAAAAAAAAAACCAAGAGACAAAAATCTTAATCTTCAACAAAACCCCAACCCCAACCCCAATCCATAACGTAGCTGGCAGGTCAAATTGCATAAAGTAGACCAGAAAAGGTCTAAACGTTTCCAAGTACCTTTAGCAGGCTGATTTTGAATATTTCGCTCTCCCCTACGATTTACTCGTGAAGAAAATGATCTCTGTAAATCCCTATCCATAAGTACTATCTCAACTTCCCATTTGTGGAATAACAAGACAAGCAGCAAGAAGAAAAATCAACATTTATATAGCGTCCTCAAAATGAAGATCTCTCCGTTCAACTAATCTTCTGGTCCAATATCTATCATGTCTTCTGTGCTATCATCTCATTCTGAAAATCAAAGCATACAATGAAATAAAACTCAGATTTGGGGAACACATGGAATTAACAAAAAGTGACAGTGCTGAATGTCGAGTAGCAAGTGCCACCATCTCAAATCTGAAGCACAGAAAAGAAGTAGGAATTTGAAGAAAACATTACTCACTAGATTGACATAGTGAAATGAATTGAAAAGGTACACCAGAGAGAATTAAAAAAGGCTAGGCCATTGGGATATGAGCGTGGATAAATTGTAGTTACAAAAAGGTTGTTTTAATTTGCTCCATGACAAACCTAAAATAGTACTACTAAGAAGCACAAACACTTTAATCTGGCTAGCATGTAAGCGTCTAACATGCATCAGGTACTTGGACACTTATTAGTGCAAAAGATGTGTTGGACATTAGTTGTACAAAGTCAAAGTAGGTCCAACATTCGCAAACATGCATCAAACACTCGTTATGTATGCTCAAATGGACACATGGGAAAAATAATAAATGTTGCTGCTGCTTCTGCCACATAGACTGACACAAGACCGTTCATGACTTGCCCTTACTCTTATGGAATATGGGTATATTTTCAATCAGCTTAAAAAAAAACAATAAGTCTCTTTGATGAAATAAAAAGAGTTTAATACTCAAAGTACAATGAAACAAAACCAGCAATATAAAGCAAATACAACGAAATGTAGCCCTTAACTGGACTAAGCCAGAAAGTCCAGAAAAATAAAGCAAGTACGATTAAAAATTACCCATAACATAACAACTTTGTGTGAGACCTATCATGAAAGTCTATGAGAGGAAGAAGGGCAAGAAAGGAATTATGCAAACAAGAGAGGGGGAGGGGACCAGTAGTGAGACCATTTGATCACCTGACCGTTGGGAGAGGCGCGTTTTGAAGGAAATGGTGGAACGGGGACCCGCTGAAGGGCATTAGTAGGGTTTTGGGAATGAAGGAAGGGTAGGATGATTTTTGAGAGCAATAGCTCATATAGGAGATACTACTCTCTCAAACAGCTGGAGTATCTTTCTTTGCTATTTTTCTTCCTCAGTTATTCTTCTTTTATTTCTCTGAACTTGTGACCTCTGTTGGCTTTGTAATATCCTTGAGACTTTGGGATATTTGTTTATATATAATAGTCACCTTGGGGGAGAAGGGTATACTCTATTTTGGCTTGGTTATTTAGAAGGAAGAGATTGAACGTTTGGTGAACGATATGTTGACGTCCGGGATAATCCGACCAAGTAACAGCCTGTTCTCTAGTCCAGTCCTATTGGTTAGAAAGAAGGATGGAGGATGGTGATTCTGCGTGGATTATAGACGTATGAATAATGCCACCATACCAGACAAGTTCCCGATACCGATTATTGAAAAGTTGATAGATGAGTTATATGGTTAGACAGTGTACTCTAAGCTGGATTTGAGGTCGGGTTATCATCGAATTAGAATGGAGGAAGATGTGCCCAAAACTGCTTTTCGTACACACGAGGGACACTATGAATTCCTGGTCATGCCTTGGATTAACGAACGCCTCAACCACATTCCAAGCGCTGATGAATCAAGTATCCAAACCTTTCCTTAGGAGATGCATCCTGGTATTCTTCTATGACATCCTGGTTTATGGTTCAGATCGGGATACTCACATTAAACATTTGAGAATGGTTTTTAATGTGCTCAGAGACAACAAGTTGTTCGCAAACAACAAGTGTGTCTTCGGCCAAACCAAGATCCAATATTTGGATCATTGGATTTCCAAACAAGGAGTCGAGGCAAAGCAAGAGAATATTCAAGCGGTGGTCAATTGGGGTAAGCCTAAAAACCCAAGGAAACTTCGGGGTTTTCTAGGGCTCACCAGATATTATCGAAGATTTGTGGAAAATTATGGCAGGATTACACAACCCCTTCACCAATTTGGTTTTTAATGTGCTCGGAGACAACCAAGTTGTTCGCAAACAACAAGTGTGTCTTCGGCCAAGCCAAGATCCAATATTTGGATCATTGGATTTCCGAAGGAATCGAGGCAAAGCAAGAGAAAATTCAGGCGATGGTCAATTGGGGCAAGCCTAAAAACCCAAGGAACCTTCAGGGTTTTCTAGGGCTCACCGGATATTATCGAAGGTTCGTGGAAAATTATGGCAAGATTACACAACCCCTTCACCAATTACTGCACAAAAACGCTTTTCAATGGAATTTGGAAGCCGATCAAGCATTTGAAACACTCAAGAAGATAATGACCACTCTACCCGTCCTTGCCTTACCTTATTTTAACCAACCATTTGTAATTGAAACTGATGCATCAGGCACAGGATTGAGGGCAGTGTTAACACAGAACAACCGTCTCATTGTGTATTTCAATCAACCCTTATCTTTAAGACACAAGCTAATCAGTGTATGAGAGGGAACTGATGGCAGTGGTGTTAGCAATGCAAAAGTGGAGACATTATCTATTGGGGAGGCGTTTCCGATCAGCAAGCATTGAAATATTTACTACAACAGAGGGAGGTTTAATCGAATTTTCAGCGGTGGTTGACCAAACTAATGGGGTAAGACTTCAAAATTTTATATCAACCAGGCTTGAACAAGAAAGCGGCAGATGCCTTATCTAGAATGCCCGAACCTAAAGAACAGAGCACGGAAGAAGTTACAAGCTTGAATATGTTGTCAACTCATAGCATCTTAGACGTGGACCTCATTCAGAAGTATAACAAGATCAAACCCTGTAGAAGATTATTCAAGACTTGAAACCAGATACGGATAGCCACCCCAAATACTCATGGATGCAGGGGAAGTTGTTATATAAAAATCGGCTCGTAAATTCAAAATCCTTTACTCTGATACCCACTCTATTACATATTTTTCATGAATATGTGATGGGAGGGACACTCTAGATTCCTACGAGCATATAAGCGAATAATAGGAGAACTATATTGGCAAGGCATGAAGCAAGATGTAAAAGGTTACGTGGAGAAGTACGTAATCGGCCAAAAGAACAAGTACAAAGCAATGATACCCGCTGGTTTGCTACAACCCCTACCAATTCTGGATCGAGTATGGGAAGATTTATCAATGGATTTTATTGAGGGTCTACCTAAATCGACAGGGAAGGATGTGATTGTTGTGGTCATGGATCGATTAAGTATAGTCACTTCATAGCTCTAAGTCATCTATTCTCAGCAAAACAAGTGGCAATGGAATTTATCAAAGAAGTCATTTGGCACCATGGGTTTCCAAGATCGATCATTTCTGACACGGACAAAATTTTTGTGAGCTTATTATGGTGTGAATGTTTGCAACTCAAGGAACCAAATTAAGGAAAGCACCGCGTTCCACCCCCAAATTGATGGTCTGACAGAAATCATTAACAAATGTCTCAAAACCTACTTAAGATGTTTCTGCAATCAACAACCAAGGAAATGGGAGAAGTAGTTGCCCAGGGCAGAGTTATGGTATAACACCAACTTTCATATATCGATCAACACTATCCCGTTCAGCATAGTTTTTGGGCACACTCCCCCCTCCCCCCCATCATTTCGTATAGTGACTGGAAAACCGTGCACAACACGTTGGAACAACAACTAATCGAACAGGATCAAGCTCTCTTGAAATTAAAAGACCAGCTGGTAATGGCTCAGAATCGAATGCATAAGTTCGCGAATAGATAAAGAAAGGAAGTGGGATTTGAAACAGGAGACTTTGTATACCTTAAGATCAGGCCTTACAGACAGAAATCTCTAGCAAAAAAAGATGTGAAAAGCTATCACCACGGTTCAATGGTCCCTACAAAGTGGTGGAAAAGATTGGGACAGTGGCATATGGTCTGGAGCTTCCTTCCTGAGCCACGATATATGGTGTTTTTCACGTCTCACAATTAAAGAAAGCAATGTCTTATGAGCGCATAGTACAAACGGAAGCACCACAGTTGTCAGAAGATTTTCGATGGGAAGCAAAACCGAAACAGGTATTGGGAGTTAGGTGGAATGCTGAAACGAATTGTCAAGAATGACAGATTCAATGGGATAAACAACCAGAATCAGAGGCTACTTGGGAACTAGTGGAAGTCATGAAGAGGCAACTTCCAAATGCTCACCTTGAGGACAAGGTGATTCAACAAGGGAGTAACGTGAGACTTCCTATCGTGAAAGTCTATGAGAGGAAGAAAGGCAAGAAAGAAATTATGTAAACAAGAGAGAGGGAGGGGATCAGCTGTAACGACCCAACTTTCTATTCTACTTCTAGGACGCTACTATATGCATGCATACGCTTGACAATAAATTTCTCGAGAAAAACTAAACAAAAGAAATAAAAAAAAATTGCATTAAGTAAAGCTCAAATAACAAAATCCTGAAAACTCCGTTTAGGGTTCCCCAATGTTAATTTAAAAATAAATTGAATAAATAAATAAATTAGCAAATGAATAAATGAAATAACCAAGAGTTTTAAATACTAGACTCCTAAACCAAAACATATCACATAAATAAAAACATGAGTTGATGTGATGTCCCAATGGCCAGGTTTTGAATTCCTCCGGTCATTTGCCGATCTATCCCACTATTGGGCCCACAAGGTGAATTGTTAGTCTTCCTATTGGGACTTGAGTGCAAAAAACGCATCGTAGGCATAGGCATAGGCATAAGCATAAGGGGTGAACCCGAAGGCATGCTTTCATAGGTAGTGACCCTGGAGGGCACAGTCATAAACATAAGTGGTGATCCCAAGGGAACACCGTACATAGGCCTAAGGTGTGCGCCCAAAGGCTCACAACATGTGATGTGCATAGCCCGATAGAAGTGCTCACAGTCATTATCAATCTCACATAGGCATAAGCATACAATCAAAGTCTTAAATCATGATGGCATAACATATTAGGCTTGGCTTCCAAAATTCCAACTGACCAACAAGGATGTCATAATATTCCAAGCCAACATAGGAACCAATACTTAACACATACTTGGGTTCGAGGGCGAACCCACGATAGGTAACTTACCTTTATAATAAGCCCAAGTATGTTCAAGGAAACCTATATCTTGTAAGTCCAGTAAGATCTTGAATCAAGTCCTATCACATCAGCCAGATTTAAAATTAACCATCAAGGCCAAAACTTAGTGGGTAATCAAGATTAAATGAAACCCACACCAAACATCTACAACATCTTGCCCAGAAGTATACCAAAAAGGCCCAAAACCACCATTGAAGCTGCTGGACAGTGACGACAAATGCCTCCAAAACGCCAAACTAACCTTCAAATGCCAAGAAAAAAATATTATTATAAAATCCAACATTATTGGGCATTCAAGAACCAGCCAAGAACTTAACCAAAAACTCAACCTTACCCACACTGAAACTCCGACGAGTGGTGGCAACCAAAACACGATGCAGAGGCAGTGGAAGCTTCACAGGTTGGGTCTGTTGCAAACAGCTAGATGTGAGAGAGAGAGACTGAGATCGAAGGAAAGATGCTAGAGAGAGAAAGAAACACCCACCGACAGCACCACTGTCAACTTCCCTTTCCTACCAAACCTCAGAACACCTTTCATAAGTGCTACTATATACAAAAAAAAAAAAAAAAAAAAAAAAAAACATGTTATCACCCACCTCAAACTCCAAATCTTTGCTTCTAACATCGGCGTAGCTTTTCTGTCTACTCTATGCTATTTGCATACGTGCTCTGATCTTCTGGATTGCCTCGACCCAACAATTTTTGTTCTCTAACTCTAATCCAGTAGACAAGAGACCTATAACTCTTCCAATATAGAACTTCAAACGATGTCATGCCAATAGTAATTTGGTAACTGTTGTTATAAGCAAATTCCATAAGATGCAAATAGGGTCTCAACTGCCTGCAAAAGTATATCCCACAAGCGCATAACATGTCCTCTAATGTTTGGTTCCAACACTCGGTTTGACCATCAATACGCAAATGAAAAGTTGTACTGAACTGTAGTCACACTCGGTTTGACCTCAATATGCGAGTGAAAAGTTGTACTGAAATGTAGTCGAATACCTTATGCTTTCTCATGAAGTGTGATAATGTCTTCCATATATATAACTATGAAACTTTGAGATGTTGAAAATCAACAATGCTTTACATGTGGTAGAGCAACTGTCCATATACATCATAACCCAATATAAATAGCAGAGCATATCTGAACAACTGGAAATTGCTTCTACAATTGATGCCCCATTTAGTAGCTATATGCCTGAGAAACAACTTTGTCCAATTAAATCTCATATCATTAGAAACTTAGCATCCTATTGCCAAGGGATGTAAAACTTACTCGAGCCCAAACATCATGTTACTCTTTAGTCTTAAAACAATCGCATTTCATTATTCAGACCCTGCACGAATGAGTCTAGAAATCTATTTCATAATAAGGTTTATGAAGTTATTAGATACTATAGAGTATCAGTCCATCTAAAACACATCACCATAACCCCATAATAACTATATCTATTCCTTGAAGATAGTTTGTAAGATGGAAACCTTCTTGATTCATAAGTCTACCTCGAGCGTATCCATCTCCCTGAAGTTGATCAACTCGTCGTCCATATTAGAAGGACATACTACTTGTGGCGCTCGAAGTCCAAGATTCGGAATTCGGATTCACACCTAACGGCACGGGCATTCCCCTGTGTCCCCTGCAACCTGGCGACACTACCATACTCAACTCTTAATGGTTGATGCATAGTTGCATGGATCCACCTTTCTTCTTGACAACCAAAACTGATGTTCTCAAAGGCACAACATTAGGGCATAACACGAACTTTGTTGAATAGTTCATGTTTCTGGGACTTGAGCTACTTCATCCCATCTACAACAATTTCTTGCTATCAACTCAAGCTCTACTCTCAAGTCCACCTCTTGTACTAGTGATGATCTTAGAAAATCTAACTTTCTTACTTTAATACATATATAACTTTCTATCTTCTTCAAACTAGATCAGTTTCCCCTTTCAATCAAATTAACGGCTTCATTAGTTTCTATATAAATTGTTCCCAAAATCAAAATCTCCTACTCCTTGCTAACACTTTCAATTATGTACCTGTTGACTAATAAAGTCTCGATATCCCATGTCAATAGTTTCAAAACAATCCTTGCTACTAACAACTCCACCTTAGATTATATCTCTTTAACCTTTTATTTTGGAAAAGACTTTGATGTTGGAATTGAGCTTTACAACCAACACTTTACGCAATTTCCTTCAACCACACATAGTAAGGTCCAAAGTTCCAAATGGTAATTAGGGACTCTTCCTTTACACCAAAGCCTACACCTTGTAACCAATTATACCACATCTTAACATCCAAACCACACTCAAATACTTGGGAATCTTGAACATATTAATTTCTTTTATCTTCCCAAAATATTAAAACCTTTCTTAGATGCTTTTATTTTCCTCACACTTATCCTTGTTAAGGCCGATAAATTCAAGGTGTACTTTTCACTTTTTAAGTGAAAAATAATCTCTATACCAAGACATGTGACCATTAATAACCCCTCCAAAATCTACAATTTAATTCAAAACTTTAAACTATGGCAGGGTACTCTCCACAATTTAGCTTTTTTTTCCCAAAAAAAAAAAAAAAAAAAAATCTAAATGCTTTACCATTCCTCTTGTTATAGTTTAGTTCTTCCATCACAACAAGAAGATAAAAAAAATCCAAGTACCTAAAGAACGATAACTCAATCCAACTTTTTTCCCCTATTTTTTAAGCCAAAGCTATTTTCAACCATCTTGGCTTCCTTGCCAAACTCATTTTATCAAGGTCCTATATGGAGGTCTTCATATTATCACCTACACGTACTAATTTTTTTCCCCTTTTTAGGCACGATACATAAAGAAACAAAACATGATACCTTACCCAATCCACCAATCTTCAATAATACAAAAGCGACTATGACCTATTAATCCTTTCTCAATTCCTCTCGGAAACATTTGACTTTAATATCCAATAACCCTAATAAAACTAGTCTCTTCTTCTTTTCCTTATCTATAAAGAAATTTTAATCTCATACCTATGTACGTGACTTGTTTTCATAGAGTTTCTTGTAGTTTCACTAATCTCATTCTCCATTACAAAACGTAACATTGTTCCTTGGTGAATTCTCAACTTGACTACTTTATTCTATGGCTTAGACAGATAAATACTTTACTATTTTCACTGTCATATCATAACACGACCTAGCTTCATTAGGTTTTAAATATCTTTGAACTATCTATTCTTTCTTAACAGTCCGTTCATAAGATAAAATAGTGTCAGGTGACTTTTGACATCCATCTATTTTTCATTAAATCATAGTTGCATATCCAATCCATTATAACTTCCATAAAGACATTAACCAAGCAGTAAAACATAATTTGTGCTATTAAATTGATCAAATACTTGCATGTCTTTTACTTATCAAACGTACCTAGCGATGACAAGGAATTCGTTGATGGGCCATAAGGGACATTTTGGTCTTATGATGTAAGTTAGTCTACAGAACCTAAAAACTTAGGCTCTGATACCAATTGTAACGACCCAACTTTCTATTATACTTCTAGGACACTACTATATGCATGCATAGGCATGACAATAAATTTCTCGAGTAAAATTAAACAAAAGAAATAAAATTTTTATTTCATTAAATAAAGCTCAAATGACAAAATCCTGAAAACTCCGTTCGGGGTTCCTCGATGCTAATTTAAAAATAAATTGAGTAAATAAATAAATTAACAAATAAATAAATGAAATAACCAAGAGTTTTAAATACTAGACTCCTAAACCAAAACATATCACATAACTTTATACTACCAATTACATCTTGGATGTGTCTTACGATGATAGAAGAAAATAAAGATGGTATAAAAATGGAAGAAACAAACCTACTAATATCTAAAAGCAAAATCCGTAAAGTAATTTTCAACCAATTTCAAGTGCATAATATCTATCTAAACAAATCATAAATATAGTTACAACATAACAGTATCCTTAAGTCATTTTTAACCAAATACACCTATTATATAATCAAAAGATCACAAAAGTGTCATATAAGATCTTGCACACCTCTTGAAATTCGTGAACTAAAATGATAGAAAGAAATTTGTTGTAGTGTTACTTACATTAACCAAACAAATAAAGATTAGAAAATAAATGATAGAAAGAAATCATATAAGATCTTGCACACCTATTGAAACTCATGGAGTAAAATGAAACCCATAGAAACCACAAAATTCACAAAGGCTAGCATCTGAAAGGGGATGGGCAAAGTGAAAGAACAAAACCATATGAAAATTGAAAAACGTACAAAGGTCAAGAATCCATTCAATATAACATATAAATTTAAATTGGGTGGGGGTAACTCCACAGCTATACAAAAACAAGAATTTAACATTATAATCAATCAAATAGTAAATTAATTAACTGTATACTTCTATTAAAGTGTATCCCTTCATCGAAAATCACTAAAAATCAATGACATGTGCACAACTCTTGACCTCTTCTATTTGCGGAAGATCACAAGAACACAACAATGCTATCAAGTCACCTAATTTATTATAAGCAAATTAATTAAGCAAAACATCTTCAAGAAGAAAAATAACAACTACACAAATATTTATTAATAGAATCAACAAACAAAAGAATCAACACTCGTTAAAAGAGGAAAAGACAATAAGTAAAAGATGGTAAGTAATGAAATATTAAAGAAAAGAATATCGGCTACATTACAATTAATCACAAAGACACAATCCAATTATACTTTTCTATATACCATAGCTCCCATGAGAATTGAAGAACTTACCACTCTTAAATCATGGCGCATGTGTAAGGTAGAAAATACCATAACAATTGGTTTTACTTTTGGAGTCCTTTGTATTGCAACTATCTTACCATTGTGATTGTTAAAGACAAGCCCCTGTAAGAGTTTGTAAGCAATAAATTGGAAATGATATATAGAATGAGGTAATGTATGTGATTAAGTTGTTAACCAACAAAGAAAAAAAATTAAAATGGTTGTCCCCCATCCACACAAGTAACTGCATGCAAACTAGAGAAAAACCAGAAGATGAAAAACATATACTTGGCTTCCTAGTGAACTCAAAAATTCACATCTCATAGTGCATAAAATAATCGTCTCCAATTGAATTAAGAAAAATTAATAAATTGATGAGCAAAACATGTACATCTCATAGTGCATAAAATAACTCATGCCTACACGAAAGCTTATGACACACACATATATATCACTAATTATTGCTACTGATATTAGTGCAATAACTAGAGGGCATTATTTGATACTCGGCTTAAAATGGAATGATTATGTAAAAAAACATAAAGAGCTTGCAGAGATTTGGGGTTTGGGGTTTGTGGTGATCAACAACTAATATGGTAAAAGAAACACACCCCACACCCCCCTACCAATACACTTTTCTATAACTTCAAACTAGTTCAAAAACATGAGAATAAGATATTGTATTACACATACAATAGATTTGTTTACGTATCTGATACAAATAGGCAGAGTCGGTGCACATATCTAAAATAGCTTATAACAGAATAACAAACTGATAAAAGGTTAAAAATATGTATAGAAAATTAATCATTACCTGATATAATAGAAAACTTATCTAACTCACCAGAACACATCAAACTCTAAAATCTGGCAATTTAAAGCGATGATTCAGTGACAGCGACCAGCGGCCGGCGGTAATGAACACGACGAATCGAACGGCGGATGTTGCAGCGAACGGACGACTCGACAAAAACCCACACGCATGGCCACGCTGAGCACCGGCTACGGACGCCTGTGGACGGCGGCGCGGCTTCAGATCTGGCGGCTAGACTCCAGCGGCGGCGGCGGCAAGCGAGCGAGACGGCAGGAGATCGTGGCTAGAGATCAGGTGGGCTGCAGCTGGATCACGACGCGATCTGAAGCTCTAGCGGAATGAGCGGCGCTGAGTCACGGCTGAGAGAACCAGCAGTTGGCGTGGTCAGAGTGGCGCGGGACGGGCGGATTTGGAGCTTCTCGTGTGGGCGTCGGATCTGGCGGCGGAGGATTGCGCACGATTGCGAACGGGAGAGAAGAAAAAGTTGTGGATTGGAGGGAGGGGAGATTCACGGCTGCAGGCGTGGAGAAGAGGGACAGAAAACTAAATTTCTTTCTTTTTTTTTTATAATCGAGTTTGGAAGGCTCTTCTTGAGCAATGACTCTTAAGGATGTGCATGGAATTTCTCTTTGCTCTCATATTCCTGAACCGACATCTGACCCATTTTAGGACCAGCTCTTTGTCTTCTCTGCCTCTTCTTATACTAATGATGTTCCCAGGGTTTTCAAAAGAATTTCCCATTCTTCCATCAAATATTCTGCTAGCTGCCTAAACTCAACAGCCAAGAACAGAAAACTAAATTTCTTTCTTTTTTTTTTCAACCTTATTTATATATATATATATATAAAAGATTAGTTTAAATCCTAATTTGACTAGTCAACACCCAATATACATATATATATTTTCCCTTTTCTTTTAACCTCTCAATCTCCCAAAAAAAAAAATATCCATAAATCCAAATCAACAAATATAACCTTAATAATCTTATCACATTTAGTTCCATGTCCAACTCCAAAAATCAAAAATATATTTCAAATAGTTTGAGATAATTAATTAAAAATCATTCAAAAATTCGGGATGTTACATTTTCTTCCTCTGCTATTCTTCTTTAATTTCTCTAAACTTGTGACCTATGTTACTTTATAATATCCTCGAGACTTTGTGATATTTATTTATATATAATAGCCACCTCAAGGGAGAAGGTTATACTATGTTTTGGCCTGGTTATTGGATCTGGTTAGGTGTTCTTGTGTGTCTTTCTATGTGGAGGGATTTTGATACCTAACACTTTGCTCTTGGACAAAACCACTAAACATGAATTTATAAGAACAAACAACCATGTAATGAACACAAATAACAAGTGACAAACCAGAGAGAAAACTAAGTCCTACTTTGAAAATTCTGATAAGAAATCTAACAACCCATAAAATCAAAACCATATAAGGAACCCAACTTGACTTGTAAACCAGCAAAATCATTAAATTAGATGTAGCCAAAAACTTGGAGTGGGAGCAAAAACAGAAAAACCAGAACAATCCATCCACCAACTTTGACAGCATGGAAATAAGGCCACTCTTAATCTGAAACTATCAGATTTGTCACCAACTAAAGACACCACGTCAACAAACTGAGAATGATCCAAAATTCCATATTTTTAGCAAAATTCACCCACCCAAAAGAAACAAACTCAAACCCACATGGAGCTATCCTTGAAATGAAGGAAAAAGAATTTGGAAGAAGCCTTTACCAGGGGAGACAACACAAACCATACACCCAACAACAACACTTCTCAAAGCCAAAGTGCCAATTACATTTTTGGCTCTCACTCCAGATACCCCAATCACCTTAATAGACTTGGACTTCATGGGCTTTCAAAAATTGGTGTTGGGTGAAAATTTAGATTTCAAAATAAAAGGGAACCAACCTTTGGTTGCAGAATCCCACATTAGAAAATTTTGATTTGGAAGTCTCCCCTTTGTACTCTAACCTTGGGCTTTGGGTTTGGGCCCCAAGGGGTACCCATGTTTTGGAGGAAGTGAAGAGATAGACCAATGTGGGTTTGATGGACGTCCCACACGCGCGCCGCCGTCGTCCGTCTAGTCAGGCGAGTGTGCGATTATTATTATTCTCTTTAATAAAAATATTATTTTTTATTTTATTTTAAAACCAAAAAAAAAAAAAGTCTTCAGCAGATCATTCACTCCTCCCGGCGTGGCAGTATTCCTGATCTACTTACACACTTGGGCAGAGTCACGAAACGTCTTAAAGAGAACGAGCTCCACAATTCAGCCTATAATGAGTTTCTGTTTTGAAGGTTTTCTTCTTTGCTTGACTGTTTGCTATTCTTCGTCTGAGGGTCTTGCCATTTCCAACAATTTTAAGACGGGTTTACTGCCACATCACTAATGGCCCTCACTAACAACAACGACGTTATGACATCTGACCTCAACTATCCATTCTGGTTCGAAGGAGAGAATTTCAAATGGTGGAAGTAAAAGATGTTGTTCTTTCTCACCATCAAGAAAGTTTCCGAAACTTGTACCAGAGATAAGTCGATTGTCCCTTTAGAAGAACCAATTGAACAACAGATAAAAGAAGTTACTAACTGAGAGGAGAAAGACTTTCTTTGTTAGAACTTTATTTTAAATGGTTTGAATGATGATCTATATGACTACTACAATATAATGAAGACAACGAATGAGGTCTATGATGCCCTGCAAAAGAAGTACAACACCAAAGAGGCCAGGTCGAAGAAATATGTTGTTAGCCGTTATCTCAAGTTCCAGATGACGGATGAAAAATCCATGGAGGCCCAGTCCCATGAACTCCAGAAGATAGTCCACGAGATAATTACTGAAGGTATGCCTCTAAATGAACAATTCCAAGTTGCTGTTTTTATTGATAAACTACCCCCTTTGTGGAAGGATTTTAAGAACACTTTGAGGCATAAGACCAAGGAATTCTCCTTGGAGAGTCTTATCACCTAGCTAAGGATTGAGGAGGAAGCTCGAAAGCAGGACCAGAGGGAAGAGGTGAACCTAGTACCTGGGAAATCCCTTCTGCCGTGGTAAAACCTGACAAAAAATCTAAGAGGACAAAGTGGAAAAGTCAGAACCATGGCTCTAGCAACCAGAACCAATAGAAAAAATAGAAGACCCTTTCAGGAGAAACGGTACAGTTCCTCTATTTTAATTGTAATAAACCTGGGCACATGACTAGAAACTGTAGGAACAGGCGTCGTCCTGCTGGTCAGGCGAATCTGACAGAAGAACTGTTAGTCACCATGATCATGAAAGTAAATTTGATCGGTGGTTATGAAGGGTGGTGGATAGACACTGGCGCTTTGTCGCGACCTTAGTCTATTTAAAACTTGTATTGAAACTAAGAATAAGAATATTTTGTTGAGGGATCACCATTCCACGAAAGTTGCTGGAACCGGCAAGGTGGAACTGAAGTTTACCTTTGGAAAGACCCTCACGTTGAAGGACGTCCTACACACTCCAGAGATAAGAAAGAATTTGGTCTCGAGCTATCTCCTCAACAAAGTCGGGTTTACTCAAACTATAGGGGCAGACCTATATACCCTTACCAAAAATAATGTATTTGTAGGGAAAGAATATGCAACTTAGGGAATGTTCAAATTAAATTTATACCTCAATAAAATGAAATCTTCTATGTATATATTGTGTTCTATGAATTTTTGGCATGCTAGACTCTGTCATGTGAATAAGAATTTAATTAGTAACATGATTAGGTTGGAAATGATATCTAAAGTTATCCATGAA
Source organism: Benincasa hispida (assembly GCF_009727055.1). Taxonomy (NCBI): domain Eukaryota; kingdom Viridiplantae; phylum Streptophyta; class Magnoliopsida; order Cucurbitales; family Cucurbitaceae; genus Benincasa; species Benincasa hispida. The sequence goes on from NC_052349.1 coordinate 55,616,536, forward strand.
TGATTTTAATAAATGCGAGTATTGTAGTCAGGCTAAAATTACTAAAACTCCACATAAATCTATACTTAGGATTTCTGAGCCTCTAGATTTAATTCATTCTGATTTATGTGAATTTGATGGCATCTTGACTACGAACAGTAAAATATATTTCATAACTTTTATTGACGACTACTTTGATTTTACTTTTGTATATTTGCTGAAAAACAAAAGTGATGCTTTTGATACCTTCAAACTTTTTGTTTCTGAATTAGAGAATCAGTTTAATAGAAAGGTTAAAAGACTTTGTAGTGATAGAGGAATCGAGTACGACTCTGACAGTTTTAATGAGTTCTTTAACTCACATGGAATAATACATGAAAAGATCACACCTTATTCTCTTGAAATGAACGGAAAAGCCGAAAGGAAAAATAGAACTTTAGCTGAGCTAGTAGTTACTATTTTACTTAGTTCAGGAGCCGCATCATATTGGTGGAGTGAAATCATCCTTACCGTGTGTTATGTCCTAAATAGAATCCCAAAGTCTAGAAATAAAACTTCACCTTACAAAATTCTCAAGAATAAGAAACCAAACTTGTCCTACTTTAGAACATGGGGTTGTCTAGTCTTTGTGAGGATTCCAGACCCAAAAAGGAGAAAGTTGGCTAGTAGAGCTTACGAGTGCGTCTTTATAGGTTATGCCTTAAATAGTAAAGCCTATAGGTTCTATGATCTAGTGAACCAAATGATCATTGAGTCAAATGATGATGACTTCTTTGAAGATAGATTTCCTTTTAAATCAAGAAATAGTGGGAGCTCAGGATCAAGTGGTCAAACCCTAGTTAGAAATCCTAACACTAGAGAGGAAACCGACCTAGAACCTAGAAGAAGCAAAAAAAGCTAGATGTAAACCCTGTACTCCATACATAAGTGAGTAACAGGCGTGCTAAGTAAAGTTGTGAAAGGAGGTAAAGAAAGTAGGAAGATGGAGGAAAAAAATTCTAAATGTTAGAAATACCTAGTCATGGGTGAGTTTTAGATAGTATAACAAGTGAAAATTGGTTAAGTATGGAAGCCAAGTGTAAGCATGCGTTGATGGAAAAGTGTGGACGCATGAGGTTGCGTGTGTAGCAACCAAGGCTGGTAAAAGCTAAGTGTTAAAGACAAGAATAAACTATGTGTTGGTACTAAGAAAGAACGAATGAGTTGAAAGGCATGATGCATTGATAAGGCTTGCGACATCCAAGAGGCTTGCGAGGTTATTTGGGTGTTGAAGAAAGCCAAAGTGTGGCCAGGAGAAAAGCTATGCATAACAAAGCATACGACAACCTCCTCAAGTGTGCGCGAGCATGGGTGTTGGGTATTGGAGATGCACACTTTGGACGATCATGTAGCAAATGAGTGGCGCTATCACTTTCAGTTGATGATAACCCGATCTCAAGTATATCTTCGAAAACATCGTGGCTCCTCTTAGCTGATCAAACAAATCATCAATGTGTGGTAACGGATATTTATTCTTAATCGTTACCTTATTCAGCTGCCTATAGTCGATACACAATCTAAGTGTAATGTCTTTCTTCCTCACAAACAATACCGAAGCTCTCTAAGGCGATACACTAGGTTGAATGTATCCCTTGTCAATTAACTCTTGTAACTGAACCTTTAATTCTTTCAACTCAGTCGGCGCCATTCTATACAGTGCCTGCGATATGGGAGTTATTCCTAGAACTAAGTCAATAGTAAACTCCACCTCCCTGTTGAGTGGTAATCTCGATAGTTCTTCAGGAAATACATCCCGAAATTCATTTACCACTAGGACATCTTCTAGATTCAACTCTTTCCCTTGAGCAACCATCACATGAGCCAGATAGGCTTTACATCCTTTGCTCAATAGCTTCTGAGCTTTCACCGTCGATATCAAATTCCCCGCGACTAATCATTTGCTTTCTGTCAACATTGCATCTTGGCCATTTGATTTTCTGAGCACTACCTCCCTCTTGTAACAATCTATTGAAGTATGATACTTACTTAGAAAATCCATCCCCAGGATAACATCAAACTCCAATAGTTCTAAAGGAAGTAAATCAGCATAGAAGTTCTGACTATTGATCAGTATCTCACAATGATTATAGCATCTATCTACTACTATCACATCTCCCAAAGGGGTAGAGATAAATAATTCTTCAGGCATAGGTTCAACTAACCTATCTATACCAGATGTATACATATTAGATATAAATAAATGTGTGGCACCAGAATCAAATAAAACATAAGCAGACTGCCCACATAACGTAACATTACCGTTCACAATATCTGGAGACTCCGCTGCCTCCTAGTGTGTCACGGCATGCACTTGCCCCTGCTGCTGGGGTCGACCTACGACATTCTTCTGCTTGGCACCACTTGACCCTTCGCCCCGATTTCTAACACTCTTTGATTGGTTAACTGTCTGGGAGGTTGGTTGTTGTGCTGTTAGAACGTCCCTGTTCATCTGGGGACAGTCCCTCTCGAAATGCCCTGTTTGTCTGCATTGGAAACATGCACCTCTGCCACTATAGCATGCCCCAAAATGCCTCTTGCCATAACTAGGGCATGTCGGTCTCCTGTCTATGTTGGATACCGACCAGCTCATGGCATCTCAGATCGGCTAACTGCACCGGTCGAGGGTCTCGTTTTCCTTTTCTTGGATCCCTGCCATCTGGTTCCCCTGAAATGGCTTCCACTAGTCTGGGTTGCCACTGAAGATCAGAATCCCTTGTCTCTAGGCCCTACTACGGTCTCACTGCCTCTTGGCAACTGCTCAACATCTGCCAAACTCCACTCGACTCGTATTACTGTTTCTACTAACTGGTTAAAATCTAGCCAATTAGCCATAGACGTCACCAGAGTTCTGATTTCCTTCTTCAAACCTTGTTCAAATTTCTTGCATCTATCTCTTTCCTCAGCAATAATCGGTAGGGCATACTGTGATAACTCTGTAAATTTCTGCTCATATTCTGCCACCGACATCGTTCCCTATGTTAATCTGAGGAACTCATCCCTTTTTGCATCCCGAAACAAGCTGGGGTAATACTTATCCTCAAAGGCCTTCCTAAACTCGGGCCATAACATCACATCTGTACTGGCTCGTCTTGCGGATATCACTTTCCACCATTTCTCTGTTCCTTTCTGTAGTAGAAAGATGGCTAATCCTACTTTCCTGTCCTCTGGACAACTCATAATGAAACATTTTTCAACTACATCCAACCACAACTCAGCTTCAGCTGGATCTGTTGTACCTTCAAATGTCACAGCCCTTAGGGATTTAAACCTCCCAATACCATATTTCTTTTCTGGGTCGGCTCGTGCAGAGCCCACACTGGCTGCTAACCTCTGCATTATCATGTCAAACACTACATCTTCTAGTTGCGAATCTGCCCTTGCTTGGGGAGTACTAGACTCTCCCTCGGACATCGTTTCCTGACCCACTAGATCATTCACCTTCTTTTTGCCACCCGATAGGTTCTCCCCAACCTCCAGGCCCCTATTGGTAGGGTCAGTGTTCCTGCTACCTGTCTGTTTACCCGGTCTGCCACGTTGCCTTGGCATTTCACCTAATACAATGTACACATGTTAGGGACTCACACTTCGGGACTTAGACTTATGCATAAACTTCCCTCTCATTCCCAAAACTTTATGCTCTGATACCAACTTGTCAAACCCCCTCCCAAATTACCCTTTTATTCTGGAAAAGGATATGACCGTGGTAGTTACTAACCCTACCGCCATAACCTAATCTAAATACCAACCTATTCAACTCATTAGTAATATACGCAAACAGCTAACCTCCCTTAAGGTTCTACAAAGATTACATAAATACATGCATACAGCCAAGACATTACTTTTATAGAAAAATATTCTCAGGTGGCCCAAACATTCCTACAGAAGCCCTAGTCCCTCACAAAATATGTGTACATGAATAGATCATCAACCTAAGTCTTTTAATAAGCCGAGTCTTTCGGTGGCAAGCACCAGCAGGATCAACCTTGAGAAAACTAACCGCTACCTGAGAAGGGAAAACACAGAAATTCTGTGAGCTAGAAGCTTAGTGAGTGACTATAGAATCGTAAAGCAACAAGCGTAGCATCACTATAAACATGTAAATATACCAATGAGTAAACTCAAGCAATTGTCTCTAAATGTAGTTGTTCCATTGCCACTCATTTACACAAGAACTCACCCTCTCATAGCCTTCCTCTAAGAAGCATATATCAAAATCAGAAACATAGCTTTTGTAATGGTTACATGACATACCTTGGCCTGTGTTAGACACATACAAATCGGGAAACATACATTAAGTTATTCTCCAACCATTTGTTGCTTGAGGAAGTATAAATACATCATTAATGTCACTGTGCTTTACTTGATTATATATGCATGAGTATTGGAAACCTTAAGTTTACTTAGTCACTCACAGTTCGTCAGGCTTTTATTGGTTTATACGCTTCCCCTAGCTCTTCTTGGCCTGAAAAGATATAATTCCCTATTAAACTACTTAGAATTCCTAGTAAAATACCTCAAATAATTCATTTATTAAAGGAACTTTCATCAATACAGACAGCTTTACTGGCGAGATCCCCTTGAGTGATGCTAGCAAGATCCCCCTAGCGAGATCCTCTAGAACGATGCCAGCGAGATCAAGCTTTTCCTATCAAATCTTAGCGATACTCATCTCAATTCCTAGCAAGATTTCCCCCTAAAGCGAGATCCTCCTTACAAAATCAGCGAGATTTCCTTTATAAGCGAGATCCTCATGCCCAACTCTCACTATAATTCTCCACGATGAACTGCTTGCTTGTTCTTCACAAGCAGCTGTCTGTTTATGCACCAATTCCCTGTTATAACTTCAAAAATTCATAACTCAAAATCCATAGCTCTTTTCAAGAAACTTCCTTCTACAAACTTGTTTAGATTTGAGCTACTTTTTTACTTTAAAATTTCAGCCCAAAATTCTTTATAGTTTGGCTTAGAACTTCCAAATTTCACCTCGAGCCTTGATTAATCTGTGGTTCTGCCTCTTCTGTAAATTCTCCACTTTTGTTCTTCTCCTCTTGCAATCTTTCTCCAGAAGGACAACCTTCAAAACTAGATTCTCCCAGCTTTCAAATGGCACCGAATTCGCTAAATTTATTCTTGCCAATTGCCGGAACCATATTTTGAAGTTTCACTTCCCCTTTTAATCTTTCTGCCGCTTCTTGAGTTCAAAGAGTAGATTTCCACGTCACCCCACACTTAGTGCCTCCAGCCAGACTAATGATTGAGTTTCTTCATTTAATATATTTTCCTTCTCTTCCTTCATAATCCCTATAAACAACATGAATTTCTACTTAATAAATATGTAATATAACATCCCTTTGGTCAAACATGCTTATCTAGGGAACCTAATTTCGGGGTTTACAGGCAACTAACAGAAAAATATTGTTTGACATTTTTTGTTGAAAAATAAACAAGTTGATCTACATTAGATTTTAGCATAACTCTAAAATATTCAATCAGTTTTAGCAAAATCTAAATGAACCCTAATACCATCTAGAATTGCAGCTCACAGGGCACCTCAAGGCCAAGCATGAGTCTCATGGTGTGAACATTAAGAGAGAAACGTGAGTGGAAAAATTGACGTTTCATATATATCTTTTTCCTCCCACTGAGTATTTTAATAACCTAGGGTTTGATTTACTAGGAAAAAATCGGCTAATTGTTTTTACTAAGTGATTGATTAAGCTTGCCAAAAAGTAACACTTACTTTGGAAAGTTAAACGATTTTGATTAATTTTCATTTAAACACTTTAACAAACCTTAATCAACAATTTCATGCTTCTAGCAAATCTATTTAATTCATCTTTCTAGGTCAGTTCCCAAGTAGGTGTGTTTCGTTTCTGTCAATTTAAATACCCCAACCTAGACAGAAGTAGCCTTAGACAAAAGGTCCCTTATAGATACGCTTGCTACAAATTTAATCTTTTATTAAAACCAATTTAGTCCTATTAAATTGATTAAAAAGATTAAACTAACTTCTAATCTCATTACAAATTTGTGATCTTAGGTCTATGTCAATCATATTTTAAAACTATTTTAAAAAATGATTTTACCTAAGTTTGCATGCAATTCTAAGTTATTGATTTTAATTTATAATTTCATTTAGTTATAACTATTATAAAATAAATGAAACAAATTAAAAGCAAACATACATTGCATCGTATGACATACTTTTAAAAATTATAACGTTTATAAGATTATCTAAAGTAATGTCATGCGTCATGCAAATCTCATATCATTACTAGCATACATAACAATTATAGATAAAAGTAATGAAATAAATAACATACATCGCATGCATACATTCAAACTATATATTATAACTATTATAATATCAATGATGCATGGCTATGTTATTTATGCATGCTAGCATATAGTATAACACTTATATTATATGATGCATGAGCATACTATAAAATTAAATCATGCAAACATATATTATAACATTTATAATATAAATGATGCATGAATAATGCATAACCTTGGGATTTTACTATATGACATACTTTATGACATATAAAACATAATTAAATCATACATCAAGTGCATAATTTAAACAGCAATTATGGATCGAGATTGGACTCCTAAAACCATTAATTAAATTAATATAACGTTTATATTAATTTAATTAATAAAAACTTACCTATTACATTAATAAATAGGTCAACCGATTCGAAAGAAGTGAACCAATCTTGAAACAAATCGAACTAGACCATCCAGAAACTGAACCGCCCTTGAACCGCTCGAACCAAATGAAATGGACTCGAACCAGCTCCAAATCGAACCAAACCGTGCACGAATTGGTACTAAAACATGCTTCTTCTCCGTCTCGGAGCGTTGCGAAACTGTGCCCTAGTGTCGTGGCACTATGAAGAAATACTCTGTTTGTCGCTTCGTAGCGTCATGATGCTAGTGTTGGGATTTATGTCCTAAAACTCGTGGTTTGTAAACAATAAACTTATTCTGTAAATCAATAAAGTTTTTATTGAAGTTTTGATTCAACAAAGTTGTTATTGAATATATGAATTGCTTATTTCTTTTAGAAATAAATCCAATAAACTAAAAGATCTATGACTATTACACGAGTACTTAAACTTTATGTGGAGGTATAAGAGTCGATCAGGTTCGGGTAAATAGTCAAAATGATCTATAGTACACGAATAAGGTTAGGTACCTTATTCTAGTAACACTATTGGATGCGGCTCACTGTGTAGTTGTTACAATGAGTTGTAAAGTGCTACAAACGAAGTGATCTTGATTCATTCATGTGGTGACATGAAGAGTAGGGGTGATCTATGCAATGAAATTGCATAAGATCGGACGAGAAAATAAGTCACTCTTACTTTATAACGTTGTTTACTGTTTAAGATTGACTATTTCATAGTGATGACCTAGGTAAATTGACTTTAATCCTGAGTTAGCTATGAACTTCTATTTATTTGGGATCATCCTTAGATTTGCATAGGTGAGGGTTGGCTCAACAACACCGACTCAATAAGCCTCTCAGTTCAGGGGTAAGATCGGGTAGATAGCTGGAGACATAGGGAGCATGATGGAGTTCAGTCCTACCCGCTTTCAGGGATAGTAGAGAGGTTGTTCCCTTAAGTGTTGAACTCCGGATCTTGAACAAGGGGCCCCACCCTCTCATTAGCCCGAGAGGGATACGGTTTGTTAATTAGATCACAAATAAATTGTTCATTAAAGGATTAGTGAAACTTAAGGAACGAGAGGTAATTTCGTGGGTAAAACAACTATTGACCCAACAGTTATTACGAACAACCTGTGAAAGGTTAACTTACTAATCATGGTTATATCGGGTGGACACAATATATCTACAATGAGGGGAGTGCAACTACTGGGCTTTAGTGGAGAGACCCGATAAGTTAATGAATGGGGGTTAATTCGGTGTAAAGAGTTTAGCCAATTAATCTCGGATTGTTGGAGCCCATGATCTATAGGTCCATTAGGTCCCCCTACTAGCTCATAAACGGAATTAACCTTAGAATAGCATGGTAAGTTAATTTGAATCGTTCAAATTTGATATAATGAAATTAGTAATTATATGTGATATAATTACACGTTTGATTATGGAATTATACAAAATTGGAGAATCGATTAATTTTTAAATATGATTTAAATATTAAGTTCATGAATGAGGATTCATGGTGGTGGAATTGGTGAAATTAATTTTATAATTGATATTAAATTAATAGAATTAATGAACATTTTAAATTAATTATTTATTATTAATTTTATTAGAAAACTTAATGATTGAATTAATTTTTTGAAAATTAACAAATTTTTTGAGTTTTAATTAAAAAAATAAAATTGATTTTTTTTTATTTGAAAATTAGTTTCAAAATGGAAATAAAATAAATAAATTTTTTTAAAAAAGGAAAAATCTCAAATGTGATATTGAATCCATTATTTTCAAGCAACCATCTTACTCACACTTCAACTTAAAATTCCACCCAAAAATCTAAGTAGATGCTGGCCAATTTTTGAGGCAATGTGATTGCATGGTAAAGCTTAATAAAAACACACTGAACCTCAGCTGAAATGGGTATGCAATCTCTGATTTTGTTGAGAAATCTGGAGGTTGAAGAAGGTTCTTCAACAATGTTAAACCAGTGACCTTATCCTCTTATTTCCCTTAAATCCAACTTATTTTGAGTCCCAAAACTCAATGTAAGGCTTCTAGAGGATAGCAGGGAAGCTCTAATGGTGGTCCACAGCAAGAACTCGGAGGATTGTAGCTGAATTTTGTTAAAGAAGAAGATTTTCAAAGGTATGTTTGAAACCCTTTTGTCCTTTGATGAACATGCTATCTTTAGAGCTAAAATTGATGAATTATACAGCTTAATGATTATGTTTTCTTTCACTGCATGCTTTTAGAAACTAACAATTGGTATCAGAGGATGATTTAAACACTCAATTCGTGTTAATTTTAGCTTGGTGGGTGTTTTTCATAAGTTGTATGAAAATGGTGAACTGATATGGGTTTTCTGAGTTTTGACATCTTTTTCTCTTCAATTATGTTGTAATTCTCATAATTGGCTCTTAACTGCTGGGTCTTAATGTGTGTTTAAGCATCTGTAATTCGTTTGAAGTCACTAGAGTTGAAATTAGGATGTAATTGAAGAAAGAAGTGAAGAAGGTCAGCAACAGAATTCAACAGCAGTAGCCACTGTCAGGCAGCATTTCAACGCTACCCTTAAAATGTTGCAACGCTGCTCATCTAAACCGGTGGCATCGCAAGCTGGGCTGAGAGCATTGCAACACTGCTCATCCTAGCCCAAAACACACGTGCGAATCTGAACTGACGGTCCAAGTGAATCGGTCTAGTCAGTTCAGGTCTGGGAGATCCAGTTCGACCAATTGGGGTCTGATTCAGCCACTTTTGAAGCTTTAGAGGTTTGTTTCAAGCAGCTAGGGTCTGGTTCGGGTGGTTTATGCAGTCCAGAAAGGTTTTAGAGCCTCTTTTGCTGATTTATGTAATAATTTATGTCACACCCCCTCTCGAGCCTACCTCTAGAACCCAAAGGAGGCATGAGGACGACATATACCACACTTTTGTGATACCTACAACCCATCTAAACCTTTTGCACTCATTAACTTTTAAGCCAAGGATATAAACAACAAATGTTTGGCTAAACTCATTTTATTAGAAATAGTATAATGTTTATACAATTCCCAAACTTAACTACAAAGTTTACATCAACAACTTTAAACTGAAATATGGCTGTGGTGTGGCAGACCTTGACCTTAGCAGCACCTTGGAACTCCTCATCTTTCGCTACCTGGAAAGGAAAACATGAAAGAAAAGAACGAGCTTCAAGAAGCTCAGTGAGTGGTAAACAACTTATAAAGTCTCTTTCAGCTCATATTAATACAAGAATATCACAATTATGAGGTTAACATCCAAACCACAGTCTCGAATGAGTCTGTTTTCAACCCTACCTACACACAGGGTAGATAGTTAAACTAATATTAATATTAAACACATACTCTCCTATGTTCCCTATATGCACATAGATCCTCATTTATGGGCTCAGAAGCTAGGCCCGTCGGTCCTCTAACCATCTCATACGAGATTCCTCTCATAGGCTCAGGAACAAGGCCTTATAGCCCCCTGACCATCTCGACCACATACTCTCATGCTCATTCTGGCTACTCATTCATAACATAAACATATACATGAAATATATGCTTAAGACCTTAAAAGAAATACTACTCACCTTGATTGGCAGGAACCTTTCTCTTTCCAAGTTCCTTCGTCTCCTTTGGCTTCCTTTTGAACCCTAAATTCCAGATTCATTTTGAAGCTCAGATTACTTATCATTATAGGACTAATTTTGAGAACTTCCTTCTACAAAAATGTTCTAAATTGTCTTTGGAGGCTTACCTTAAAATCTCAGCTCAGAACTCCTCGTGGTTTGGCTGGAATCTTCAAAACATCAAGATTGGCTCAAGCTTACCCGAGAGCTCGACCCTTCTATATTTTCCTCACTTTCCAGCCCTATTCCTTTGAGCTTCTTCCCTAGCATCCCTGCCTTGAAAACTAGACACTTAGAGCTTTCAAGTGGCTTTGGAATCACTCAAAATGCACGAGTAGTTTGGGAGAACTCCTCGTTCCAAGTTGATGCTACTTCATGACCTCACTGTCCGATAGAATCTCCATCTCTCGGAACCATTTGATCGACACATGGTCTTGCTATCAACACATTCTCTTCATGATCAACGTAAAGCTTCTTCTGAGTCTGCCCTCAAATACTCTTCCTAATGTCCTTTGAAGAGAATTTGTGTTATAAATTGAAGAGTTGTGGTGGTATTTATAGGCCTTAGGCAACCGATCCTCATCATCTCTTAAGGCCCCAATGCATGACCCCTCTTACTAAGGGACTTTTGGAGTGTCTTCATCTTGCTTTGCCACCATCTACTTCCATGCCACTTTCTACTTGCATGAAGCTGCGTTGTCCTCCTCATGCATAAGTCTCCTTTGCATGAAATCCTATTTGTCCACCTCCTTCTAACTTAAGCTCAACCTCTTCTCAGTTTAGCAACTTGTCCAAATGAATCTATCAGCTCATAGCTCTTCTTATCATCGCATCCTTCCAATTACATGGTTGCATGCTTACTTGATCGCATGCCTTGATCATCACATCACCCTTCTTTGTGCCACATTAACCTCAAGTCATCACAAGTACTTGCTTGTCCGCATACTCCTTTCCCCGTATGGCTTACCCTTGGCACATGCATTCAACTAGGACTATAACCATCGCATGCTGCTAGCCTTGTCATATGCGTCTATATGCCCTCAGATGTCCTTGGTGCATAATTCAGCCTTAGCGCATAGCACACCACCATTGCATACCAACCCTTGGGTCAAGCTAGGTCTCAACTCAACACCTTATGGTTTGTCTTATCGCATGATCTCACCCGCATGCCTACTACCAATGTGCCTTTGCATCAACGTCCAAGGCTTGCCTTGCCATCTGATTCTTGATAACGGGCAGAAATGCATGTTATTACAGTGGTAAGTTATTAAACAATGAAGGTTTGCGTTGGTAAAAATATGTTAGATTGCGTCCAAAAAGCATTAAGTTCATAACATTGCGGTCGCATGCGTCCATCGCATAAAAACAGTTAACTTTTGTATTCTTATGCAGAATATGCATTGACGCAAGGCGAAAAGTGCGATCACAAGAAATCAACGGACGAGCGTAGCGTTACTGCAAGGCTTTGTGGTGATTTATGCTTGCAAACATCTGCTCAAGAGGGATTGCCACATAGAGCTAGCGCAACTTGGTGGGCACATCTGAGTGAAAAGCATAATTAATCATGATGGGACAAAAGGCTGATGATGATTGAATCCGAATTAAGTTGACAAGTCGCTAACGATAACAAGTACACTCAACTTTTAGGTGACAAATATTCAATGCATCAGTTAGAGAATTAAAGCCATCCCATCTGTGCAATCATAAGAGAGAAGCCGCCTTTCACCCTGGAGCTCTATAAATATCGAAGGCAACCTTCAATTCAGGAGTTCGGCGTTCAGCAAGTTGGAACACTTAGAGAATTTTCCCTTAGAATAGCCTTGTTCTTAGTTTTTCTTTTATTTTAAGGCGGAGTGAGAGAAGGGAAGAGACGCCGGAAGATCTCTCAGGGCAACTCAAGAAAGAACCCGAAGGCATGGAAAAGCAGAGAGCGGGCCGACTCTCGTGAGAGCGAGACTATCTTTTGAATAGAGTAGAAAAGACAGTGTAAAAGCCTTGGGAAGCAATAGATTGCTACCAGGTTCTTTATTTCTATCTTGCATTGTTATTTTGTATTTTAACTCTATATCTATACAATGGAATTTCTTTATCTACATCTGTTCACTCTCTTGAAAGCATGCATGAGTTGCTAAACTATCGAATGGGTTTGAGAAGAAACTTAAACTAATATGACCTAAGATCTTCATCGCATGCGATTATCTTGTTTTATGTTGTGCCCAACACTTCTTTAGAGCTACTCGAGAGAGAGTCTAAAGAAAGAACCTAAGACTTGAGAGAGCTAGGTTAGAATCTAGACTCGAGAGAGTAAGATTAGATCTGCATAAGTAAGAGATCGGGACTTAGAGATAAGCTCTGTTTGCTAACCTGCATCGCATGCACCCTAGAGATAGGTATGATATTATATGGTCGCCTTATTTGTGTGTGTATCATTTTGTCATCGCATAAATGAGAATAGAGGCTTATGTGTAGGTTCTATAGACTTATTACATATATCGCATGCATTTTAGTACTAAAAGCCGTAGCATCTGCGTCGAGAGATGGTTTTCTATTGTATGTGTGTTACATGATCGCATAACATGAACGCATCCTAGGAAGTGTTCGCCGAACCCCTTCTCAACCCGTTCACCGTATACTCATCACATCTTCCGTATTATCAACTCTTTTCGAAACTCTGCCACATTCGTTTATTTCATTACTGCAAACAACAACACCAAACAACTATTTAAGTTATCAGTTACCACAAAGACTTCCTAAAAATTACCACTGCATATCATTTTCCCAAGTCCTTGAGTTCGACCCTGGACTTACCAGGAAACTCAGTGGGGTTTATACTTGGATTTCACTGAGAAAACTTGTTGCTCAACGCAATTCCATCACCGCATTTCATTCCATAATTTCACATCATAAAATAACGCATCAATAACTGGTAGAAATACAAGTTATTATAGCTCAAATAAGTAAAACAATGAGAGAATGCGATGGAAAAATAAGCAATATCATGTCCGAAAGTGCTAAATGAAAGGTATTACGATCACAAGCGCTCATCGCATAAAAGCAGTTAATTTACCTATTTTGTGCAGGAAGAATGCGATGGCGCATATGAAATTGCGATTCAAAGGAACAAGGCGTTAGTGCGGTTGAAGATTGCGATCGCAAGACATGTGATCATGAGAAGCTTCTTAAAAATGTGGCCGTATAAAGACTGCGCATCAAGATGATAGCATAATAAATCATGATGGGACGAAAAGCTAATAACAATCGAATCTGAATTTAGTTGACAAGCCGTTAAAAGCCACATTGTAGCAAGTACACTCAACTTTCGATGACTATTAATCGGCGCATCAGAGCAGGGGGATTAATGCCGCCCATCATTGCAATCATTAGCAAGAAAGGCTGCTTCACCTTGAAATCTATAAATACCGAAGGCCACAAGTGTAAAAGGGAGCTTAGCAAGTTAGAGAGTTAGAGAGTTAGTTAGTCTGTTCACATACATACTCATACATATACTTAGAAAATGAAGAAGAGCAAGGAGACGATGAAGCCGAGAGATCATTCCCGATCAGATCGAAAGACTGTCGAAAAGCAACACAAAGAAGAGAGGGCCAACACTTGCGAGAGCAAGAATACACATCTAGAACAGAGTTAGAGTGAAAAAGAGCAGTGTAAAAGGCCACGGGAAGCAAGACATTGCTTACCGGGCTTCTTATCTCTCAAACCGTTTTGTTATTTTGTATTCAGAACTTTATTTACAGAAAATGGAAATCACATTTCAATCTATGTTCAATCTCTCCATATCTCACATGAGTAGCTAAATTTCTAAATGGGTTGAGAAGTACTTAGCAAGCATGACTTAAGATTTATATTTTATGCGATCATCTTGTCTTATGTATGCATCATTCACCATTTGGACATACTTGAGAGAGTAGTCTAAAGATAGAATCTAGGCTTGAAAGAGTCAGATTAGAATCTAGGCTTGAGAGAGTCGGATTAGAATCGCATAAGCAAGAAATAGAAACCTAGACATAAATTCTATTGCTATTTATACATCGCATGCGCCCTAGAAATAGGAATGATTGTATGCGGTCACCTTGTTTTATGTATGCATCATTCATCATCACATAGACAAGAGTAGAGGCTTAGAAATAAGTCCTATCGATTGTTTCGTATACACATCGCATGTGTCCTAGAAATAGGAATAATGGCATTCTACATTGAGAAATGTAGTACTAATATTTATGTGTAGCATGATCGCATAACTTGTGCACAATCTTAAGAAGTGTTAGCTAAACCCCTTCTCAACCCCTTCATCGCATACTCATTGTAACTCTACGCTTTCATCAACGTTGCGTTCAACTCCATCGCATAGGAAAAATCTCAATCAAAATACTATCCAGTTCATTTGTTTTTACTACCGCAATAGAATCAAAGAGTCTATCGCATATTTACTTAGTAGTCCTTGTGTTCGACCTTGGACTTACCAGGAAACCTAGGAAGATTTATACTTGGGCCTTGTTAGGAAAACTTGCATGTTCACCGCATAACATACATCACCGCAACTCACACCATAACGCATCATAATTTTCCCCCATCAAGTTTTTGGTGCCGTTGCTAGGGACTACGGTATATATTGCGCTAACAGCAAATCTCTTTTTCTTTGCAGTTTTTGACCTCTATGCATTGCCATTCCTTCGTTAAGGGAAGAAGCAAGCATCGCATGAGCGAAGGACACGCTCCTAAGCCTAATTACAACCCAGAGATCGAAAGAACATTTTAAAGAAGATAGAGAAATAGACACCAACAACAAGAAAGAACTCCCAGATTGGCAGAACAATTGGAAGAAAGAGCCGCGAATGCAAACAACATAATGGCAAATCCTATCTTGCTAGCGAATGATCGTAATAGACTCATCCGGGACTATGCGTTACCAACTTATATGATTTCTCCCCAGGAATCATGAGGCCAACTTTGGATGAATCGAGGTTCGAGATGAAACCAGTAATGTTACAAATGATCCAGACAGCCGAACAGTTTGGTGAACGGTGTGGCAAAGATCCGCATGCCCATCTTCGGAGCTTCATTGAAATTTGTAACACTTTTGTGTTCTCTAATATCTCCGCTGAAGAAGTTCAACTCACGTTATTTCCATTTTCGTTATGTGATAAAGCAAGAAAATGGGCATACTCCCTCGAACCAGGAGAGATAACTTCATGGGAACATGTTGTCGAAGAGTTTATGAAGAAATATTTCCCTCCTACCGAGAATGCTAGACGGAGGAAGTTAATCACAAATTTTGAACAAGAAGAAAACAAATCACTCAGTGATACGTGGGCGAGGTTCAAGAGATTAGTGCGAGATTGCACGTACAACGGATTACCAAACTGCCTACAAATGGAAATCTTCTATCATGGATTAAATCCTGCATCGCAGACAGCTGCCAATGCAATAGCAGCAGGCGGTCTACTAGATAAGACTTATGATGAGGCAAAGAACATTCTTGGTCGCATATCGAAAAACCATGAAGATTGGCAGGAAAGCGATCAAGAGTAAAACCCAGAGAAGGTAACGCAAATAATGGTGCCATCGCATCTTTGCAAAATCAGATGAATGTGATGATAAATTTGTTACAGGCCATCACAATCAACAATCTTGGAACACAAAGAGGACAAGTCAATGCAATAGAACAGATGAGCACAAGTTGTGCTACATATGGAGAATCGCATTCGATTGAAGAGTGTCCATGGAACCCGCAGTCAATCTACTTTGTCAAGAACAACCCTTTCTCAAATACATACAACCTCAGGTGGAGAAACCACCCTAATTTTGCTTGGAAAAATAACCAACAACAAGGATATCAACCTATGACGCAAAAAGAAGGACCACCAGGATTTTTCCAATGAACTAACGGTCAACAGCAACAACAAGCCAACAACTTTCAAGCGCCACCATCTTCCTTTCTGGAGAACCTGTTAAAACAGTACATTGAAAAGAATGAGACGGTCTTCCAGAACCAGGCGACTTCCATCCGCAATCTAGAATCCAAATAGTACAGATTGCGGAAGAGTTGAAAAATAGACCGTAGGGGATGCTGCTGAGCTCAACTGAGCTCCCACGTAACCCGGGGAACACAGGGAAAGAACACTGCCAAGCAGTTACTTGCAAAGTGGAAAGACGACAGCGGAAGTTAGGAAAGAGCCCAGTAGGACCGATTCGAATGCAATAGAATCAAAGAAACCGTTGGCGCAAGATGAATCAGAAGAGTCCGAGATGATGGAACCTGAAGTTGCGACCAGCTCTAAGCCTACCAAGGAACAGTGAAAGTGTAGCTACCGCCATTCCCACAAAGATTGAAAAAGAAGCAAAACAATGAAGGTCAGTATGATCGCTTCATGAAAATATTAAAACAACTACACATCAATATTCCATTTATAGAAGTGATAGAGTAGATGCCAAAATATGCCAAGTTTTTGAAGGATATAGTGTCGAAGAAAAGAAGCACAGGAAAATTCGCTACGGTGGCATTAACACAAAAATCAAACACGATAATCCCACCGAAGATGCGCGACCTAGGCAGCTTTACGATACCCTACTCAATTGGAGAGATCTACATTCGTCAAGTATTATGCGATCTTAGGGAAAGTATAAATTTAATGCCTCTTTCAATCTTCAAACAATTGAATGTGGGACAACTGACGCCCACAACGGTCTCTCCAGCTTGCAGATAGGTCTCTAGTTCATCCTGAAGGAAAGTTGAAGGATGTCATGGTCACAATCAATAAATTTATTCTACTAGCAGACTTCATCATTCTAGATTATAAGGCGGACAAAGATGTGCCAATCATATTGAGACGACCATTTTTATCTACTAGTCGTGCTCAAATAGATGTGCACAAAGAAGAGATCATGATGGGCATCAATGGAAAAAAGCTCAGGTTTAACATCATCAAGGTGATGAAATTTCCAAAAGATGAAGGCCTATCAGATTCTGACAATGAACACAATTGCGATGAAGAATTGGAGTCCGAAGAAGAAGATGAAGGAGAGGATGCGACAACATCCGTAGAAACCTGCCATGTAATAACGGAGACAGTGAACAAAGACGAAAATTTGAATTTAAATGAAGAGAGAAAAACATAGAAACCTTCCTTAGAGCAACCACCTACCTTGGAGCTAAAAACTCTGCCAAGCCATTTGAAGTATGTTTTCCTTGGCCAAAATGAAACCCTGCTAGTAATAATATCCTCTGCATTACGGGAAGAGAAAGAAAATGCGCTGCTCAGTATTCTAAAGAAGTATATTAAAGTAATCGGATGGATGCCTGCGATATCAGAGGAATTAGCCTGACATACTACATGCACAGAATTTGGCTCGAAGAAAACCAGAAAGGCTCTATCGAACCTCAACGCAGACTGAAACCTACGATGAAGGGGGTTGTAAAAAAGGAGATCATTAAATGGTTAGACGCAAGCATCATATACCCTATCGCCGATAGCATGTGGGTTAGCCCCATGCAATGCGTTCCCAAGAAGCGTGGAATGACAGTAGTCCCGAACACAAACAACGAGTTAATGTTGGGTTTAATGTCCTATAAACTCGTAGTTTGTAAATCATTAAACATATTCTATTTCCAATAAAGACATTATTGAGGTTATTCAGTAAAAGATGTTATTGAATAAGTAAGTTGTGAATATCTAACCTAAATCCAATAAATTAAGATCCTTGGCTATAACATGAATACTCGAACTATATGTAGAGATATATCATAGGATCAAGTTCAAGTATATAGCCAAAACTATCTATAGTAAAGGATAGGGTTGGGTAACTTATCCTGGGGACACTATGGACGTGACCCACTTTGTATTAAGTACAAACGATGAGATCCTAAATCGTTCGTGTAAAGACATGTAAGTGAAAGTGTCCTATGCAATGAATTTGCATAAGACAGGACCGCAAAATTAGTCACTTGCTCTTTATAACGCCATTTACTGAAAAAACTGACTATTTCACAAGATGACCTAGGTAACTCGATTTTAATCTCGAGCTAACAATGAACTCCTGTTTATACGAGATTATCCTTTGATCTACATGGGTGAGAGTGGCCAGACATCACCGACTAAACAAGCCTACCATTTTAAGGATAAGATTAGATAGATAGCTGAGGACATAGTCTCGTAAGACGAAATTCACTCCTACCCATTTCAGGGATAGTAGAGAGGTTGTTCTCTTAAGTACTAACTCTAGGACTGGAACAAGGGGCCCCACCCTTTACTTGGCCTGAGAGGGACTTAGGTTTGATGGTTGGACCACAAACCGATTGTTCATTAGAGGATTAGTAGAACTTAAGGAACAAGAAGTACTATAGGGGTAAAATAGACATTTGACTTGGCTATAGCTACGAAAAACCTGTAAAGGATCGACTTACTGAACATGGCTATATCAAGTGGACGAAAATATATCTACAGTGAGGGGAGTGCAGCTACTGGGCTATAGTGGAGTGTCCCGGTAGTTACGAATGTTGGTTAGCTTGGTTAATGAGATTAGTAGGTTAACCTTGAATCGTTGGAGCCCATAATTTGTAGGTCCATTAGGTCCCCCTACTAGCTCATATCGGAATAAAGCCTAGAACAATTAGATAGGAAACTTTGAATCGTTCAAAATCGAGAAAGGGTATTATCGTCAATTGTGTTTGACACAATAATTTAATTATGAATTAAATTATTAAATGAGAGATAAAGTATTTATAAATGTTTTAAATACTATATACATGAATAAGGATTCATATATAATGGATTGCACAAGGTTAGAATGATTAATTGGATTAATCATATGAAATTAATTTGAAACTTTTCCAATTAGTTTCATATGAATAATCCAATTAATCATTCTAACCTTATGTAATCCATTATATAAGGCTGATGCATACATTAAACTACATGGCATACAGTATATGTCGGGTGTGGTACACAGCATGCCATACATTAAACTACCAACTGCTGATGCATAGGGAATGCGTCTCATTTCCTCAACTTCTTGAGGTGTCTTAGGACTTTATTCCTTTGACAGGTGAACCCCGTGCCTAAAAGGTAATAACCCTTTTTTGGAGTTCTGCATCGAATATCGTACCAACATTTTGTCGATATATGATGCTTGAGACAGTGCTAGCGTTTTGTTCTTTCTATTTCTAATGATTTGAATGCCCAGAAAAAATTGAGCCTCACCCAAATCTTTCATTTGGAATTGAGTCGCTAGCCATTGTTTTACGTTAGACAGGAATCCTACATTATTCCCAATAAGTAGGATACCATCTACATACAGAACCAGAAAAGCTACAGTAGATTTGACGATTTTCTTGTAAACACAAGGTTCGTCAATATTCTGCTCAAAGCCATACGTTTTGATCGCAGTGTCAAAATGTATATTCCAGGATCTTGATGCTTGTTTTAACCCATAAATGGATCGTTTAAGTTTGCAAACTTTTTGCTCATCACCCTGGACTATGAATCCCTTTGGTTGAGCCATATAGATAGTCTCTTCAAGATTGCCGTTATGAACGTTGCCGTCTTGACATCCATTTGCCATATTTCATAATCATAAAATGTGGCAATAGATAAGAGTATTCTAATCGACTTAAACATAGTAATAAGGGAAAAGGTTTCTTCAAAATCCACTTTTTCCCGCTAGGTAAAACCCTTTGCCACAAGTCGAGCCTTAAAGGTTTGGACCTTACCGGCTTGGTCTCGTTTTCTTTTGTATATCCATTTGCAATCAATAGGTTTTACCCTATCCGGATGCTCTACAAGTTCCCAGACCGAATTGAAGTACATTGACTCCATGTCGAGATCCATGGCTTTAATCCACTAGTCTTTATCTACATCATTCATTGCCTGATTAAAGGTCAATGGATCCTCTATACTGTCATCAGGTATGATGACTTGTGTTTCTGTTAAACCCAAGTAACGGTCAGGCTGATGAACAACCCTCCCACTACGTCGAGGCATTCTTAACTCTTGAGAAGGATGTCACTGACCAGATGTACTAGTTTTATCTGCTGCTTTAGTAGATGAACTAGCTTTATTTGTAGCGTCTTTGGAAATTTCATTCAATACTAGTCTACTGCGAGGTTGATGACTTCTTATGTGGTCTTCCTCTAAGAATGTGGTATTTGTCGATACAAATACCTTATTCTCTTGAGGATCGTAAAATAGACCACCTTTTGTTTCTTTTGGATAACCTACAATAGGCATAGTTTTGAACGACGTTCCAATTTTTTAGGATTTTACACCAACACGTGTGCCGGGCATCCCTAAATCCTAAAGTGATGTAAACTGCCTTTACGCCCTTTCCATAGCTTATAAGGTGTTTCTGAAACACTTTTAGAAGGAACGTTATTCAAAATATAGACAGCAGTCTCTAGTGCATGTCCCCAAAAGGTATCAGGTAACTCAGCAAAACTCATCATTGAGCGAACCATGTCCAATAAGGTTCTGTTTCTTCTTTCAGATACACCGTTCTACTAAGGCATATTTGGTGCAGAGAGTTGTGACTTGATTCTATGTTCTGTCATATAGTCTTGGAATCTTAAGTCCATGTACTCCCCACCTCGATCTGATCGTAGTGTGTTAATTGTTTTACCTAACTGGTTCTCAACTTCAGCCTTATATTCTTTGAACTTTTCAAAAGAATCAGACTTGTGATGCATTAGGTAAATATGACCATACCTTGAATAATCATTAATAAAACTGATGATATATTCATACCCACCTCGAGCTTTGACATTCATCGGTCCACAGAGGTCCGAATGTACGAGCTCTAAGGGTATTGTGGCTTTGAGACCTTTTCCAGTAAAAGATCTCTTAGCCATTTTTCCCTCAAGACAAGACTCACATGGAGGTAAAGAATTGTCTTCTAACTGATTTAGGAGTCCATTCTTAACCAATCTCTCAACCCTTTTGAGTTTTATGTGGCCAAGTCTTAGGTGCCATAGATAGGCATTAGAAGAAACTTTTTGTCTTATATTCTGAGTTTTTACTATTCTAAACATCTCAGTATTTAAGACAAATTTTGCTTTAGTTGGTCTTAACTTATATAAGTTGTTTTCAAATATAGCAGAACAAATTTGAATACCTTTTCTGAAAATGAATGCTTCATTAACTTTAAAAGATATTTTGTACATTTGTTCCATAATACAAGCGATAGATATTAAATTCCTCTTCATAAGAGGTGCATATAAAACATCTTTAAGTATGATATATCTATCGTTGAAAAACAACTTTAAATCTCCCACTGCTTCGACCGAGACAACCTATCCTGTTCCAACCTTGAGGGTGATCTCACCTTCTTCAAGCTTTTTCCAGGAACTGGTTTCCTGAAAAGAGAAGCAAATATGATTAGTGGCTTCTGAATCCAATATCCAGGTTGAGGTATCATCCTCCACTAAACATGTTTCAGCAACTAGTAAATCATATTTACCTTGTGCTTCTTTCGAGGTAGGAGCCTGAGGACATTCCTCAGTTAAGACAAATCTCAGGTCATCTATTACTAGTGTTAAATTCATATTGTTTTTCCATGTTGAGTAATTATCGTCGTTTAGTTTCTCGGAAGCTAAGAGTTGATCTAAAGAGCTAGTCATGCTGAAAAGAAAAACATATTTTTTTTAGTAAAAAACATTAATCTTTTAAATCCAATCAAGTTAGCAAAAACAACTAATAGTGTACCCTTCATTATTATATTTTGCAACATATTTCAATGGTTTAGAATAACCTCCACCGAGGGGTGATCGACTATTCCTCCGTTGAACCAAGACTATCTTGACTAGATACTATCACCAGAATAACTCTTATTCCTATAGTAACTCATTATCACTACTTTGGTCAAGAATTTACTAACACTTAGTAATTCTCGTAAGTGTGACCTTCTCTTTTCAGACCTTAAAGATCGAAATCATTATGCTTCCGAAGTTGGAAAGACAAGAATGAAAACGAACCTGAGAGACCTTATCTATTTCTAGAGTTTGCGAAGTTCAGAATCCTATAATACAACCATCCGATTAGTAAGGTCGCTTCAGGGAAGACATGCAGGTGCATTATAGGAATCTCACGGTGCGACCTAATGGAAGAGACCGTAGGATGTGTTCACACACTTCCTTCTCCCACTTACTATGAACAACTTCCCTTATTGGTATTGACTCATGCAAACACTCTCCGAATGGAGTCCGCTCCCAGGGCGGCCCAAAGCCAAGCATGAATCTCACGATGTGAACTCTCAGGGACGCTAGAGCTAAAAGTACATTACTTCTCTCTAGTTGAAGTGTTCTAGACGATTAGGGTAAAAAAAAAACTTAGT